>NC_051084.1:20678056-20975556 GCF_004664715.2 Peromyscus leucopus
CACAGAAAGAATGGGTGGGGCTACAAATTGGGCTATTCTTTCTCCCCTTTGTTCAAGTATTTTTAACCCCTGGAACACAGTAATATTTACAAACAATAAAATCATCTCACATACTCAGTTTCCATGTAAAACACAATGAAAAAATGTAGAGATTTAGACTTCCAACTTAGATTTGATTCAGATAAAAACCTTATCTATACTTGCACCTTTTTAATTTAGCTCTGGGAAGTCATTCCTGTGACCTGATAGGTTAGTTATAGAAGAGGAAATTAATTATAACATATTGTTGTAACTGGTGTCTCCAGCAGGACTCCAGCCTGCCTACCCTTGCTCATTCCACCCTCTCTGGCCTAGTCCTAATTCTAATCATGGAGCAAGAGCAGCCGCAGGAAGAGAAAGGAGAAAAAGAAGGAAGAATGGGGGGGGGGTGTGGAAGCTGTCCCATCTCTCTGAAAAATACTCCAGTCCTCTTCGAAAACCAGAAGGGATGAAAGGAACGAGAACATGGGATGGGTCAGCTGAAGAGGCTTCCCTTCTCCTGCTGCATCCTCCTCTGCTCCAGCATGTGGACCCGGCAAGAATGGAGGCACCTGAGCTCTGAAGGCAGTCTCCTTAGGCAGAAAGCATCATCTGCACATGCAGCTCACAAGCTTGGAGAGCTGAGCACAGTCACTTCATATACTCTATGAAAGAACCTCCTTTTCCCCTGCTTGCCTGTGAATGGTCTATTGTCACAAAGGATGTTGGGAAGGTTTATCTCTTGACTATTCTGACTATGCTGACTCTAAACCATGGAGACACACCCCTGAAAGAAGGAATATTAAGGTCCTGCCTTTGATTTTGCTTAGTCAAAAGAGGACTGAGGTTAGGGGAGAGAATACCAAAATAAAGCATGCTAGGAAATTTTTGACTGTGGTAGAGCAAAAGATAGACAAATACTTCCCCTAAAAAGCAAATTCAAAACAACACAAAATTTTCAAAAATAACCATTTCGAACACTGGAAATCAACTCAAGGCAAATAACCTTATTATTCATGAAAAGTGGCTAAAAAAATCTGAGGTAAGAATAGCAGGAGTGTGTGGTCCTGCTAAAACCAGCTCTTCTGGTCTTCTTTGCATGCTACACTCTAAGGTTTACAGCACATGAGATCCAGACATGAGACTGACAGTGCAAAGAAATAAGAAACCAAACCATACTAGGGGCGAGGCTGCTACCTTGTCTTTCCTTTTTTTAAGGTAATTAAGACAGAATTTACAGTATAGATCTTAGAAAAATCAGTAACAAATAAAGATACTAATGAATTCTCTGCCACTGAAAAGCAGCACAATAGAGGAGCTGGGTAGATCACTCAGTTGGAAAAGGACTTGCAATGCAAGCCTGAGGCCCCGGGGCAGTGCTTGTACCCCAGTGTTGGGGGTAGATCAAATTAGGTGTCAGTCAGCCTAACTTACTCAGCAAGCTCAAGCCATGGAGACTCTACAAAAGGGGAGGAAAGAGGAAGGGAGGGAGGGAAGGGGCTGGAGAAGTGGTTAGGAGAGTACAGTGCTCCTCCAGAGGACCAAAGTTCAGTTCCTAGCACCCAGGACAGATGGTTCACAACCGCCTGTAACTCCAGCTCCAAGAGACCCAATAGCCTCTTCTGGACTCTAAGGGTACCTGCATGTATGCACATACCCACACACATAGACACATAATTAAAAATAAAAATATAACAAAGAAGGTGGGCAATATAAGGAACAATGGCCAAGGTTGACTTCCAACTCCACATGCATAAGTACAGATGTAGGAGGCACAGGCACGTGCAGATACACACCTGTGCACACTCAGACACACAAAAATACACATACCATGCTGAATGAATAGAAGAAAGTGAAAGTATATATATATAATTATCAGAAAAAGTAAAATTAAGAATAAAAGATATCACCAGGGATGAAAAAGTCATTTCATAACAACAGAAGCAAATTTCTCAAGAGAAAGAATCGTAAACATCTACGGATCCAGTAAGTTTCTGGAGCTAGGCAAGCCAGTGCACACCAGCCATCCCAGTATGTGGGAGCCTGCGGTAAGAGAAAGGCCTCATGTTCTAGGCCAGCCTCAGATATAGAGAGAAACCAGCAACCGGCCAACTAATTAGCTAGTGTCAAAGTGCCCTGAACCGTTAGAAGTACAGGTAGAGAAATCTGTAACTGTTGCCAAGAGATTCTAACGGCCCCCTCAATGTCCTTACAAAACTAAGGACGGGAGCCATGAACACGACTCTCACAATGAAACTGAACTGGCGTCTACACAGCGTCCCTCCAGCAACAGCAGATGAGCATCCTCTGAACACTCCAGACCACAGTCCGAGGCCTCAAATGAGTCTTAATAAATTTGAAAGGATTCTCTGTGCACAATGGAATTAAACTAGAAACATTTAGATCTCTGGAAAAATCCTCAAATATTTAGAAACCAAACAACACTCTCTAAGCAGCCCATGGGTCAAAACCCTAAATCAGTCACCTACTTGACAGACTACAACAGGAGGATGGCTTGAGTCCAGGAGTGCAAGGCCTAAGCAACGTACCACAGTGTTTCAAAATAAAATTAAGTAAAAATAAAACGGAAAGAAATGAAAAGAAAGGTTAAAGAGTATTTGGGATTAAAATAGAATACATGAAAACTTATAGAATGTCAACTGAAAAGATGAAAAGCTTCAACTCAAGGTATCAACTTTCTTCACCCTAAGGAACTGAAAAGCAAGTGAGCCTTCCTCGGTCCCACCTGCCCCACAGCCCCTCTACACACGCCCTGCACCCACGCCATTCTGCCCAAGTCCGTGGATCTGAGTGACCAAGCACTGCCCTTCTGGAAACGTGAGACAAAATAAGTTATTCCTCCTTCAAAACCCAAACCAAATGGAACTCAAAGGAGCAAGAAAGAAACAATAACAATTATAGTGGGATTGATGAAACAGAAACTAAAAATAACAGACTATCAAAACCAAAACCAAACACCAATTCTTCAGTAAGACAAATATATTTGATAAACTTGTAGGCAGATTAATCTGAAAAAAAAAAAGACTATAAAAATTACACTATTATATATAAAAGGAATCCTACAGATACTCCGAATACCTATGTCAACTCAGATTTCTTAAAACTAAGTTCATTCATAGATAAAGAGATAAACAGTCTGTATCCATTAAAGAAATCAGATTTTTTAGTTAAAAACTTCCCCACAAAGAAAACCCCAAGTTCAGAGGCTTCACTGGGAAATTCTACCAAATACATAAAAAAATCATGCCAGTTCTACACAAATGTCTCCACAGACCCGAAGAGGTAATTCCTAACAATTTATTCGAGGAAGTCAACATATCTTGAAGCCATATACTGACAAAGTATACAAAAACAAAGTGATGTAACTTCTAAAAATATTCTTAATAGGTTCTAACAATAAAGAGAAAATATAATATTCCATTAACCATTAATATTTGTCCTTGGAATACAAAGGATTTAATATTCAAAACTGAGTGATTTAATTTCCTCTGTCAACAAACCAAAAAGAAAAACCATAGGATCAACTCAACAGACACAGATAAAACACTTGACAAAACACAACATTCATTCTTGGTTTTGGGTGTTTTTTGGAGGGGTGGATGGGTGGAGGGCTTATTTATTCATTATTTTATATACTGCATGCACCACATTCATGCCTACAGAAGCCAGAAAAGGACATCTGATTCTCTGGAACTGGAGTTACAGACACTTTTGAACTGCCATGTAGGTACTGGAAACTGAACCTAGGTTCTCTGGAAGAGCAGCCATTGCTCTTAAGCCCTGAGCCATCTCTCCAACCCCTCCCCCTTTTTGAGATAGGGTCCTACTACATAGCCTTGGCTGTCCTCAAACTCACTATGTCATAGAGATCCTCTGCCTCTTGAGTGCTGGGATTAAAGCCATAATACACTACCACCCCTGGCTCACTCTTGATATTTTTTTAAAAAAGAAAACCTCAGCAAAGTAGTAATAAATGGAAACTTTACTTATTGATATCACCAAGCAAAAAAAAATATATAAATAAACAAATATAGGTAAATATGGTACTCAATTCAAGGTGCTTTCTTCTCTACAAGTTTGGAAGAGCTGTCTTGGTTAGTTGCCTTTGAAGGTATTTCTTGTTTGTTTGTTTGTTGGTCTCGGGAGAGGCCTGGGCCTATTACTGAACTGTAACGAAACAGAAGTCCACACTGCCGGCTAAGGGCTGATATGGACTTACTGACTGATATGGACTTACCACAGCTTCCTGACAACACTACCTACACTTTTGTTCCCTGACTTCGACCTCTACACTCGGCAGAAGTCCCAGCACAGAGCTCACTACTAATTTTTATATTAGAAGGAAATATTACAATGCAGATAAAGCATTGTCCTTAAAAACATGAGTGATGGGCTGGGTGGTGGTGACGCACGCCTTAGTTATCAGCACTTGGGAGGTAGAGGCAGGTAGATCTCTCTGAGTTCAAGGCCAGCCTGGTCTACAGAGTGAGTTCCAGGACAGCCAAAGCTATACAGAGAAACCCTGTCTCAAAAACACAACAACAAAACAAATGTAAGTGATGGGTTGGGGATTTAGCTCAGTGGTAGAGTGCTTGCCTAGCAAGTGCAAGGCCCTGGGTTTGGTCCTCAGCTCTGAAAAGAAAGAAAAAAAAAAATAAGCCGGGCGGTGGT
This sequence comes from Peromyscus leucopus, assembly GCF_004664715.2. Lineage (NCBI taxonomy): Eukaryota > Metazoa > Chordata > Mammalia > Rodentia > Cricetidae > Peromyscus > Peromyscus leucopus. The sequence goes on from NC_051084.1 coordinate 20,682,767, forward strand.
GGCGCACGCCTTTAATCCCAGCACTCGGGAGGCAGGCCAGGCGGATCTCTGTGAGTTCAAGGCCAGCCTGGGCTACCAAGTGAGTTCCAGGAAAGGCGCAAAGCTACGCAGAGAAACCCTGTCTCGAAAAACCAAAAAAAAGAAAAAAAAAAAAAATAGAGTGATGAAGCCATAAATTCTCCACTAAGAAATGCCTGATATTGTCTACATATTAATGGAGCACATCTCTCAATAAAACTTCAAGGACCTCAAGCAGGACTCAAATCTGTGTTTATTAAACTGTTTTGTACTAGATTAAGTGATTTCATTATCCTTTAGATTTAGCTAATTCATTTCTAAGTGTGGTATTTTATCAGAAACTGAGTATTTTCATCTAAAATGAAGCTCTCAGGCTGGGAAGCTGGCTCTAGGGGTAGAGTGTTTGTCTGCATAAGAACGAGGACCAGAATTTGGATTCCCTCTTGTCTCTGGGGAAGCAGAAAAGCAGGTGCCATGGGTCTTGGGCCTTGGGGAGAACCAACCACTATTACTCTGCTACTATGACATATTATTAAGTTGATTTCTAATGACTTATCATTATATCTATAGATTAGTGTGTCTTTTAACACTCATCCGAGATGACGATGAACACAGACCCAAATCTGGCTGAGGAGCAGAGACTAAGAGTCTGCAGAGTGAACGGCCTTAAACAGGACGTCTATACCATGTCCCCTGCCCAAGGCCAAGAGATCCTTTGGAAGAGGGGGAGGAAAGGCACAGCAAGAAAGGCAGCACACAGGAGCTCACAGCAGCTGCGAAAGCACACACAGGACGTGTACAAGCTCAAGGTGGAGAAGGGAGATGAACACAGAATCCCATCCCTAAGCTGAGGAGCTACAGGCGACGGACACGTGAGGGAGAAGGAAGAGTCGGTGTCCTTTTGTGGCCCCTGGAATCGATCACCCTTCACTGGAAGGCCACACATCCAAGCGTACAGGAATAGCACAAATCTGACTTGATATTTGTTGTTGTCGTTTTTTTTGTATAAAAAAGAAAACACTAAGTGAAGTAAATAGGGAAGGGGGAGGGTAGACCTGGGAGGAGATGGGAGACGGGTGTGAATATGATCAAAACACACTATAAAATTCTCAAAAAAACTTTGAAAATGTATTAAAAGAAAGAATATTTGTTGGGCTAAATTCCGTATTTAAATGACAATTCACAGCATGACTCAAGTGGTTGAGCATGCCAGGCCCTGAGCTCCATGCCCAACCCAGTACAGCATTGCTGCCAAAAGAAAGAACACAGCCAGACCGAGGTCCAGTCCTTAATTCGGTACTTCTAGAAGTTGCTTGTGGAATCACGATATAACTGAGGCAGTCCTTCATCTTTCAGGGGGTTTCTCTCCCTTAATAAACCAGAACATCAAGGTCCTTCCGATGCTAACTCTCGTGGTCTAAAACTGCCGTGCTTAATAAATGGCAGGGCACAATTTAAAGGAGACAAAAGTATTTGTTAGATAAAAGGTGTATTTACAATAGCTTATTTTGTAATGGATGGTTAATAAGATTACAGTTATCAGCACAGTAATTTGAGGATGCCATTTAAAAGAGTTAAGGAAAAAAGATATGAGTATTAGGGAATCTATCTCCATTGATGAGACAGCTTCTATGACATAAAGCATTTATGGTTCATTTGGGGGTCTGTGAAAACAGTGCATACTAAGTGTCACGTAACAGCTCCTGCTCCACTAAACAGTCAAGTGTCACACCATGCCCTTTCTGAATAGAGATCTGTGAGGCGGCAGAGACCAAAGGCCTGAACCCACTGCGGGTGTCTAAGGATACATGCTCACCCATATGCACAGCCAGTCTGGAAAGGGGCTCTGGCACTTCTTACGTGGCATCTGACACATTAAGAGCTCTAACAGATCAGCCTTTTAGTTTAAAAAGATTATGGTAGGGGCTGACGAGATGGCTCAGCTGTCAAGAGCACGTACTGTTCTTGCAAAGGACCTGAAATCAGTTCCCAGCATGCACACTGTTTGGGACATCAGGACTGTATGATGGTGTCACTTGTGCCACTGAAGCTCACAGAGGTTAAACATGGAGGGCTGCCAACCTGCTACTGATGCAGAATTTCGGCTGCAGGGGCACTGTGGGAGCCTTTCAGAGGTTACAGCCAGCAACACAAGTATATCAGTGTCTGGAAAGGCAGCATCGCAGGGTTTAACATGGCGCTGGCAGCCTGTCTGGTTTCCAGCTACTGCATTTCTTACAAGGAACTCAAACATGAGAGGTGTGTAAGTACCCCCGGAGAGAGATGAGCATGGAGGGCACTAAACACCTGAGTACAACGGGCTGCCAGCTCCTATCCATGAAGAATTCAACTGTGGCTGAATCTCTAAATCCTGACTGAGAACTAACATTCAATAAAAGGTGACTGGTTCAAAAAGAGTAGATGGCAAGAAATAATCAAACTCAAGGCTGAAATAAATGAAATAAAAACAACAACAAACACAAAGAATCAATGAAATAAAGAGGTGGTTCTTAGAGAAAAAAGAAGATTAGCAAATACTTAGCCAAACTGAATAAAAAGACAGAAGATCCAAATTAATAAAATCAGAGATGAAAGGGAGCATTTTACAACAGACACTAAGGAAATTCAGAGAATCATAAAGACAAACTTTAAAAATCTTCACCAAACTGGAAAACATAAAAGAAATAGATTAATTTCTTGATGTATACAATCTACTAAATTTAAGTGAAGAACAAATAAGCAATTTAAACAGACCCATAAGCCCCTAATGAAAGAGAAGCAATAATTAAGTCTCCCAAAAAACAACCAAAAGGGCGGGGGGAGTCAGATGGGTCAGATGGATTCAGCATAGAATTCTACCAGACCTTTGAAGAATAATTAATGGCAATACTTGTAAAATTATTCCACAAATTAGAAACTGAAGGAATACTTCCTAATTCTTTCTATGAGGCAACAATTACCCTGATTCCAAAACCACACAAAGACCCAACAAAAAAAGAAAATTACAGCATGGTAGTTTGAATATAACTGGCCCACATAAGCTCATAGGGAGTGGCACTATTAGGAGGTGTGGCTCTGTTGGAGTAGTATGGCCTTGCTGGAGGAAGTGTGTCACCATGGGAGTGGGCTTTGGGGTCTCATATATGCTCAAGCCACAGCCAGTGTCTCAGTTCACTTCTTGTTGCCAAAAGACCAAAGATATAGAATTCTCAGCTCCCTCTCCAGCACCATGTCTGCCTGCATGCCACCATGTCCCACCATGATGATAATGGACTAAACTTCTGAAACTGTAAGCCACCCAATTAAATGTTTTCCTTTATAAATGTTGCCATGGTTATGGTGTCTCTTCACAGCAACAGAAACCCTAACTAAGACACAGATCAATTTCCTTTATAAACATAGATGCAAAAATTCTCAATAAAATACTTGCAATCTGGATCCAAGAACACATCAAATACAATTTCCACCATAATCAAGTTGGCTTCATCCCAGAGATGCAGGGATGATTCAACATACATATATCAAGAAACATAATAAACCACGTAAGCATAATGGAAGACAAAACCCATAAGATCACTTCATGAAGTGCAGAAAAGGCCTTTGACAAAAGCCAACATACTTTCATGATAAAAGTCCTGCAAGACTAGGGATACAGGGGATATACCTCAACATAATAAAGGCAATCTACACCAAGCCCAGAGCCAATCAACCTAAACAGAGAGAAACTCAAGCATTCCCACTAAAATCAGAGCAAGACAAGGATGTCCACTCTCTCCATACCTATTCAATATGGCACATGAGGTCATAGCTGGAGCAACCGGACAAAGGAAGGAGATCCAGGGGAGATGGATGGTAGGAAGAAGTCAAAGTACCTTCATTTGCAGACGATGTGATTTTATATATAAATAACGCTAAGATCTCCACCAGGAAACTTCTATAGCTGATAAACATTTTCAGCAAAGTAGCAGGATACAAAATTAGCACATTAAAAACCAGTAGCCTTTTTATAGACAAAGGAAAAACAAACTGATGAAGAATCAGGGGAACAATACCTTTCATAATAGCCTTAAAAATATATCTTGGGGTAACAACCCTTTGCTTTCTTTTAAAAAAAATTCTTATTTGATGAAGTACACATACAATTTACAACTGTAACCATCAGTGGTATGAGAATTTTGCACTATTATACTTCGTCACCACCTGCCATCTCATCTTGCAACTACTAAACAGTAACTCCCGTCCCTCCTTCTTCTAGCCCCACACAAAGACGGTTCTACTGTCTGTGTGCACTATGTCGCTGTTGTGGGCATTTACATGAGCAGAGTCATACAGAATCGGTCCTTTCGTATAGGGTTTGTTTCTCTAGCCTTGAAGGTTCATTTATAGTGTATCAGAATGTTTTCATTACACACATACAACATTCTGCTGCAGGCAGAGATCTCATATCACTCGTTTGCCAATGGCCACTGGGATACTTGTACGTCTCACCTTTTGGCCACTGTGAATTATGGTGCTATGGACATGGGAATACCTAAGCTGTCTCTTTGGATCCTTGTTTTCAATTCTTCGTTTATATATCCAGAGATGTAAGTGTCAGGTAACATGGTAATTCTGAATGTTTTTAAGGATTGCTATATTATTGCCCATGGCAGTTATAACACTTTGCATTTTGTCTAACAATGCATAGCTCCCTAATCACACCCTCACTCTAATCTCCACTTTAGCTAACGAGAGCTGGAAACGGGCAGACTACTGGCAGATGCTCAGTGACTACTGCCTTCTCCTACATCTCCAGCATGGACTTGGCTCATTAATCCTAAATGAACTGACAATCACTGCTTGAAGTCAGGAGGCTTCTTAATGGTAGGTCTTGTTCACGGATTCCTCTACTACTTTGTCATTTCTTTCGCAGAAAAATCTTCTGCAAATATAGTTAGTTCTTTTTTGGTTATTTTGTTGGCATGAGCCCAGGAATATAGAACTCCAATCAGTTTGTGGAACTCCCCTACACCTTTATGAGGAACATCAGTTACAATCTGGAAAAAGTCTCTATAATTTAAATCCTATGTGAGGGCCCTAGGTAAATCTAAATCACATTTTTTTTTAGCAGTTTAACAAATACATTTAATTTATGTGGAATTAGATCTCTGCTTCATGGTCATATTTAATATCATGTCAAATAAAACCTGAATAAAATGCTGGAAGAAAGAGAGGAAGAAGCAGCAGGATATTGTAACAGTCCAGACAGGAAACAATGAGCCATGAACTACAAAAGGCTATGAAAACAAAGACAGGCACCAAATGCCTACACTATTTTAAGTGAAATCTGTATGTTTCAGTCTTAATCTGGATGTCATCTCAACAGAAGCACTTGCTGGATTTAAGAAGTGCTGTAGGGGCCGGTGAAAGTCCTCAGTGGGTAAAAGTGCCTACAGCGCAAACCTGACAACCTGAACTAGTCTGGAACCCACAGTGGATGGAGAGAAACAACTCCCAAAGGTTGTTCCCAATCTCCACATGCACGCTGTGGCATGCATACCCACGCACACTTACAAACACAAAGCAAGGAAGACTTTTTAAAGCTCATCAACAGTCCTGGAAAACTGGTTACTTTGCAAACATAAGAAACTTATTTTGTCCCGGGGGCACTCAACCAAGTTCAGTATGGACTTTGAGAATGTGTTCCTAAAACTCAGGTAAGAATCATTTTGAATGTGAGATACAAAGTCAGTCATGGCAGCTGACACTTGTTCAGCACTCGTTCAGACGGAATGAAAAGCACACCATTACCTGATAGCCTTCTGTTTTCTTCTGACACCACTTCAACAAGGCGTTCCTCTTAGATCCTCCATATTCTCGTGCCAAAGCTGAGAGGGGGTCTTTCCGTTCCTCCCTAATTTGTGAAAATAAGGAACCCCAAATTGAAATATTTGAGTACCACAATAAGACCACAGCACTAATTGCACTTTTGAATAGATAAATGCACAAAATGAAGGCTGTTTTATGGTAAGACACAGCTTTTGATTTAATTTCACAATCAGTTTTTAGTTTGCGGTTCCACAGACCTACAGCTATCAAGGCTAAAAGGAGGAACTCCACTCCCCATCCACATGGCAACAAAGATTCTGAATCAAGTGCATTCAGAAGTGATAGGATGCACTCCAGGGTGCTCAACGTGATACTGCTTACATCTAAAACTGTTCCAGGTCTTTTATTCAACAGCTCACTCAATTCCATAGCATGCTTTGATTTATTTCACTTTTTTTTATCCCCTTATGTCCTTAATTCTCTCATCAACTTGAAAACCACTCGTTGTAAGTGTAAAGGACAAGGTTCTATGAGATGAGAAATTCTAAAATTCAGCCTATATGGAGCTCAAAATTAGACAAATAAAACAGAAAGAGACAGTGATAGGGCTGGAGATGGCTCAGTGGTTAAGAGTGCTGACTGCCCTTCCCGAGGACCCGGGTTCAATTCCCAGCACCTACACGGGAGCTCACAAGTGTCTGTAACTCCAGTTCAAGGGGAAACAATGTCTTTCCCTCTGGCCTCCACAGACTCCATGTATGCATGCAGTGCAGAGATATAAAATCAGGCAAAACATCCATACACAAAAAGTAAAATAATAAAAATAATTTTACTATACCTTTTAAAGGTATAGGGGGAAAAAGACAGCAATAAACATTGAAAACACATATTACATTGTATGTGGTGGCACTCAGGGAGCAGAGGCAAAGAAAGCTTTGTTAAGTTCAAGGCCAGCCTGGTCTACATAGAGAGCTCATGAAACAAAACAAGATCACACACACACACATACATACACACACACACAAACCAGAACCAAGACCATATGTATCACAAGCCCAAGCTCAGCCTGTGGGGAATCCTGTAGTCCCATCATTTCTGAGCGGAGGCAGGAAGGCTTCAAGCTCAAGGCCTATCTAGGTTTCGGTGAAAGTTCTGGGCTAGCATGGGTGATTAGGGTAACCTTGTCTCAAAAACCCACCAATACAAACAACAAAAACTAACCTAACAATAAAAAGGAAAATGCTAAAGCTGCTGTTCGGTGCCAGAGTGCTTGCCTAGAAAGTACAGGGCCCTGGCTCAATCCCTAGCATCGCAAACAAAACAGAACAAAAAACCATGTATCACTTCTGAAAAATATCTCATGTGTTCACTGCTAAACTGTATGTCCTGACTTTTGAGAAGAAAGCTCACTGTGTCCCAGGCTGGGCTCAAACTCCTGAGCTCAAGCCCTTGGCCTCCTCTCCCTGAGTGCTAAGATTCAGGTGTGTTCCACTGTGCCTAGCAGGCCCTTGGCACTGCAGGGTGACCAAGCTACTTTGTCCTTCACTATCTACTTACTCACAAAACGTACACGTATGGGCGCACATTTCTCAGAGGTTGGTCACCTAAGAGGTATGGCTTTAAAAGTTAGCTCATGGGCCTGGAGAGATGGCTCAGAGGTTAGGAGCACTGGCTGCTCTGCCTGAGGACCCAAGTTTGATTCCCAGCACCCAGATGACAGCCCTGGGGATCCAATGCCCTCTTCTGGCCTCTGTGGGTACTACATACACATGGTTCGCAGACATACAGGCAACACACAAAACAAAAATAAAGGCTATTTTTAAAATAAATAAATACAAATAAAAGTAAGTTCATATACCAGGCATGGTGACATAAGCCTATAATCCCAGCACCTGGGAAACTGAGGTATGAGAATCTAAAGTTCAAGGCCAGCTTAGGCTATGAAGAGAGATCCTGTCTCTACAATATGATAATCTTTTAAAAAGTTCATCATTTAAACCTAAACCTAAAACTATACACAGATAAGTTTCTGAAACCTTTCTTTCTCCTCCTTTTTTTTTTTTTTAATTTATTATGTATACAGAAGAGGGTGCCAGATCTCAATACAGATGGTTGTGAGTCACCATGTGGGTGCTGGGAATTGAACTCAGGACCCCAGGAAGAGCAGTCAGTGCTCTTAACCTCTGAGCCATCTCTCCAGCCCTCTCCTCCTTTTCTTAATCTTATACCTGAAGACAGCTTTTCCTCATTCCTACAAATAGTGTATGCTAGAATTCTGATATTATCTTTTCTCTCTAAACTTTGTGTGTGTGTGTAGAAAAAAAAGGTCTCATTATCTGTCCTGGTTGGCTTCAAACTCCCAGAGGCACCTACCTGTCTGTCTCCTGTGATTGTGTGTACTATTCCTGCACACCTCTGAACTCTTACTTACTTACTTAGGTAGCTTCTGCCAGAAGGAACAGACACAAACATAAACTCACATTTATTTTCACGTCCTGCTGACAATGATTAACATAACATCCTGTTGTCTAATGTCCAGTCTGAACAATCAGAGCTGCCTCTCATATCTGCTACGCCTGCGTTCCTCACACAGTTCATTCACTCCACTTATTACCTTGAATCACACCAAAGTGACCCGGTCTGACTTTAAAAGGTTCCATCAGCTAGCTACTTAATCACATCTTCTTCTCCACCGTGAGACTGTAGAGACTTTCTGTGTCTGTCCCCTGAACCAGCACAGCATTTCCCACGGATCACATGCCCTGACTTCATGCTTATTCACCCCCTTCCTACGTTTATTCACGTTATTTATCCTGCCAATGATGTCGCCATCCACAATCTTCAAGGCTTCACCCAGGTTCTACCTCAGGCCCTAGCAAGCCTTCTCTAATACTCTACCAGGATGCCCGTGGTTCAACTTCATAACACATGGTTGGAAAGCATTTCAGATTTCAGAACTTTTTCACCTTGTTTTTATTTAATGTTTTTTAGACAGAGTCTCACTATGTAGTCATGGTTGACCTCATAGTCTTTTTGCCTCCGTCCTCTGAATACTGAGAATGTAGGCATGCCCTGAATCCACGTGTATGGCTTCTTTTTCTTCCTCCTCCCTTATCTCATTTCTTTACTTAGGACACTGGGAATCGAACCCAAGGCCTTTATACATGCTAAACAAGTATGTGACCACTGAGCTACACCCTCCCCAAAAGCAAGCACCAGGGTATTTACAAAGAATTTACCAGTAGAACATCTCTAATTTGAAAATCGAAAGTCTGAAACATTCTGACCTTCAAGTTGGTACTCAAAATGGCATGTCCTTGGCTTTTCACACTAGGGATGCCTCACCTACCCTTACATTTCTAGTTTAAACAAAACAAAAGTCGACTCTGAATAACACACCAAGAGAAAGGGGAGTGCTCAGACAGCACTGTAAGCCGATCCTTCACCCTGAAAGGCCAGGAAAGATACACAGGAAGTTTCTCACCTTATTCGGCTCCGGGTGCTTGGAGTGACTGATGCCGTGGGAGAGGAAGAGAGGGAGAGCTGGGGTGATGTCGTGCCCATAGCCATGAGAGAGGCTGGTGATGCTCCCTCGGATGCAGAGATGTCCCGTTTCATTTCTTCACTACTTCGTCGAGACACTGTGAGAAAGTCACCATAAATATAAACCAGTCCAGCCACTGTGGAGTTCACTATGGAGGCTTCACACCAAACTAAAGCTATAACTGATAGCTGTTCAAATCAACATATCACAGTTACTTGTATGTCAATGTGGACTGAAGCACTAGTCACATTAGCTGAGCTATGGAACCAACCCAGGCGTCTAACCACAGAGGAAGGGGTAAAGTAGCTGTAGTATATAGACACAGGATTTCTTTTCCCAGCCAAAAAGAACAAAGTTCCATCACTTGCAGGGAAAGGTTAGACTCTAGGTAAGACGATCTTGAAACATTTTATATTATTTACACAAATTAAGTCAGTCTCACAAAAACTAATATGTTTCCTCGCATTTGCGGTTTCTAGATGCTATACAGGTCATAAATCACAGAAGTACATTATACATGGCATGAAACAAACTGTCTAGGGGACAAACAGAGCTAAAGGGAAACAAAGAAAGGGAACTGGAGGAAGGGGGGATATGATCAACTTACAGTTGAATAAAATCCTTATGAAACATGGTATCATGTGCAATGAATAACACAGAAGGCTTCTGTGAGTGAGAATGTGTGCGTCTCGGCTTCTGTGTTTCTCCTGCCTTTTCTTGGCTCTTTTTTCCCTGTTTGTTTTGCCCTATTCTAATAGGTTTGTTTTTATTTTATATTTAATTATTATTATTACTGATGCCTGTTTGTTTTCTAATGTGAGAGTAAGAAAGGGTGTGAATTTGGGTGGGTGGGGAAGTAGGGAGGATCTGAGAGGAGTTGGAGCAGGGGAGTATCAGAATATAGTACATGAAATCGAATCAGAATATACTGTATGAAATCTATTTCAATAAAAAAAAAAAGATATGACAACTCTGGGAAGAAAGTATCTTAGAAAGATCGAGTTATTTTATTTTTTGACATCTAGATGTTTTTCTTAGAGAAAAAGCCAGAATGCCTTATCACATGTTTTAAATGTAGTATGTATATTGAAAAATTATAATTACACATCTTTAAGAAGTATAAAGTGGGCCGGGCGGTGGTGGCGCACGCCTTTAATCCCAGCACTCGGGAGGCAGAGCCAGGCGGATCTCTGTGAGTTCGAGGCCAGCCTGGGCTACCAAGTGAGCTCCAGGAAAGGCGCAAAGCTATGCAGAGAAACCCTGTCTCGAAAAACAAAAAACAAAAACAAAAAAAAAAAAAAAAAAACAAAGAAGTATAAAGTGATATACATGTTTTAAATTTTCTTAGTTTGAGTTCTTGAGATTGTCTTTTGAAGATTCCTAAAGAACAGACATTGTGGGAGGAAGAACTAATACTTGATCTTACTGGTGACTGGACAGTATCTACTTTTCACTTAAAACACTTATACAGATGAGGATTTATATCTAGAATCCCCGTACTTTCAAAACTGAGGCAGGAGGACTACCATGAACCTGAGGTCAGCCTGGGCTACAGTGTGAGACATTAGCACAAAAAATGAAAATCTGTGAAAAGGTTGGTAGTGGAAACACACACTGGACAACATCTTTGTGAACAAGTGCCTTGTTACCATGTAGCATTTGCAGTGTCTACCAGGTACACAATGGGAACTATACAAACACAGCCAAAAGCCAGAGTGACATTTGCAACTACTCACCCCTACCCAGCATTCACAATGAAAATAAACACACCCCTTCTTTTTTATTTTTTTTATTTTTCGAGACAGGGTTTCTCTGTGTAGCTTTGCGCCTTTCCTGGAACTCGCTTTGGAGACCAAGCTGGCCTCGAACTCACAGAGATCCACCTGCCTCTGCCTCCCGAGTGCTGGGATTAAAGGCTGCACCACCACCGCCTGGCTCAAACACACCCCTTCTAAATGGAGCTTAACACCGCTAAAGGGGCAGAGGAAAGATGGTTATCCATAGAGCTGGACCCAGTTCTAGGCCAGGCTACAGCATCACACACACACCAGTAAGACAGAAAACTACAAGTTACCAAGTCAATCATCTTTAACTTTGCAAGTCTGACACAAGAAAAACAAAATACTGCCCCGGAACTCTGCAGCCTTCCTGCCTCAGCCTCTGCAAGTGAGCACAGGGTATGCTGCCACACCCACTCCGGCTGCCACACCCACTCCGGCTGCCACACCCACTCCGGCTGCCACACCCACTCCGGCTGCCACACCCACTCCGGCTGCCACACCCACTCCGGCTGCCATGGTCTGGACGAATTCAGGACAAACACAGGCAGCATTAGTAATTAGTGTTTCCTTAAAGATCCAGATGGGGCAGATGCTTCCTCCTATTAAATAACCTTAGAATAACATACATGTTTTTAAGCAAAATTTTACAGCTATTCTCCCCCCTCCCCCAAGTATTTTGTTTGTCTTAAATCAGCAAGTGTTTAAAGTGATATGCTAAGACTCTGGGACGAGATCAACATTTTATGTAAGTGATAAAAGCCTTCATTTATAGTAAGCCGGGAACGAGGGCAAGCAGAAAGAAAGCAGGTGTACGAACACACTCCATGTAATGGAGGACATTAGCCATACCATGGCAGAGTTATCAGGAGTTTCCTTTCCAGGTACAATTGAAAGGACCACAAGGGAAAATAGTATGAATAACTGAAAACAGAAAAGTTATCCCAGAACAAAAACACAGTAAGCCTTCAAAGTCATAGCTGTAGGGTGGCTTTATTATACATTTTTGGTGTGTTTTGACTAACTCTTCAAATCAGTCATGCATACCTAACTCCATCAATTTTCACAAAGATGTGCCTTCCACATGTCATCTACCACAATGTAGGCAACTGAAAACTTCTAGGAGTTTTTGTTTGTTTGTTTTTGGTTTTGTTTTCATTTTGAGACAGGGTTCCTCTGTTTAGTTTTGGTGCCTTTCCTGGATCTCGCTCTGTAGACCAGGCTGACCTCGAACTCACAGAGATCCGCCTGGCTCTGCCTCCCGAGTGCTGGGATTAAAGGAGTGCGCCACCACTGCCCGGCTTAGAGGAGTTTTCCACCCGGTTTAGAGGAATTTTTTTTTTTTTTTTTTTTTTTTTTAATAATTTACAGATAAAAGTCATTACCTGAGATGGTCTTGGCACTTTCCATAGCAGGAACTCTTGGTAGAGAAGCAGGTCGGCTAGTTGAAGATGTTCTTAATAGATGCTCTGCACAAAGTAGAAAGGGTACAACAAAGAACTATGAACACTGAGGTGGTAGAAGAACAAGACAGGTGACTTCTACTTTTCTTAACCTTGAGGCCCATCCCTCTTCCTAATCCAAGACCCCTCCAACCCCCAAACAGCACATTTATTAAAACATAACTTCCTTAGACAAGGACCATATAAAACACTCCAAGTCAATAATGTATTTCTAGAGATGACAGTGAGACATGCTACACACGTGACTGTTTCTAAATCATTTTGTGCCACTTGGGTCTTCAAAGCCAATCAATCAAAATTAAGAGGTCACTTCTCACATGGGCCTAAGTAACAAACTAAATAAACCTTGCCCCTCTGTGCCTAGTTAAAGGGGCCATCACACATTACATGTATCCATAGACAGACACGGATAGTACAGATAGAATTCCATAATAGCAACACTATGCAGCCATAGAAGGAAGAGACAGAGATTGAAAAACATACTGGTATTAAGCTGGGCCTTACTAGCAAAAAAAAAAAAGGGGGGGGGGGAGGGTTGGGAACCGTGTTTCAGCCACATAATAGTAGGAGCAAAGACACCAATTAGAAGAAAAAGTAAGCTTGGTTTGATAAGCTATGGGGTACATGGACAACAGGGCATGAGGGACGGGGCTCCCCCAGGGAGGAGGATGGTGTCTGGGAGCCTTTACTGCCTGTGGGCTCTAGTATGAGGGGTAGTCTAGTCTTCTCTCCTGAGCAGCTGGAGAGACACAATCGGTGCTGCCTCTATTGGGGCTTCAGTTTGGTTCTTGAACACAAGCTGTCTTAGGAGTCTCTTCAGTTTAGGGGCAATCTTTTTGTCCCTGCTTTTCTCTCTTCCTGCACACGTCTTATCCAGGACTACAAACCCAACAGGCTGTTCTCGGGCTAGCAGACATGAATGCATGTGTTCTGTCTAGCCAAGAACTGATTCGTTAGGGATGAATGACTAGTGTAAAACTAAACAATAATGCCTGTATTTAATAAAGACTATTATTAGCCTTGCTTTCCAAGGATGCCCACCCATTTCTTTTTTTAAACATATTAACTATTTAGTGGCTAGAAAAGCAGGTCAACAACAAAGCATGTTTTAACATGCATGAGGCCCCGGGTTCAATGATTGGCAACAACAACCAAAAACAAACTGGGAAAACCAAAGGAATTACCAATTTAAATGACAGCTCACTTAAAACATCATAATGTGCTGGGCGGGGTGGCACATGCCTTTAATCCCAGCACTGGGGGTGGGGGGCAGAGCCAGGTGGATCTCTGTGAGTTCGAGGCCAGCCTGGGCTACAGAGCAAGAACCATGGCAGGCACCAAAACTACACAGAAAAGCCCTGTCTCGGAAAAAACAAAACAAAACAAAACAAGGCAAAACAAAACAAAACATCATAATGTGAAAAGTAATGGCATATAGCATTGTTTTTAAATGATTTTCTTTTTAAAAATATATTGTATTTTTAATTGTGTGTGTGTGTGTGTGTGTGTGTGTGTGTGTACACAAACATGGAGGCCAGAGGTCACCATCAGGTGTGGTTCCTCAGGAGCCATCCACCTTGGTTTTGGAGACAGATCTCTCCCTGGTACCTGGGTCTTGCCACTGCGTGGCTGGCTGGTCAGTGAGCCCCAAGGATCAGCCTGTCTCTGCCTCCCCAGTGCTGGGCTTAAAGTGTACACACCACCATGCTCAGTTTCTCACATGCGTGCTGGGGGTCCAATTGAAGACGTCAGACTTGCACAGAGGGTATTTTACCAACTGAACTCTAGTCCCCTAATCAATATTTTAAATTAAGTCAACTATGAACTGAAGGATTATTTCCTTATAAATCTTGTCTCCCAAGGAACAACATAGCAAATTAAGAAAGACAAAAGTCATAAAGACAAAACAAGTAGTGTCTAGCCAGGTGTGGTGGCGCACACCTAATTTCAGCAGGGCAGATGAGTCTCTGTGAGTTCAAGGTTAGCTTGGTCTAAATAGAGTCCCAGGCCAGCTATACAATACAACCCCATCGCAAAATGCAAAACAAGGGGTGGCGGTGATGGGTGGCGGTTCACAGCTTGGTCACCCCTCCCTGTGTGAAAGCGCCCCCCATTCGGTCTTACCCTTCATGTACACAGCTGGGAAAATGTCCACGGAACCGAGGGCCTGACACTTCCACCCACTTGTCTTTTTCATGCTGACGTCTAAGGTCCATACCTGTGTCTCATTTCACATGTGGTCCTGCCACAACCCAGCTGCCCTTTCTAAGAATGCACTGAAAACTAATTTTTCTTTCTTTGTTTCTTCCTTCCTTCCTTTCTCTTTCTTCTTTCTTTTTTTTTTTTTTTTAAATTTTTGAGGCAGGAGCTCACTATATGGCCCAGACTGGTCTTAAACTCTGTTCCCCTGCACCAGCCGCCCAAGCCCCAGGTTTACAGGCGTGCAACACCACACCTGGCTAAGTCACTCTTCTTATGACTGTGTGGTAGGGCAAGAGGCACAGCTCCACTGTGGTAACTGACAGGTGTAAGAAGGACCCGGGGCTCCATCCCCAGTACAAAAAGCAAAATCATCTGCAGTAACTCAACAGTCATAAAGCGGTCTATTGGCATTTCTTAAAGTATTTCACCCCAAACCCCAAGCTAAGACACACCTGCCACAGTAAGCACACAGGTCCGTTATGTCTGCAGTAAGCAGGCTCTTTCCATCTTCAGGTAAAATGCCGGGTCAGCCCTCTTCAGGAAATAGGATTAATGCATTATATTTTATGCTAAGAGATTCTACCCTGTTGACCTCTGGAGCTATTCCTGTCCCTGTGCTGCTGCTGTTGTTGTTTTTAGTAGTCTTCAATTCTTCCACATGTGGAAGTCCCAGGAAAACTTAGGGAAGTTGGTTCTCTCCTTCCATCATGCAGGTTCCAGGTACTGAAGTCGGGTCCCCAGACATGGTGGCAGGCATCTTTACCTGACGGGAAACCCCACTGGCCTTATCTTTATCTTATTCACTAAACAAAAATCATCTGGGCATCTACCACTTGCTGGGCACTCATCTTAGGGCAAAGGTCAAAGATAGGAGACAAAACTTGCCCTCACGGACCCTGGAATCTAGAGCAGCAATCAGACAGCTGCTGTTCTGTGAATACAGCAGTCAAGGGAGGAGAGGCCATGGCTCTGGGACCCAACAGCTGATGAGATCGGTCTGAGGAGTCTAGAAAAGACTAAGGAGACCTACAGCACTTGTGAGAAACAGGCTGACTGGTCTGTTTTCTATCAAAAGCAGCCTGAGAAGGGCCTACCTCCTCCCCCTTTACTTCACTAGCCAGTGTGTCACTGTGAAGTTGAGTGCCCAACAATGGGATGACGCAGTCTTCCATCACCTACCAGAGTGAAGACAGAGGAGACTCCAACACGGCTGAACTGCCAAGTGATAAGGTCAACACTTTTGATATCAGACGAGGGAGGCAATACCAGACCCCTACATTGTTGTTTTCTTTTAATTTTTTTTGTTTTAATTTAACACACTGTTTTACCTGATGTATTCACTAATGTCCAGATGGGATTAAGTGTTTTCGCAGCCATGTGCTTCCAATGCTAGCCAGCTGTCAAAGAGAACTGACATCAAAATGGCTAGACTTGGAAAGGTCATGGGAATTTGCAACAGCCTAGGGAGCACTAGGGAGAGCACAAATCCCAACCAGGACCCGACGGATGGATAGCCAGGTGCTTGACAAGATGCCGAGGACCAGCAGCTACAACAACCGGTGACAAAGAAATCAGCCTGTTTGAGTGGAAGGCTGGAGATACAGGCCACGCTGGCTCGTAATGCCTGCTCTTTCTGCCCAGAGTTTTCAAGGCTGCTTTTCTCTAACCAAAACAGAGTATTCTTTCTCTTCTTGAGCATCCATGATAGTTTTTTGATTCTGTTTTTGCTCCATGAAGCCCTGGGAATCCTGGCATTTGTTTTTACTTTCCCAGTACAGGTATATGGGAGGCCAAAGAAACAGAACAGGCTGGTACTATGTCTTCCTAAGTTCTTTTAACTCCAGTGTCACAGCTTTAACAGGGCTTCCTTAGCTGGACTCTTCTGGATGATATAAATAATCAACTTAATGATGCTTTATTATGTATCAGGTGTTTCTATCTGCTACTTATGCTCATCCAAAACAAACAGCAGTTATGGTAGATCGATCTATGTGCTGTATAAAGACTGTCTTGTGTTTTTTATAAGGTTTACCTGGGAATGTACAAAGCCCCATAGTTCAACAGTATGTATACAGTGTATAGTCTAAAAGAGAAGGGGTAAACATAGAGAAATGCTTTTCTCTATAATTCTAAGTGAAGTCACAGTCATGCAAGGCCTCTGAGGATGGAACAAAAGGAAGGTCTCCTCCAAAACCCAAGTGATCCCTGAGGACCAGAACCCCCATCTGCCCTACAAACACACACACACACACACACACACACACACACACACTAATCTTAAACACCCAACAGAAAAGAATAACCAAAAACTAAAATGACTAGTATGTTTCTTTAACTGTTCAGGGCACTGCACTTACTAGATATTAAACTGAAATCCATATAAGCTTTATTTAGACAACAATATTTCAGCAGTAATTTCCCTCTTGATAAGAAAAATGCTACTCAGATATAAGATTTCAGACCCTGGCTCAATTCAACACTGCAGTACCTGCCTACCTACAAGACAGACCCACTACTGTTTTGACGTAAAAATAAAGTTACAGTTAAATTTCTCACTCTCCCTCACTAGGAGCCATGATAGAAGGACCTAACACTGTGATTGTAGCCATTTCACAGTTATCAAAGTACCTGCAAACAAACTCTGGATTCAGTGCTCTGGAGAGAAGCCTTAGAAGCCAAAGGAAAAGGAAGAGGAGCCACCTATAGCACAGATAAAAGATAAGCTACTCTGGTGGAAGCGTTCATTAGGCCTGTTTAAGTTCTGATGACCCTTCTGAAAAGAGAGAAACTGCCTTGCTAAATTACTTTCATTTTGTTCATGTGTTCCTTTGTAAAACACTGAGCTTACTCACTTCAGTAACTACAGTGAGGTTGAAATCAGAAAGATAAGTAATAGTTTTACAGAAGAAAAAGACAATGCAGAAGGGATACACTCCTGACTTTAATGCCCAGCTGACCAGCAACGCTGGAAGGGCAAAGGGAAATGGAACAGGTGAGGAGGCTCCACGGGAGAGAAAGACAGGCAAACCCGTTCAAGGAGTCTGGGCTTCCTCCTGTTGGCAGGGGGAGCCAATGGAGGTTCTATCAGCCCGACATACTGGCACACTCCAATAATCCTAGCACTTAGGAAGCAGAGAGGATGAAGAATTTAAGTCCTCAGACGCATGGCGACTTTCAGGTCTCAAAAAAGAAAACCAAAGAGGGGCGATGAAGATGGAGGGAGCCAAGTTTTTAAGGGTGTCGCTCCTGGTACATCAACCATGCTCCAGTGGGTGGCCACAGACCCAGCAGTGCATGAACAGGACAAACTCGAGTTGATGGTTATTAGATTTCAAACAAAGGGGGAGAACATGTGAAGCTGAAGGTGGGAGAGGAGGGGGCCTGGAGGAAGTTAGGGGAAGAGCTGGAGTTGAATATGGTGAACCTAAACTGTACGACACTTTCAAAGAATTCATTGAAAAAGCTGTTTTCAAAAGGGATTCTGGAAAACCAGTTCTTGCTTTAAACTCCAAGCACGACCTGAAGAGGTAGAAGCCGTTCTACATGGAGACGACCACCACAGCAGTAAGTCCCCAGTGCAGCCTAGCTCCTGTGTAGAGAACTCACACTCCCAGAGTAAAAACCTAGTGCAAGGAAAGACGTGCTCATCAAAGGCATAAAAGAAAAAAAGAAATCGGTCTTTTTACAGATGTTCAACTTTCAACAGAGAACTAGAAATATACGAAGATAAAAGGCTGGACATATGATTATACCTATAAACCTGACACACAGGAGGCTAAGACAGGGGGATTAAAAATCTGAGACCATGACTGGCAAGATGTTTCAGTGGTAAAGGGCTCTGTTGTACAAGCTTGACCACACTTAAGTTCCATCCCCAGAAACCACATGGCAGGAGAAAAGAGAACCAAATTCCAAAGAGCTGGCTGACCTCTGACCTCCATAAGCAGTCTCAGTCTCTCTCTCTCTCTCTCTCTCTCTCTCTCTCTCTCTCTCTCTCTCTCTCTCTCTCTCTCTCACACACACACACACACACACACACACACACACACACACACACAAGATCATCTGAATGTGTGAAGCCACGCTGGGCTAGATAAGGAAAACTATTTTTTTTAAAAGGGGCAAGGAAAAACACCAATATATCCCCTCTACCCCAAGACAGAAGACAATTTTTTTAAAGAAAGAAAATAAAAAAGATCAATCTCAGATGTGGTACTGATTTTTAGCTATCTGACAGAGCATTTAAAACATAATTAACCTATTAAGTATCTAATGGGAATGGTTAAAAAAAAGAGAGAGAATCAGCTAGGCTCTCCTAGTTTATTTTCTTACACTTTCCACCTATCCACAGAAATCAGAAAAAGTAAGAAAAGCTGTGAAAGTCATGCTCCAGGATTCCCCCAACTGAAGAACATCAACTGCCCAGAGGGATTATGTGAGGCCTACTACTATCCTAGTGGGTGCTTACCCTTCAGGGTGCGGAGGTCACGGACGCTGTTGAACACCCCACCCTTCACAAACAACCCCCCAAAACCAAGATCTACATAGCCCAAAATATCAATAGAGCCAAGGTTGACAAACCTTGTAATAACCAACAAGTTTTAAAAGATGTATTTTTATTTATGAGTATGCGGTTTTTGCCTGCATGCATGAATTTACAACTGCGTGTGTGCCCACAGAGGCCAGTGGAGGGTTCTGGGTGCCCTGGAACTAGTTAGGGACCAATCCCATGTCCACTGCAAGAACAGCAAGTGTTCTTTACCGCTGAGTCATCTTTCAAGTCCCAACAAAAATTTTCAAGTTAAAACTGGATGTTAATAGAGGAGCTAGAAGTAGAGAAGTAAAAATGGTGAACGGACTCAAGAGAAAGCAGGGGAAAAGAACAGGACGAGGCAAGTAGAGAACACCTGTCAAGATGGCAGGCTTCAGTTCAGACACAGCAGTAAGCACGTTAACACTGAACAGTCTAAACTTACAGACATACTGAAATAGAGTCTTACTGTATAGCCCAGGCTTGCCTAGAACTCAGTCTTCCTGCCTTGCCTACCTGAGTACTGGGATCACAGGCATGTGCTGCCATATTTGGCTTTGCATGGTAAATCCTTTCCTTTGTTTTGCTTTTATCTGTGCCTATATATTAAAGTGTGGGTTTTTAAAAGCATGTTGTTGGGTCTTAACTTTTTTTATGTCTGTAAAATGGGGGTGACAGTAATACACTTTCTGTGAAGAACTGTGAAACAGTGCCCTGCAGTGACATGCACTCTGTACTATTATTATAATTTAAAAGGCATCAGCCTGGAAGGTGGCACACACTTATAACACTACACTCTAGATATCAGGCAGGAAGACCTAGAACTCAGCTCAAGGCTAGTCTAACTATATAGCAAGACTTTGTCTCAGAACAACAAAAAAATACATTTGTCATGAAAGCTTTACTTACCAATAACTCATTTCCCTACTTGTAGTTAAGACATATTAGTAAAAACTTTTGATAAAGACATACACTAGGTTGGCAAGCATAATGTCAGCACCAAGACAATAAGCTAATTAGCTAAGGAATCTAAAAATTAGCCAAGGAATCTAAAAATTAACCAAAAAAAAGTGAAATGTTAAGGACATGTTAGCTGTACCTTGTACAGGAATTTCTCCATAGTTTGATCTCTTATCTGACAGGGCTGTCAGAGGCTTGGATGCTGAGATTGGTCCACTTATGGAATGTCTCTGAAATAAAAGCAGTTATGTTAAATCTAGTATTGAAACTCACAGAGAAAATAAATGCTTCAGAGAGTAGATATTTAGTTACAAACAATGCACAATCCCTTTGTTCTGCTATAGTGAGGATATAAACACATAATACACACACGCATACAATGTGTGATCAGTACTCTTAAAAAAAATAAACTTGGGGACTGGAGAGATGGCTCCGTAGTTAAGAGCACTGGCTGCTCTTCCAGAGGACCTGGATTCAATTCCTCAAATCCACAAGGGAGCTTACAAATGTCTGCAACTCCAGTTCCAGGGGATCTGACACCCCCACACAGACAAACATGCAAGCAAAACACATAAAATAAAAATAAATCATTTTTAAAGTAAATAAACTTATTATAAGGAAACTATATATTCCTATGCAGTTTTAAAAGCCAGCATCCTCTTCACTTGGTCTCCTTACAATTCTATATTAAAACATCACAACTAGAACGCTGACACAGTCAAGCCACAGGACACTTCCTCGCCACAGGATGCTTCTTTGGGCCCCTTAGAGTTACGCATACCACTGACCCGACAGCCTCTGGCACTCTGAATACAATTTTATTCCTCTGTTTAATGAGAATTCTTGAACTACCATATGACAGTGTGCTGAACACAAAATTAGGTTCCAAACCGAAATGTGGATATGTTTCTATTGTGGTTTTATTGGTTTTTCTTGTCCTGGTTCCAAACAGACCTCAACTATGTGTTCCACTTGATAATTTGATAATTGTCCTGGTATGGCCTGTGGTCTTTAACTCAGCAACCCCGCCAACAGCAGTATTAGGTATTTCCTTATCCCCTGATGGAGGGATACACAGCAGCCTGAAATACCCACCACTGTTACTTTAATCCATAATATATGTAACAGGTTGCCCACACGTCTTCCTTATACTTTCATTTCCTTGGCTTTTCTCCAGCTTTACAAACACACACACCCCTAAAGACAAGATCTCACTATATAGCCCTGGCTGTCCTGGAACTTGCTATGTAGACTCCACTGTCCTCAAACTCACACAGATTCACCTGCCTCTGCCTCCACACCCCAACCCCAGCCATATTTTTTTAAAAACCTAGCTAATTTCTAACTACTTATTTCACTCTCCCAAAAGACCTATGCAAAAGGCCCGGCTTTCTACATCTTTACACCATTAACCATTAACTTTGGCCATGATATGGACTGACACCTTACTGTGAATTTCATTTCCATTTTCCTGATGACTAATGATGCTAAACACCTTCTCATATGCTTACATATAAACTGTTTGCCTTTTACTATATGTTGTCTTTAAGTTATTGCATACTTCTCTAAGACAAGTAAATATTTTGAATATATTCTCCTATATACAGTATACCTTTGCTTATATGCTTTAAGGTCAAACTTTAAAACCCTAATGCCCAAGTATCAGTTGCTTTTATGACTCATGTTATTTTTGTGTCCTAAATAAGAAGCCTTTGCATGCTCAAGAACACAAAGATTTTCACTCATGTTTCTGTTCATAAGCTTTATATATATATATATATATATATATATTGTTATCATTTGGGTCTACTGGTCAACTTCAGTATGTCATACTTCGAATCTGTATCTACCCTCAAACTAAATAAACCTAACAGTATGTCATATACATATCTAGTTAATCAGAATCCTATGTAGACTACTCCTATCCTCATACTAAATAATCCTGACATTTGTGCTGAAAATCAGCTCATCTACCCCAGGACTCTGTCCACTTTCTGATCTCTCTTCAGTGAAACATAATGTCAGTGTCATCCAGTATATGTTGAAATCAAACACTCCAAATCTTGCAAATGTTTTGCATATTCAAATCCCTTTGCATTTCCATGTAAATACAAAATTATCTTTTATTTTGTTGGATTCTGCTAAAGATTGTAAGACTGTTCTGGCGGGGAAAGAGTCTATGATATTACTGGTGTATGCTGCACTGTCAAGTACCCCCATACTTTACAGTGACTTTAAACAATAAACATTTATGATCTCATGATTTCTATGGGTCCAAAAGCTTAGCTGGATAACTCTAGCTCCAGGTCTTCAGTGAAAAGGCAAATCAAGCTACTGGTTATCCCAGACAGACAGGAGGAAAGGTGTGGGGTCTCTTTCAAGTTCATCTGCAATGGTTGACAGTAAGCCTCAGCGGTCCTCCGCAAGAACAAGTTCACCACATGGCAACTATAGAGGGTTCCCACAGAGTGAGTGAACCTAAGAGGCGCATTCACAGCCGAAGCCAATCATTTTATAACCTTCTCTGGGAAGGTTATAATACTTCTGCTATAATCTAGTTATTAGAGACAAATCATCAAGTCAGCCAACACTCAACAAGAGTACACAGGCAATAACTACCAGGAGAGGAGCTCACCGGGAGAGTTTACAGACTACAACAGTTACTTCTAGCTCTCCTAATCCTTTGGGAAGTTACTTCTGAGGTCTTCTGGGGCAGGCCTAGAGTATCAAACACTATACTTTATTCCCTATCTGTTCAAGGAGGTTTCTTCATAGTGGCTGGTATGAACTCACATGATACCCTACCCAATGTAAACTATCAAAAGTGTTTGCAATTGCTGCTGAAGAATTCTTCCAGGCAGGCCTTGTCAGCTTCACTCCAGGCACGGTCAGTCAGCTGGCCTCAGGCAAAGATTCAAAAGGATACCTATGGAAATGTCTGGACCCTTTCTGTGTAGCTTCCTCTTCCCAGGGACCGTGCCTTGAAAATTCTATGGGTCTCATTTTCCTTGAATGGTGATTTGTATCCTCAGATCTAACTGGTTTGTCCTTCTCTGTTCTAAGTTGGTTCCTAAACCACCAATTAGAAACTGCCTCCGGAAAAACAATGTGAGCCACAGTAGGACTTCCCTCATCTGTTGGTATTTTTGTCAGGGACCACAGTGGTGCAATGTCTGAAAACAATGTTTCCTACCTTTTGTCCAGCTTTCCATTTGTTTGTGACAACTCCTGCTATTCCACAACACAAGAATTATTCCTGCCCATAGAGTTTTTAAGAAACTAACACACCCAACCTTGGTGCTGTCCCAGATATTCTAGTCACAAAGATGATGTCTAGGAATCTGTTTCTAAACTCTTTATGTAGTTTTCTGTGCAGCTAGGCTTGAGAGACACTGGACAGACTAAACATGTATTAAAGAGAATTATAATGAGTTTTGTTTCTAGCTACAGATATTTTTAATCCTCCTATCCTCAAAAAGATGTTACAAAATGATGTCTTAGACATGAAATGTAACAGACAGATGCTAGAGAAGCTTCGTCTTACTCTATTTGAGGTGTGATTTACTTGGTATCCTGCTTGGAACCTTCAGGTTTTCTTTTAAAAGTCTGATTAATAGAGAACATCAAAAATGCATTAAAGCTGCAGGCAAAACATGGTGGGAGCTTCCTTGCCTTCCTTATAAATTAAGACACATCTTACATAAACATGAAAAAGCAAAGCCACTGGCTGAGAAACTGCATTTATCCACTCACAAATTATAGGGCCAATCATTAACCCAATATAGAAGTCAAAAAGAAAATGCCCCAGCCCCCATTTTAGGGTGAACGGTAATCACAGCTATCCTTATCACAGAACACTACTAGTTCAGGGGCCATCTTTCCTTTGGCTACCCTCACCCATGTTAAAGTATTTCACTTCAGCCACACTCTGAAAGTGTCAGGAATGGCAGAACAAGAAGGTCTGAGCTCCACAGAGAACAGCCTTTTGCCTTGCTTCTGGCTGCACTCTAACAATGGCAAAAAACAGCAACTCTGAAAGTCAATTACAATGGATCAGCAATGCCATATCCTTGAGCTCGACTGCGACCACGAACAACTCTTCTCTCCATTCATGCCTATGCAGATCCACATTTAATTCTGGGTTGTGTATTTGCAAGTGTGTAGCTATGTAGACTTGAGTTCAGGTGTCCAAGGAGACCCAGAAAAGGGTGTCAGATCTACCCCTGGAGCGGCTATCTCACATGAGTGCTGGGGTCTGAACTTGGTCCTCCCCCAGAGCAGTAAGCCCTCCTAAGTGCTCGGTCATCTCTCCAGCCACCAAGTTTGTAGGTTTTGAAGTGATCTGCTAGACAGCAAGATAAAATATGCCAGCTACACACTCAGAATCAGTGTTTTCCAGAACAGCATCACAATTTATAATTTGCCTCAATTAAGGATACTCATGGTAATTTACCAAGCTAATCTTACAAATATCTCTTCTGAGGCAGCCCATTCGCCCACTTGAGACATGTGCATGGCTGAAAAAGAGGACCTACCATGCAAACTTAACCTTTCTGAGCCTTCAGTGATCCCGGCACTCACCTGCATGGGGGAAACAGCAGCTGCAGGAGGGGTTTTCATGGGACTTGGACTCAGAGGAGTTCGAGGAATTGCAGCTGCAGCAGCATTTGGTACTACAAAAATAGCAAATGAGAAAGTTAATGATTAAACCCATCATGGTGCAAGGGTAGTCTCCTATTCCTCTCCATGGAAGAATTCTCCTGTTAGCCAATGCTCCTAATTTCCTGCAAACTGTATGCTGTGGACAATGCCTGACCTATGCTGAATACTCACAGGCTGAGCCTATGACACAGGTATTTCTTCTCCTACCAGACAAATGGTTTGCTTTCCTGGACCAGCCAGTACTTCATTTTTGCTATTTAATCATATGGCTAAAATACTCCATCAATCAATGAAATCTAAAGAAAGAAAACAAGAGGGATGGGGCACAGCTCAGTGGTAGAGCATTTGTAGCATGCATGAGGCTCCAGCTTCCATCCCCAGCATCACTACGTAGTTTTAAGAAACAGAGTAAGAGGCAGACATGGCAGTGAACACCTACAATCTCAGTACTTCAGAGGCTGAGGCAGAAAGATAGCAAGTTGAGACTAGACTGAGCTAGCTACTTAGTAACTATTCTGGTCAACCTGGGCTGCCCAGCAGGACCCTGTCTCACTAAACAACACAAATGCACACCAACACATAAGACAGCAGGTATGTCTTCAGGGTTAGTGCTGTAAGAGCTACCTCATCAGGAGCCCAGCTTGTTTCTGACCCTGAAGTGCAGTATTGCTGGGCTGTACAAAGTAAAAGAAGAGCAGCCCAGCAGTTACAGAACCTTGATCTGAACTCCATCCCAATTATAAGATAACTACAGCATTTTGAACAAGAAAGCTCTCAATGGCAAGGAGAGTAGAAGTTTACTGGTTACTAGCTAAACTGAACTGAAGTCTATGTCCCTAAAAATGAAGAAAGGGAAGAGAACAAAGGAGTCCACGTTGGAAGTCAGACAGTGAGGAAAAGAGTTAAGCAGAATCCTGGGTTTGTGGTTCCAATGACTGCGTAGAACTGTGCTTGCACTAGGTTCTGGGAATGATGAAGCTGGAAAATGGGGCTTGGTCTGAACACAGGATGCCTAGAGATGCTCAAGTGTCAATGTCAATGAGGTACTTGGTATAGAGAATTGAGAAATTCGGAAGGTTAGAAGCTAGAGTTGTGTCTCCAGAAGTCTGCGCATAAAGAAGATACGAGAAATCACAGGAATGAGTGTGATCCATCTAGGGAGAAAAGATACTGCTCAGCATGAGAAGTAGAGTGTGCAGCTGAGACCAGGATCTCTAAAGCAGAGTACATTCCATAGGCCTATAGAACTTGCCTTAACTCATGACACGTAAGACGACACTATGTGACACTACACGATACTGCACGCTACATGCACTGGAGGACACTGTATGATACCTTTGCAAGCTGAAGAATCTGAGAGTGAAGTGATAAAGAACAGCAAACGAGATCAGGATGGTAAGTCAAGGGGATAGAAGCACGAGCCTTGGGAACCACAGACAAGGAAGTAACTGAATTACCTTGAGATGCACTGTCAAAAGACTTGATGAGGGTTTTTACTGTAGGAGTGGGCTCTGAGGAAGTCGAGGACCTTCTACTCAGTCCCATCCCTTGCCGCAAGGCTGCCAGATCTCTTTCCACAGCGTTCATGTAGTTGTAGACCCGGCCTCGCTCCTCCTCTTGCCTAAAAAACAGTGAAATAAAGGCATTTGCCCATATGGAAAAAAAAATACACATTTTAAATTACTGATTGAAAAGCAGTAAAAGGTATTAGGGTTTGTTTTTTGTTTTTTTAAATTGTACCAGTTGAACACAGCAATTGCCTGACCTAATATTCTTTGCCTGGTAAACAGCAGGAAATGATACTGAAATGCTCCTATCAGGTTATCCTAAGCAAGTTAAATAGCCATCAGTTCCACTTTCATTAAGTGTCAGGTGAGGACACCAGTAATCAATTAGCAGGAAATCGGGAGGCAGCCTGGCCGCAGCCTGGCTCAACTGGGAATCTCTGGCTCTGTACTGCCAGGAAGATGCAGGCCTTCTCAGGGACCTGGGAATTCATGAGCAGCTGTTTCCAGCTGATGCACTATGCTCACACAGGGGCATACAAAGGAACGGAACCAAAGCTCCAGCTCCCTAGGACCAAGGCAAAACTGCCACAGTCTCCAAAGAGAATCCCTGCAAAGGACTGGAAAAGCTCATTAAATTAATGAAGACCACAAAATATTTTATTCAGCTCTGTGAGTTCTAGGCTAGTCTGGTCTACATACAGAGTTCTAGACCAGCAAAGACGAGCAATGTCTCAAAAAAAAAAAAAAAGAGAGGTAAATAAAAATCTAAAAATATTTTATAAAGAATTTTATTTTCCAAATTCAAAAAATTGCTAAGAAAAATAACAGTATATTACAATTTTTAAAAATATGTATTTAGCCAAGTGTGGTGGTACATGCCTTTAATCCCTGCACTCAGGAGGCAGAAGCAGGTGGATCTCTGTGAGTTCAAAGCCAGCCTGGACTATATATAGTGAGCTACAGCCAGGATTACCCAGGCCTTGTCTCAAAATAAATAAATAGAAATGAAATATGTATTTAAGTGCTTAGAAGACAACTATATTATCATTTCTTCTGTATTCAATCTATTGAGATATAAAAAAATGCAGATCTCAAACAAATGTGTATTTGGAATAAGGAAGAATATTTTAATAACCTTTTCAGATAATTATAGCTATTCTATGATATACACTAAAATGCATCAAGGGTAGTTACTAAATTTTGCTAGGCTAGGCAAGTAACTTAGTCTGGATCCCCTGCCTAACAGGTAGAAGGCCCCGGGTTAGATCGGCAGTACCCGGGGGAACACTTAGCTGCAGACTGGAGACACGGTGCAGCACTAAAGCACCTGTGGAGCATGAACGAAGCTCTGTCTGAGAACCAGCACTCTGAGAAGACAAAAGGTAGCTACCATGCAGAAAATGAAGCCGTGTACATAAACTTCTCCACTAAAATCCACTGGTCTATTAAATACTTTGAAAGACTCTTCTACCCATCTGATTCTGTAACATCATATACTGATCATAAAAAAAATACTGGCATTATACAGGTTTTTCAAATGCATTTAATCATATAGTACACTTAAGTCATATTTGCTATTACTAACGACAGCATCAAAAAACTTCAGGGCCAGTGAGATGGCGCAGCAGGTAGAGGTGCTTACACCCTGAGTTTGATGCTCAGAATACACATGGTAGAAGGAGAAAATCAGCTCCCACAAGTTGCCTCCTCATTTCCACATGTACAGAATGGAGCACACACAAAATAAATAAATGTAATTAAAAAACTTTTTAAATTTTCATCTTGCAATGGCAGATATGTTTTCCAAAATTCTAACGCTCCCTTGAATACCTACATTTCATCAACAACAAACACCATCAGATTTTTTCCTTGATGGGACAGGCTCCTAATCATTATCAAGGAACTTGCAGTCAAATGTCAGAGTTTATTAGCAAGTTTCTCTCCCAGTCGTTCTCAAATACAATGCCATTCCATGAGAAGAACAAAGCTCAGACTGAAACTGTCAGTGTTCACCTCAAGGCAACCTCACACCAGGAAACACAGTTTTAAGGGGAAGTGCCCGCTCATACTTCCCATTTTGTCACACGAAAGGTTGAAAATAGGGCACTCCAAGACTGAGATTTGGTAAAAGTAATACTTTTCCCCTTGAAGAAAGGCATTCTTAAGTGAAGCCCATGTTTTGTTTCATTTAGGTAGTTTTGCACTTAAAAGATTGTTATTATGTATTGTAATGAGATTGTGACTACAAGTGTAGTTTGATATAAGGCCTTGGTTCGTCAAGTTGACATTTGCTCTTCACTCTCAATGCAAAAATCAGCATAGTGAAAATAGTCAACAACCTACTGGTATTACTCTGACGACTAAGTGCTGCCAGGATCACTCTGACAAGCACTGCTGTATAAGATGCTGCCCCTTTTTTTAATAGTGCGTGGGGGGGGGGGGGGGCACAGAGGCCACAAGAGAGCAACATGTCCCCTGGAGCTGGAGTTACAAGTAGTCTTGAGTCACCTGACAAGGGTGCTGGACGCAAACTCAGATCCTCTGGGAAGAGCAGAAGTACTCCTAACCACTTAGCTACCTCTCCAGCCCCAAGATGCTGCCTCTATTAGCAGGCATTTCTTTGAAATATAAAGACTAGTAAATGTTCAGGATCCAATGGAATGATCCTTCAAGAACTGAATTTTAGGGCTTGGTGAGAGAGTACTTGCCTGGCATGTGTAAGGCCCTGAGTTTATCCCCAGCACGATGGATGGATTGATGGACAGACAGACAGAACCAACTTTAGTCACTCACGGTTAACTATCAAATAAGGCATTTCTGCTAAGCTATTTATTTAACAATATAAAGAGTATAATATAAAGAGTAATGCCAGCTTTATATCAGTGGGGATTCATTAGGCCTCATTCCAAATTCTATCTAAGGATGCCAATGGATAACACAGCAACACAGTAGGACTAAGCCATAATTAAATAAAAGCCTATCAAAGAAATACCACTTTTCCCTATGCCTAATTAAGAATTATTCAAAGTGAAGTAAAATCAAATTCTTAATAACAACATCAAACACATAAATTCTCTCTGTCACTCAGACGGAGTCTCAGCATATCACAGGTATCACCTCCTATGGTCATTTTAAGGGTTTCCAACAATGTCTGTGTTAGATATGGAGGGTACTATTTTGGAGGTCATTGAAAAATGGAAATTCTGCAAATGAGTGATGGAAAGAACCTTACACCGTACCTATCAGTTGTTTCCCCAAAACCAGTCACTCACGTTCACTGGCCAATCACTTTGCAAGCATTAGTTCATTTACTCATTACAACACTATAGAGCACCGCATACTGCCTTCATGTTGGAGGGAGAGAACCCAGGCGTAGAGAAGGCAGGATTGTTAACCAAGATCTCACATCTCCTAAGGGGTGGGGTCAGACGGAAGCCGATTCTGTCTACTTCAGACCTAGAGTCTAAAGAGAAACAAGAGTGCTGGGCTGTGAGCGTGAGACAAAACAGCACTCGTGGCGCATCACTAAACGAGGCTTAACTGTTCTTTACTGAAACACACAGCTGGAGTCTCAGAACGTACTTGCGTGACTTTATTTCCTCCAATTCTTTTGTGAGTTTCTCATTTTTCTCTTGGGCCTCGTGTAAGCGCCGCTTTAGGTCACCAATCTCTTCTTGGGCTTCGGATTTGATGTCATTTGCGATGACCACTGCCGTCTGGAGATCAGCCTGAAACTGCCGCCATTCCGCAGATTCTTCCTACAGTCAAAAACTAACTTTTTACTTCCAAAGGAGAGCAATGCAGATTTATTTAAAGCAGTAAAATTTGCTTATGATGAGTTTGCCCTAGCAAGCCCTAGCATATTCTTGAATGATGACTTTTCTTTTAATCCCAAGAGTTGCTGTTATCTATTTTTAA
This sequence comes from Peromyscus leucopus, assembly GCF_004664715.2. Taxonomy (NCBI): domain Eukaryota; kingdom Metazoa; phylum Chordata; class Mammalia; order Rodentia; family Cricetidae; genus Peromyscus; species Peromyscus leucopus. The sequence goes on from NC_051084.1 coordinate 20,713,159, forward strand.
CAAACAAAGCAGCTCTTATCAGTGAACTTGGTCCTAATGAAGAAAAGATGTGCCATCTGGTCTTCCCACTGAGCTATCAAGTATTCAGAGTGCTCAATAAATATTAATGAGGAAAAATGTTAGACTTCCCTTCTTCATCAAGTTTCAAAGCCAAGTCTTATGAAAACAAATATCATCAAAAATTTAGAGCTTTACCTCTGGAACTCTTGTGAAGGTATATAAAGGGTATGTGAAGATATATAAAGGGTATGTGAAGATATATAAAGGGTATGTGAAGATATATAAAGGGTATGTGAAAGTATATAAATGGTATGTGAAGGTATGTAAGTGGTATGTGAGTATATAAGTGGTATGTGAAGGTACATAAATGGTATGTAAGGGTATATGAATGGTATGTGAAAGTATAAAAGTGATAAGTAAGGGTGTATAAATGGTATGTGAGCCATACTGTGAAAAACTATAAATACCCTGACATCAAAAACTAGCAGGAAAAAAAAAAAAAAACTAAAGTAAAGGAAAAGGAAGAGGAAGCCAGAAGACAAACTGAACTCAATATAGGCAGACACAATCGTACAAGAGGCTGTAAGGAACTGAGTGGTCTGCCGCTTCCCACAGACAAGAAGGATGCGGGTGTGGCTGGGCAGAGAAGTCTCCCCGGGGGCCTCACTTCCCCCAGAGCCACAGCTGGCCATGCATGAGCCCTCTCAACCTCAAAGTGATTTTCTAATACCGTGAAAGCAGCCAGAACGACTGTGTCAGGACTCATGGTCTAGGATTAGCACTCTCTCCCTCCACATCTTAGCAGCCTGGGTGCTGGCAGCTTACCCAACCCAACCCAGAGAATGCAGAAATCTCACATAAAAACAGCCTCGTTTGTGATTTTAAAATCAAGTTAGTAAACTTTCTTTTCAAAATGTAATACATTTCTTTACTGTATCTCCCTAAAATGACTGCCCATAAATCACTACTAGTACATCCTCCTACCTGAAATCCAGTGTCAGGCCCAACTTAAAATAACTGCACCTCTTTCAGCCCAAAGTCCAGTGTGGCCGACACCCCACTAATCTACAGATTAAAGTCATGGCGCTAGTTCCAGAAAACCATGCTTTCTAATGAGACAGCACACGAAGATTCATCCTACCCGAAGTCTCCTGTGAAGTGTCTTGATTTCTCTTTCCATGTCATGCTTTTGGTCCTGGAGTTTTTTAACAGTATCTGAAAAGATTACAAAGATTAAATATTTCTCCTTAAACCTAATGTTCTTAATGATCTTACATGTTCAAAAGAAATGATATAAAAGAGGTGCTAAAATCTGATCATCAAAATAGTTTTCCTGCACAAAGACTTGTTTACTTTCATCATAAAACTTAAAAGCATGAAAGAATAGTCAATCCAAGATTATCGTTTTTTGCATCACTTCCTAAGTAAACTGAAAGCAATTGTTATAAACATACATATTGGCAGAAAGCCAATCAAAACAACATTGAATGCTATTAAAATGTGAACTTTTAATCACAGAACTTACCACTTTAAACCATGCAAGCATAACTCCCTTTATACACTGGAATAAATTCCAGAAAAATGAAATCAGTAAAATTATTTATACAACTAATTGTAATATCCAGAGAGCTACCAATTAATCTATGGAACAGAAGCAGTAAATACAATAGGAAATCACATACTGTTTGGTTGGAAGGAAGTTCTGCCTTAAAAGCCATGCACAAAGAGAAATATCTCAGAAGGGCACCATGCTGTAACTGTCCTTCTGAACAGCTGTCCCACTCGGTACCCTGACAGCTCGGGAATAAATCACTTCTCGGCCATGCACTAGAAAAGGCTCTTGTGTACAGTAATAACTGTTTACTAGGATTTTGCCCATTGATGCTACAGTTCCCTCGCCATTCTCTTTCATATTTTCTCTCTTCCTGGTCCCACATACACATAAAATGAAAATAAATCAATCTTTCAAATCCAAGTCTTCATATATGATATGCATATGTTTTCAACCAATGAACTACATCCCAGGCATGATGTGTGTGTGTGTGTGTGTGTGTGTGTGTGTGTGTGTGTGTGTTAACCTTTTTGTTTGTTTTTTGAGACAAGGTCTCATTATGCCCTGGCTGTCCTAGAACTCACTATGGAGACCAGGCTGGCTTCTAACTCTGAGATTCGTCTGCCTCTGCCTCCTGAGTGCTGGGATTAAAAGGTGTGTGCCACCACATTCAGCTTTTTTAAAAGCAGAGTATGTCTGTGTGTGTGTGTGTGTGTGTGTGTGTGTGAGAGAGAGAGAGAGAGAGAGAGAGAGAGAGAGGAGGAGGAGGAGGAGGAGGAGGAGGAGGAGGGGGAGGGAGGGAGGGAGGGAGAGGGAGAGAGAGAGTGTTTACGTACTCAAGTGAGCACAGGTATACAGGTCAAGGAACACCTTAAGAGTTGCCTCTTCTCTTCCACCTTGGGTGGCAGAACTGAGCTCAAATTAATCAGTCATGCATGGCAAACACTTCTGCCCAGTCTCTCACGAGCCCATGATATCTTTTTAATGACATGAATTAACTTTAGTAATAAAATGTTGGTACGAACTATTATTAGAAGCACACAGTATCTTCTAGAGTTGGACGAAATGAGGCAAAACAATGGAGAGGACAGAATAAAATGGGATAGCAGGGGATGGACGGACGGACGGACGGACAGCCTAATGTTGGCAGCCGACAGTTAATGTCTCCACTAGGAGACATTGCCCCACAGCTGTTTAGTAAAGTCAGGGCCCAGGAAATCACGTGTTCAAAATTTATTCATTAATTCAACAATCATCTTGTAAGTATGAACTAGGAATCAGGGTGTTTTCTAGATAATGAAGATATAAACAAAAAGACACATAGTTTCCACCTTCTTAGAGATTTAAAAAAAGTTAACACAGCAGCACTGAGCTAATGAAGCAGGATGACTTCATCTTCAAGAGACTGAACTTTAGAGGCTGTCTCAACTGAAAGCTACTTCAAGCCTCCTTTAACCGGGACACTGAGGTGGACAGGCACCCGGTCCAATCAAGGCAAGTGGACAAGGCAAGTGGACACACCCATGGCCCTGTTCTCTGCTGACAGAAACAAGGGTGACTCTGAAACGGGCAGGGAAACCTCTTCCTCGTCAGCTCGCATGGGTGAATCTGGACACTCGGACACAGACAAAGGACGAAAGACTCTAGAGATTCTGCCTTTTCTACACTCAGTCCACTAATACACAAGGGTTGCTTGTTGTTCTGTTTGATTCGAGGGTGCCTCCCCATTTTAGTCCTTGCTTGCCTGGAACTTGCTATGTAGACTAGACTGGCCTTGAACTCCCAGAGAGTCGCCTGCCCAAGATATTTCATAAGAAAAACAGTCAAACAAAAAAAAATTCTCTTCAAACTGGCTAACACATTTTCCCAGGGCTAGAGAATTGGGTCAGTGGTTAAGGGCACCAGCTATTCTTCCACACGACCCAGGTTCAGTTCCCAGCATCCATATGGCACCGCACAACTGTCTGCAACGCCAACTCCAGGGTATCCAAGACCCACAGGGGTAAAACACTCATATACAAACGAAATTTAAATTGTTTTCCTTTTGTTCTGGTCACAAAGGACACTGTCAGACACACTTCTCAGGACAGTCAACTGCATTACAGCTCACTTTTAGCACCTGCCATCTTGATTCTCACAAAAGGACTAGTCAATTACTACTTCTGAGAACAGATATACAACCTGATTATTCCAGCTCACTTTTCAGACACTGCATAGATATTGACTTTCTATGCGCACATTCCAACCAAAAGTAGCGATCTAGCTGGTTATTAAAATGCAATCCCCTTCAGTAGCTATCATTGTTCTGTAGCCTTTTCGTCACGGACGCTCTACAATCATAGTCAAACAGCACACAACTCGAGCTACTTTAAGCAAGGACATTTTGTTAGTCAAGCAATGGACTAACATAATAAAACGACGCAGATTACATCCATCTAGCAAATGTATTTACTTTAGGGATTGCTACTTTCTACAGAGAACGGAAAAGCTGATCCAGAGAGAGAACAGGTTAAAAAGCATAAACTGAAACTGCAGTGTGTCCTTGCTGCATGTTACTCTCTCACAATTTATCGATCATGTTTGTACTTTCTCCTCGAGAACCGCAAAGTCTAAGAATGGACATGCCCTTTCTGACTTCCCGATATCGGAAGAGGTTTCACTATTAGTTTCTATTTTAGAGACTACTCGCACTAATGCACAACTCGAGAGGGTCAGCAGGATCAGGAAGCACCCCCCCTTACTGCAAGGGGAACTTCAATCGTGCTTTCCTTACCTCTCCCAGTCCTCGCGTGACAAATCGCGACTGCCACTCACTGTTCAAGTCAAATTCACCAAGAGCAGTAAACTATTTAGTATCTACTGTTTTTTAACATTACGCACTAAACCATATTAATTTTTAACTGTTGTGCATTTTATGTTCAGATCAGATAAATTGTTCAGATTGCAATATTAACTTCTATTCTATTATCTGACTTTGGGCCACTAGCGCCTATAACTACGTTAGTAACGACTCCAATAATAATATCTCTGGACAATCGACATATCTTCATCTGCCCCTGACCAACTCAAGACGATAATTCACAAGCTAGCTGCTGAACGTGTCATCAAACTGTCCCCCTATTCGAATCCACGAACGTTCACACCCCAGGATGGGCAGTTACACCCAATGGGAACGCAGCTTCAGCTATAAGTTGACATCACTCGGAGGACTGTATTAAAAAATAGACATAAGACAATCCATAGCCAATAACCTTTTGAACTTAGCATCCAAAGCTACAGAAAGCTCTAAGTACTCACACTTCGCTTATAACTTATGATGCCTACACTGGTTAAGCTTCAAAGACAAATGTGCTAAGGAACAAAAGAGTATCGTGCGCACAGAAAACAATGTCGGTAAAATAGACTTAGGCAATTATGGCACACTACGAACTGAAGAGAATAGGATCACATTTTCAATGTATATACATAATGAGTTTTAACACTTTATTTTGTGGAAGATGTGCTCTGTTCAATATCTTTAATTCTCCTCTCACACTCCAAAAAATAAATGCGATATATAAACTTCTATTCTTAATTCTAACTAAGATATGTTGCAAATAAAAAAAAAAAACAGAAACTGTAACAAATAAAGACATTACCTTTGGTCAGGCAGTGTGGCCACATGCCTTTAAACACGCAACAGGAGGCAGCAAGCCAGGCGCCAAATATTCGCTGAGTACGAAAGGCACAGCTGGACTACAGATGAGTTCCAAATACAATTAACAACACAGAAAAGCAAACAACAAACATACCACAGATATTAACTTGTAATCACAGAGAATACAAGTTCGATAAAAAAAAAAAACAAACAACAGAACAATTTCAAAGAAAGAATCACAGCACTACACACTACAAAAAGATAAACAATTATCTTCATTTAGACTTACATCCTTCTATAATATATAACGTAAATCATGAGCTCTCGTATAGTTAATTGATTTTAGTTATTGTATTTGTTTGAACTGGGTGGGTCTTACTGTCAAGAATGAAACAAGTAAGCTCTATTGAATTATTCAGAGAGCTAAAGATAATTCTTCCATAATCGTTTGGACGTATGACGCATTGCAATACTGAACATGAATACACTGCTGAGCTTTTTCTGTTTAAGCACAGGACATTACTATGTATATTTGTTTTTTCATAAGCAGCCTATGAGTAATATACTAGTTGGAAACAAATCACATTATAAGTAAATTCTCCAGTGGGTACACAGCTAGATGCCCTTAAGAGCTACTATCACATCTCAACTGGTAACATACCCAACCATAAGTTTGTTATACAACAATTAGACAGCAATACACTATTGCATAATGCGAAAAATTCTTTCTGTACAATTGTTGAATTATGTAAATTCACTTCAACTGGATTAATAAAAAGAACCCAACTGGCACACACCACGCTAAAACAGAGTACTTAGGATTAGTGCAAGAGAGCCATATTATTTGCCGAGATCCTGAGAATGAGAAAGCTGAAGAGGGAGACGTCACAGAGAGTCAGCACTTAACCAGAAGCAAGAGGAGCAAGATTGAAAGAGATACATACATATATACCTGGTTTGAGTACAAACACAAGCGAAAAAAAAAATAGCAATAATGAAATTATGATGAATCAGAGGACAGATGGTTGCAAAAGCCCACCAATATTCATCAATTACCACAGCATTTTGGAGAAATAGCAAAGCATCAGCACAGATATCTCTGTGATGTTAGATGTGCAAGCAGTTGGTTTTAATAAAATACTGAGACAATGGTGAGATGTAGTCAGAAAGTGCACCCAACACGCTTACACATAATCCCAATTTAAAATAAAATGAGCTAAACCCTCGTCTTCGAAACAACAAAACCAAACAAGATAATCATGATATATGAACGAGATTAAATAATCTCAATTAGTAAGAGACTATGCTAGATTATAAATAGTCTTGCAGAAATTCAGAATGAGCAATATATTTATAAATAAATTAAAGTACTGGGATCAGTTTAATACGCTGAGATGATTATTCTGGGAGGAAGACGATTAGAGATAGGAAAACTCAAAACCATACTACCAACTTTAATATAATAACCACAACAACATGCACGGAAGATGTATTAACAGAAGACGTGTTATACAGACAATCTAACTTGGAAAAAGGTTCCAAAAGTAGAAAAGTATGAATTACTAACAATAGCACAACATAGACAAAAAGGAGCCTGAGACTGAGCTCAAGCTAGAGAAATTGCCTTTCATTGAGACAACTGAGAAGCTTGGGATTAAATGACGTAGATGATAGATTCCTTCAAACTCAAATAACAAAAATAATGAATATCACTGACTAGATTCAGCTAGATACATAATCTTATATTAGGGTATAACAGATGGATAAATGAGTAAATTGATGCTATACTATATTTTAGGGTAAGGTATTAGACATTTTTGAAGGAGTTCTAGTTTATCAGTAGAGTCGAGATTAGTTAGAGTACAGTCAATCATCTTCATATTCAATATTAAAATTAGGGCACACTACAGTCACGACATTGATCATCTTCGTCTGATCTCTCGAGCTCTCGAGAAAAAATAACATCAAAATATCACATAATAGACAACACACACATGTTCACTGCGACTTCACACATTACCATTTTACATTTCGCTATGCTTTAAAATTTCTAATACGGTAAGCAGACTAGATGACCTGTTCTAAAAATAAGGTATATACTAGTATATTAGCCGCTATCCCATCAGTTTCAAATTGAATGTTAGCTAGTGATATACACTATCCAATAGAGTTCTCTTTTCAGAATCAGAATACACTTAGCAGAGAGAATAGAGAATTCGAGATGCAACTACAGCTATAACTAGACTCTACATATCTGCTGAAAGAAGAAATAGCTTAGACCATAGGAGATACAGCAACCAGTGATTACAGAGATAGTCTGCATAATCTGTATGGAGAGAGATTAACAGTCAATGATACAGAACTATATGTGAAAGCTTAGCCTATCATGTAATTCCTTGGTTCCTATTATCTCTACACACAACCTCTTACTTAACTTTCAGCTACTTTTTCCTTCTCCTTGATTGAGACAAATTAAAAAGTTAAGAAACTATGAATAATTCTGGCGATTGGTTACCCCTTTCTTATTAGCCAATCCTTAGATGCTGTTGATCTTCTATAGGCCAAAACATACACAATCGCAGCATTGGCCTGTAGGTTTTATACTTTTGTAAGATTAATTTAATAGGCATAAAACGTTCATTTTAACACAGACATGATGGAGCATTGTCATTTAATTGTAGTATATCCATTATTGCCCCATAAACTTAGTCAATAGTATTAACAAGCTTTTTCATAACTCAAAGATGCTATGACAATCCTGAATAATATAATAATGGTACATATTAAATTTCCTAATTCTGCAAATAAACAATCATCGCCAATTTCATTCCTCTGTACCTTGTAATTTGCACATGGAATAACAATCAGGGACCATAAAAGCTCAACAATTACAATGGAATAATATCTCAAATATTAATATGATTCATTTTAGCAAAGTTTAGTAGCTTAACTAGCGAGTGCAGAAGTACTTTTAACATATCACTCACACCATGACGATCTGACAAAAGCCTGTATATTGCTTCTCTAGGATGGTACTCGAAAGTTTACGGAGGGAGCTAAGCTGCTTCTACATTAATTAAATGGATATATCAACACTACATTTTCAAAGTATAAATAGCATGCATTTACGATAATAGCTCTTCTAACCACTATCAATATGGTATGCTAATCTATTGATATACCTCTGCATAAAGATGAATGACTCCAAGCTTTTTACACTTTGCACCATTTGCTCAAATGATACTTGAGAGCAGCGACTAAATATGTTGCAATTTTAAGTAATTCTTCTCACACAAATTATTGTCGGAAAGTATTCTTTTATATGAGTCTTTTTAGATTTATAATTTATTCATGAAATTTTATCACTGCAAGTATAGTAAATCTAAAATTAAAGCATTGATCTTTGAGCATATAAATTCCATATGATATAACAAATAACATACAATCTGATTTTTTTTAACTGAATTAAGATTAACACTTCTAATCTCTGATTTGTACTGCTTCTTCTTTGTTACATAATTAATATAAGTTGTGTGTGAATATATTACAAAATTAGTAAATCCATACGTGTATATATGTAATCTCCATTAATATTCTTGAAAAGAGTCTACTAGGTTCTCATCGAGAACTCAAGCTATGCTATTAGGCAGTCATTTAGCAGCTGCAGCTGCATGTATATCTTCAAGTAAACATTATACCATAACCATCTTCTATAGTGATTTGCGATTTTAATTCATCTAAATCAGGTGCTCATGTCTTTATCTACAATGCAGTTCTCTTTACCTCAAGGTCCTGAGTTTTTCGCATATTTTCCACATTTCATCTGAAACTTCGAATGCCCTCATCCTACCACACCTACTCCTCCTTCATCAATCACCTACCATTCTTGAAGACTATGGAGCTACAGACCTATTAAGCTTTGCTGGTCCTACTAACATCCTATAGAAACCAGCTTTGTCTAGAAACTCATAGTAATACTCTCATCTCTATCAATTGTTGGGTTTAAGCATGCTGTGCTCAAATCTATTCAATCATACACCAGATAATGTCATTCTACCAGCACTATGGTCCGCATGAAGAGTACCTGAAGCTAATTAGGGTGATTCTTAATTAATTTATATATTATAAGATCACAACACTGTTCTTTATATTAACGAGATTAATAACAAACTGCACAAGTAACCTTACATTGTTGCGTACTTTTCTATATTATTATGAAGAACTGATATCCAACAGAATCGGCATAGTGACATACTCTCACAAATTTCTTAGCAATAACTGCAATGGAGTCCACTGGTATATCAATTTAGTTTCACCCTCCTAATTTTAAACAAATCAGTTAATTTTCCACTATGGCTACTCACTCCAGAACAGCAACTAAGTTAACATAGATATAGCGATAATGATTCCGCAAGAATAATCATAAAGACCTAAGGGTCGAAAGACGCTATGGACTACTACAAAGATGCTGACATACTTGGTGGTCTATTGGTATCATTCAAGTCATCAGCGCATCAATATAACACACTCACTCCGCTTCTTTTCTTCGTCATGTATGTTCTCTCACCTAGACCCATGGTAGCCTGCAGTTCTGCAGACACCATCCACTTTCCTTTCTGACAGCAGGGTCACAAGAAGAGCCTGGTGCCCTGTTCTACTCCTTTATCCCGAAGACTCAGCCCAGAAGCAGATCAGCAGAGGTGGAGACAGCTAAGTCGGGGCCTCAGGACAGTGCCCGGCCCTGAGCAGGCAGTTTTAATCATTTGCTCCCCTCCCACCCAGAGCTTGCTGGGAACGTCATTACTCTGAGTCTCACTCATGGTTCTCCTGGTCTGCAGGTTTTTCTATTGTTTTCTTTCTCCATACCCCTGATTCTATCTGCTTTCCATATTCCAGGAATTACTCAAAATGACTGTCTACTGGCACAAGCCAACTGTTTTCTATCTCAGCGTTAGCTTCACTGAGGCTTTTATATTTCATCCATACTGGGTTTTTTGAGAAAGGAAGGACATGGTGATCTGAAGCCTTGTTCTGAACTGGAAGTTGGGAGTTTATATCATGTCTTCTGGCTTAGATGCTACAGCCACTGACTAGAGCACTGAAGGTCAGGTACACACTGTATGGTGCTGGTGTGATCTGGGAGTCTCCTGGGACTCTAAATGTGCTGTAAATTTGAGATGATTTCATAGGTCATTAATCTCTATTCATTTTCTTCAACTGTTTTCTCTCTGTACCTCCTCCTGCAGAATGACCAGATTAAAACCCTCAAGTTCACTGTTCTGTTCATTTAGTTTGATGTTTAAATGACTGGAAGTTTTTTATAATACACATTAAATTGGGAGTTCTAGAATGCCTACCTGTTTTGTTTCGTAGTTTTTATTTCCCTGCAGTTTTCCATTTGTCCTTTCATTCTGAGCATATGTTCCTCCACATTCTTGAGTCCAGGAGCTGTTGTAAAACCCTATGTACCAATTCTGAGGTCAGGAATTTATCTTGCAGTGACTGAGGAGCAACTTCTATTTAATATGAGGTTTTTCTTGGGGTAACTGGGGACCCACTACTATTAAATACAGGAATTTATCTTGGGATACTTGTTGTATTTTAAAAACAGTGCCGGGGTGGCCTTGGCGGGTGGGGGCTAACAGGCACAGTCAAAAGTCACTCACATCATGCGATAACGCTCACGTGGAAAGTTTTATTGGGGGAAAGGAGACGGGAAGAGGGGGAAGTGGTTGGGGCTGAGAGAAAAAGAGAAAAATAAAGGGGAAGAAAGGAAAGGAGGAGGTGTGCACTAACTTGTGGCAAGAGAGAGGAAGGGGGTTCTCTTAAAGAGGACTTTACATAAGATGATGTTGTCAGGATGCCAACTGCTTATTGGCCGAGTCCCCCAGGGGTGGGTCTGAATGCTAACAGTACTGAGGAGCAACAACTATCGAATACAGGGTTTATCTTGGGGTGACTGGGGAGTGATTGCTATTGCTTATTTGGGGGGGGGGGCTGATGAATTGTGATGACGCTTGTTAAACTATTCTACAGAGGAAATCTTGCTTTCTCAAATAACAATTCTTTGTCATCAAATTCATGTAGCATGTGATATATGATGAGTTAACTCCAAATGTGAGAATTTTCTACAGAAAAAACTTGACTGCCATCAAACTCTAGAGATCTAACATAAAGTAGAAAATTAGTTTGGACACTGGTTATCATTTGAGAGAGAGAAAGAGAGAGACAGGAGAGTGTGGCAGCACACACCTATAATCTTATAACTGTGGAAACTCAGAGGCAGAAAGGCCAGGAGTTTGCAGTTGGTCTAAGACAAATAAAGTCCCAAATACATGAATACATAAAGCTTGCCTAACATTCATGAGGTCCTGGGATGAATCTGTAGCATTATTTTAAAAATTACTAGAAGTTGAGAGTAAATAAAGCTATCAAGAGACCTTTGGATGACAACTGAAAAAAATCTAACTGCAGGTTACCAGTCGACGACAGTAGGAAAGTAAGACTGCCTTTAGTAGACGTGCCCAGGAACTCTTCCTTCTCTGAGTCCCACGCAGACATATTTAAGAGTTATACGTCACAGGGTGGAACACACTAAGCAGTTCAACACACACACACACACACACACACACACATACAAGCAATGGAAAGTGGCAATGACTGTCAGCGGTGAGCACTGAGTAAGTAATAAGCACTCTTCTAATTGACACAGATTTGAACTTTTCATCTCAAAAAGTTGGGGAAGAAGCTGTATGGATTTTTTTAAAATTACTCAGGAGTTTTAGTCATTTTCTAGTTAAATTCCACATGTTGAAAATGAATGATTTGTAAAGCTTTGCCGCCCCAATCGTCATCATCTAACATTTCTCTAGCTAATGCTCCAGCTACCACAAGATGTCACTCTTCCCATGTTCAAAGCCCAAAGGACTGCCTGAGAAAAGGGTAGCACCAGCTTACTAAATGGACAGGACATTGAATGAACTCCCAAAATTAATCGGGAAAACTTAAAAACTTCTTACATGCAAGAAGCAACATTCCCGCCCCTCTGAGGATTTATAAGCAGCTACTGTTTGGGGATGCACACCGCACTGTAACCACTGGTGGCTTGCCTATGTGCCTATAAATAACACCAATTAAAAAAAAATCCACCCACATTCCTGTAAGAAACCCTAATGACACTCACGGGCTCACACACTAGCTGGAGAGGACGAGATCAGCAGGAGACAGACAGTGGAGTAAAGAGATGAGTATGATCACAATATATTATATACACATAAAATATCAAAAAGCAACGTTCTTATGTAAAATTAATATATGCTAATAAAAACTTGAACATATGTAATAAGAAAGAAGCAGAATTAAATAAATTCTCTCAAATACAAAATACAAACTTAAGCTAGGGCTGATGAGATGGCTCAGTGGTTCAGATTACTGGCTGTTCTTCCAGAGGACCTGGTTCAGTCCCAGCACCGGTGCATGTCAGACCGCTCACAAGCACCTGAATCAGAGCTCCAGGGCTCTGACATCCTCCTCTGGACCCCTTGGACACTGGCCTCACATATGCAGAGACACACACATAGACACGCAAACACGTACACAATTTAGAAAGTAAAAATGAATCTTTTTTAAAAAACAAAAAATAAATGCTTGAAAGTCCTTTGACTTTTTTTTGGTTCTGTGACAGATCTGACTGCAGTAGCTGAGGAAGCTGAGGATGGCTTAGCACTCTAATCAATCACTACTGAGCACTGAGTCACAGACACATCACTAAGATCACGCTGAAGGGTTTCTAAGTTGTAGGTGAGAAAGTTCATGGCAGCCTGTCTTAGTTAGGGTTTCTATTACTGCCGCAAAATGCCATGACAAAGAACAAGCTGGAAGGACAAAATATTTATTTGGCTTAGACTTCCAGATCAGAGTCCATCACCGAAGGAAATCAGGACAGGAACTGAAGCAGGGCAGGAACCTGGAGGCAGGAGCTGAGGCAGAGGCCATGGAGGGTGATACGGGTTTGCTTCCTCTGGCCTGCTCAACCTGCTTTCTTACAGAACCCAGGGTCACAAGCCCAGGGATGGCACTGCCCACAATAGGCTGGGCCCTCCCCATTGATCACAAATTGAGAAAATGTCCTACAGCTGGATCTCAAGAAGCCTCAACTGTGACTCTAGTTTGTGTCAAATTGACACACAAAACCAGCTGGCACACAGACACAACATCATCTCAAAAAGATTTAGTCTCATCATTAGCTATTTCAATAGAAAAGCCCCAGAATGTTTTAACAAAACCTTGTTCAATAAACAGACTCAGGGTCTGGCTAACCAGAGCTCAGAATCTCTGACAATTTCCCACAAATGACCTGTTCTTCTTTGACAGTATCTCAAATGTCCCCACCAACCTATCGATAGGCCCAATGCTGTATTTGCTAATCAACACTGTCAAGGAATTATAAACTGACAGTGTCCAAAGGAATACTGCATACGCCCAATCATTTAAAGACTTTAATGCATCAGAAAAAGCTACCCCATTCCCTGCAGCTCTGTAATATAAAAGAAAGTGTACAAATGAGAGGATGTAGTTCAGTGGTACAAAAGTGACATTCACATGGACAAGTTCCTGAGCTTCATCTCCAGCGTCACAAAAGCAGGCAGGAGTAATACAACGTAAAACTTGTTAATAACGTATGGATCTAGATGAAAGCTCCAGACAAGAGTGTTTGAAACGTACCATTGGAAATCATTTGAACTCACAAGAAGTGGCAGACAGTACATGGGTTCATGGACTCCGACGGCCCCCCGGTGTCAGGAGTGTGTGCTCATTTGTTCTATAAACTGCGGTCCCTCGTTTCTCTCTCTACCCATCAACCTAATTTTTCCCAGAACTCCTCCAGGGTGTAGTAATCACAGCCCTTCACCTGGAAAACTCAGTGTGTGGTTTCTAAGAACAGGGATATTTTATGTAAACATAGTGTAATTATCAACTTCCTAAATGTATTATTAACATATCTTTAATCTCTTAGCCACAACTTAGTTTTCGATTAGTGCCTTTATATCATTTTCCCCTATAGTAATGAACCTGTCTAGACAAGGGCATTACATCTAATTATCATGTCTCCTGAATCTCCTTTCGTCTGGGACATTTCCATAGGCTTTCTCTTTCACAATACTAATGTTTCTAGGGCTGTAGCACCCTCACACTTCCACTACTGGACACACATCATCTTGTTTGTCTGATGTTTCTCCAAGGTGAGTGTTTGCCTCAGTCAGAATGTATCTCACGTGTGCCATGCCTCGGATCTATGGGCCTCCATCACCCACAGGGAAACCCAAAGTACTGCCCAACTTTCCACACTGCCTAAGCAGTTATTTTTCTCTTTTCTCATTTGTAACTAATAAACAATTTATAAGATAATAGATTAGGTTCATATGAAAATCTGATCTCTCAACTTTCTTACAAATCCAAAATAACTTCAAAATAAAGTTTAAAAATCTATCATGCAAAGTACAATGAAACTTGAAAATGGAGGTTTCATTCTACCATAATACAAGATCTTCAGAGTAATCAGAAAAGTCAAATAAATTAAAAAACAACAACAACAACAACAACAACAAAAAAAAAACCACAGTGCTCCATAATTAGGATGCTACAGGATTGGTATTTTCTTTCTTTCTTTCTTTTTTTTTTTTTTTTAAATTCTGTACACTTGCAATCACTAAAAGTAAATAAATGGCATTTCTTATGGTCTAGAAAATAACTGACTCCATTGGCTTTTCATGTAAGTGATTTTGCTTAAATGAGATGCAGTTTTCAAGGGATGCTTCTACTGAACATCTGAGAACAAACCATACTCAAAGTTTTCCCAACTCAGGAAGCACACCTCTGTCAAATGTGTAATTCTGTAAGTCAGCTGTGCTACTGTGTCCAGACTATGTGCCAGTCAGATTACTATTTTCACCACTGAACACGAGTGTGCAAAGGGCTGAACAGAAGGGAACAGAAAGTCCTTCGTTACTCACTCTCTAAATCAGAAATGATGAGGTTGTCGTGAAGCTTCACAGCTCGGTGTTGCTCTACTTCATCTTCAAGTTCAAAGATAGTTTCCTTCATGTCACTCCTTTCTGTCTCCTTTTCCTCCAGCTCTGATCTCACTTTTTCCAACGTCAGATTCAAGTCTTCAATCTGCTTCTTGGCTTCCTCCTGGAAAGCCCGGTACTCATCTTCTACCTGAAGGAACGATGACAGCTCGAGATAACCTCACAAGTGAAGTGTTTACTGTCTGACCCAGAGGCTAAGTGTGAGCAGCTGCAGACAGACCGAAACCCAGCTAAACACAACACGAGGAGCGGCACTACAGCAAGATTTCCACGTGATATGTCTGAGCACAGACCCGCTCAATCACTGGCCGAAATAACACCAATGTATTACTGAACTGAACCAGATTACTTATGAAGCACTTGGGGGACATTTTCTCTCTTTTCCGGTTTCAGTATAAAGTGTGCATTTGATGAATGATCAACATGCTCTCCTACCACTAAAAAAAAAAATACAGTACTTATGACAGAAAAAAAAAGAACTCAAATCAAATATGAAGCCACTAAAAAAAATTAAGACTAGCAAGATGGCTCGGTTGGTAAAGTGCTACCTTCCAAGCCGGAAGACCTGAGTTCAGTCCCCGGACCCACACGGTGGAGGAAGAAGACACGTTTCAATACGTCATCCTCCTCACAAGACTCACAGCCTGGTCACATAGACACACACATTCAAAAAATAAGTAAAACATAAATTTTTCATTTCTAATAGCCTTTATCAAAGTATTAGTTCATAGTGCCCCTCAACATGTATCTCCTGAACTGTATCTCTAAAAGTGATGACTAACAGACTGGCAAGATGGTAAGGGCACTTGCTGCCAAAATTGATGACCTGAGTCCAGTCCTTGGCACTCACATGAGAAAAGGAGAAAACCAACTCCCACAAGTTGTCCTGACTGACGCCCTCCAGCAACATGCACATATTCTATCCCCTTCCACCTCTGAAACAAATGGGAAATGATTTTTTAAAAAGGGATCAAGAAAATAGTTAAAATATGAGTTATTCAAGTTTTAACCAAAGGTGCACTAAAACTTCTCTCCTCTCTCCCTCTCTCTCTCTCTTTTTGTTGTTGTTTTTCGAGACAGGGTGTCTCTGTATAGTTTTGGTGCCTGTCCTGGATCTTGCTCTGTAGACCAGACTGGTCTCGAACTCACAGAGATCTGCCTGGCTCTGCCTTCCAAGTGCTGGGATTAAAGGCGTGTGCCGCCACCGCCCGGCTAAAACTTCTCTCTTTAAAACTCATGGCACTTGGGCAGGGGAGATCTCAGCAATCAAGAGCATTTTCTGCTCTTCTAGACAACTCTAGTTCAGTTCCCAGCACCCACGTCAGGAGTCCCAACAGCTTGTAACTGCAGCACCCTCCTCTGGCCTCTGTGGGCACATACACAGGTGCCATAAATTAACACAAGCACACATACACATTAAAAAAGAAACAAAATGTGGGACAGAATAGATATCTTGTACAAAAACACTCACTTCAACAATCTCTTGATAAAGAACCCTGGTCAGAACACCAGGAACCTACCTCTGAGTGAGTCTTCACTATTTCTGGTGGTCTGAAAGAAAATGGCCCCCAAAGGGAGTGGCACTGTTAGGAGGTGTGGCCTTGTTGGAGGAAGTGGCCACTGTGGAGGTGTGCTTTGAGGTCTCCTATGCTCAGGATACCGCCAGATGTTCAGTTCACTTCCTGTTGCCTGAAAATGTAACAGTCTTGGCCACCTCTCCAGCACCATGTCTGCCTGCACGCTGCCATCTCCTACCATGATGATGGTGGACTAAAGCTCTGAAACTGTAAGCCGCCACCTCAATTACATGTTTTCCTTTATAAGAGTTGCCATGGGCCTGGTGCTTCTTCACAGCAACAGAAATCCTAAGGCAGAACTATTACACTGAACATCTGTAAAATGAAGACTAGAAGAATCATCTCTAAGCTCTCTCTGCCAGCAGTAATTCCTACATCTCCAAGAAATAGGTGCAGCTGTACTCTAAACTAGAACTAACTCACAAGAAAATGCTATCTGAAAAATCTACAACTACAGCAAGACAAAAGGCAGCAGACATTGCCAATCAATCCCTGAAAATGGAAATCCTGACTCAGCATCTAGCCTGTGCCACAGTGTATTAAAGATGAGGATATAAAGTTCTCTACTGCCCAGGAGGCATGAATTCATTTTAACTATAGACCATTTGGGAGGAAAATGAGAATATTATAAGAGAACTTTTACTCTATTTAAGGTAGCACATTTGAAAACTTGAGAACGACTGTAAATAAAAGGCAATGGCACCTTAAGCAAGCACTTCTGCTTTTCAACAAGCGTGCTATATATGGCAGCTGTGTGACGCTAAATGAACATCTTTGCTTGGGCAATACCTTAGCAATGGTGTCCTGTAACCGATTGGCATCATTCCGGGTATGAGCCAGATCTTCCTGCAGGCTGCTGGCCAAAGTCTCTGCCTTTTCCTTGTCCAACCTAACGCTCTCCAGGAGGTCCTGGATATCCGATTTGTCACCAGAGTTGTGGATGGAGTACAGCTCGGCCACTTTCTGCTTTTCGTTCTCCAGCTGGGCCTTCAGGCGATTCATCTCTATCTGGTCACTGGCCACAGTAGCTTTGTACTCCTCCAGTGTGGCTGCCAGGGCCGCCTTGCCCTTCTGCTCAGACTCAATAATCCGCTCCATGTGGTGGCTGCGCTCTTTGAGTGCACCTATCATCTCTTGGGCTTCCTTGTTGTCTTGCTCCGCCATCTTCAGAGTGTTGCTTAAATGCTGCTGGACACCTAGAAGCTGCTCTCGCTCAAAACGGGCATTCTCAGCCAAATCCATGTAACGCTGCTCCAGTTCCATGTAGCGCCCACTCTTTACGTCTTCATCTATGACATAAGCAATGTGATGCTCATCTAGAAGGGAACGGAAATACTCAATCTGTCGGCCAAAGTGTTCCAACTTATCACTCTGCTGACACAGTGACTCCATCAGGATGACCTTCTCCTCTCCCAGCCTTTCGTTCTCACTGTTGAGTTCTTGGGTAATCTGCTGGAGGTCAGCCAACTCTTGCAGAGTAGCCTGAAGCTCCTCGCTGGTACTGTGCTGGTTCTCTTCCATCTGGTGAATCCGTTCCGTCAGGCAAGCCACGGACACCTCGCTCGCATTCCCACTGCTCCCCTTCCGAGAGCGCTCTATGCTCGGGATGCCCTCCGACTCTGAAGACGAGGGGGCATCCAGAGCATCATCACTTGAAGTGAGGGGCTGGTAGACCTCGCTGCACTCACTGTCTAGGTTGTCCATAGAGTTACTGTGCTGATGGTCCATGAGTGTATTTTCATCCTGACTCAGGAGATCTTCCACTGACCCAGGGGCAGAACCTTCTACTGAAGATGTCAGGGTTCCTCCTCCATCACTCTGGTTACCAGCAGTGATCTCTGGGCTCACGGACTGATAACCAAACAGTTTTTCAGAGTTGTCCAGCCTCTGCTCTAGGGAAAAGCCCAATGCATTCAACCTGTCCTTTAGCATTCTGTTCTCATTCTTCAGCTGGTTGAGCTCCTCGCGGATGGCCGTATTCTGTTCCTGCAGCTGCAGCAAAGTAGACTCCACATCAGTTGGCTGGTGAGCGATCATGGTTTCCTTCTCTTCAGACTGTTCATCCCCTTCAGAAGGCTCCTCGTTAATGCCCAGCTGAGCACGCATGTCTCGGAGTTCGTTTCTCAAATGTAAAATTTCTACATCCTTGGTTTTGGCCAGTGTGAGGAGATCTTTCACCTTGGCTTCCAAAGCAGCTTTGTCGCTGATCTGATTGTCCGACTTAGACTTGCTCATTCGGATGTCACACTCTGTAGCAGTGCGACTGCGAGAGCGTTTGGCCAGTGCCACATCGTTAGCGCCCTGGCTCACAGAAGGCAGTTTTTTGCTCTGGTTTAGCCGTGTGCGTTCACGTAATCTTTCTCTAGTAGAACTGGATTCTTTATTTCCGGCTGAAGTACTCCGTTTGGCTGAGGAACTGGTGCCTACGTGTTCAAAACAAAGAATTTAAGAAAAAATTATTAGCAACAAAAATGCATGTGTTCAGAGCCCAGAACTTCACTCTACATTGACAGAGACCTGCAATTGGTCATCTTCAAAGTCAATCTCCTTTTTATACTTCCAATTTTATACATTAGGAGGATAAATTTTATGGACTATGAACTATATCTCAATAAAGCTGTTATAAAGATATAACAGGACCAGAATACTGGCTGGAATGCAATAGTCTAGGGGAAGCTCAGTTAGGATGGGCTCTAAGATCAACCAGTCAGGTGATCAACTACAGGAAACAGAGTGAAAGGAGATCACAGGGCAGCATGAAGGGAAAGCCAGCCTCAGAATACACCCAGTCCAGGCGACCTACAAGACACAGGAAAATGACACCCAAAGTAAATGCCAACGAGTTTCCAATCACAAAGGGCCACACAAACAGTAACAAGAGCTCTGCGCGGAACTACAACTTTTAGGTTTACTCCATGTACACACAGGAAAATCTCAGAGTAGGTCAAGAGGGAGGCAGAGTATTTGTGTAGCATGTGCAAGGCTCTGGGTTCAACCATTAGAACTACAATGCAGGGAGAGGAACAAATTTACAGGCATTAATTTATAGAAGACTCGTCAAAACTTTGAGGTAAATGGTATCTTCATTCCTTTCCAGTTGCAGAGCTGCTTCAGAACACACCTACAGCCCCCACACAAGTAACCATCTTCTTCCTACACCACCTCTGTAGCCTCGCTGTCCACTACAGAAAATGGCAGTTCTTTAAAAATTCACTGATTGTTTGGGCCTGGGGGTGTGCAGGCCTGCCATCCAAGCTACTTCTACTAAAGCAGTAAGATCACCAGACAGCCAACGAACTGAAGAATAAGGATGCTGCTGGGGCTGAACCATGCATATGTCCCCAGAACCGTGTATGTTAAAGCCATGACTGCTCCCTAGAATGTGACTGTATTGTAGACAGGGTAATTCAATCAGTCAATTAAATTCAGATAGAGCTGTGTCGTGGTTTGAATAATGGCAGCTCCCATAGGTTCAAATATTTAAATGCTTAGGGAGTGACACTATTTGGAAGGATTAGGAGGTGTGGCCTTGTTAGAGGAAGTGTGACCTTGTTGAAGAAAGTGTGTCACTGGGGGAGGGCTCTGAGGTTTCAAAAACCCAAGCTTGGCCCAGTGTCTCTTTCTAAATGTAGACCTCTCAGCTATTGCTCCAGCACCATGTCTGCCTGCACGCCGCCATGCTTCCCTCCCTGCATGGACTAAACCACTGAAACTGTAAGCAAGTCCCAATTTAAATGATTTCTTTTATAAGAGTTGTCATGGTCATGGTATCTCTTCACAGCAACAGAACACTGACTAAGTCAAGCTGTTAGAGTGGCCCTTATCCAGTGTGATTTGTGTCTACAAAAAGAGGAGATTAGGACAGAAGCAGAGGGACACATTGCGGGGGACACAGTGAGAAAGCAGCCAAATAGCCAAGGAGGCCTCAGGAGGAGCCGTAATGCCAATACTTTGATTTACAGACCACATTATAATAAAATGAATGTCTGTTGTGTAAACCACTCAGTCTGTGGTATTGCATTACGGTGTACTAGGAGACTAACAGACATACCAATCTGAACTAGAGTACCTAATCCTAGGAGGAAATAAATGAATCCTGAGGTCAGGTGTAACCATCAACAGGAAACCACATGTGCACACTGGATGTGCCCCTGCTCAGCTCTAGAAGTCACAAAGAGGAGGTGGCAACAGAGTATTTCATCTCAACATGCTTGCCCTATGAGCGAGGATCAAATAAAATAATGCTTATAGAAAGTAAGGATGGAATCATTCCCTCTGGTTAATCATACCACACCACCATTAAAATGAACAGTGGAGTGTGATCTGGAATGTAAGAAGAGATTGCAGAGGTTCAAAGGGGTAAGGGGACAGTCGGAACCTGGGCTAGGAAAGTCTAACACAAACAAAGGGGCTGATGGCTACCTAATGACTTAAGAGGGGTCCCTATAACGGTGGCCAATTGGCTTTTCTTTCATATGCCTTCTCATATAATGTGACATTTTCATATTTTATAATTACTTATTAGTACATATTAATTGTACAAATTAAGGGGTTTCACCACATGATCTTATATTCACTGTTAGTTTTGAAGGGTTTTTTTTCCTGTAACTATAAGAAGTAAAATATGGTAATATTCCTCCTTAAACGGTCAGATTTTCTAAGTTCATTTATTAACTTTATTCATTAGTTTTATTATAATAATTAGATTAATATTATTAATCTAAAAACAAACAGCTAAGGAGAAGGGAAGAGGGACAAATAATACTAAGATTGATAAAGCCTTAAGTAATCATATTTAATATTCACCTGAAATTATATAAGACACACTTGTGTGTGTGTGTGTGTGTGTGTGTGTGTGTGTGTGTGTGTGTGTCTTAAATGCCACTTGGGCTGACAATGTTCCCCAAAAGAACCACAAACTAACAAAAACCCCAGTACCAGAAACAAGAAAAATCCTTTTGAGTAGCTGGTCAGGGTAGTCAAGGGACTCCCAAAACTACACAGGCTACGGCTGTTGTTCTTGGTTTCTGATCAGAGGTTGAGGGGAAGCCCCTATTGCTGAAGAAATCACACACATAGTACACTAGACTCGGATGACTTAAGCTGGGTCTAACCTAAAAGCCATCTATCTCTCGCAGTCTAGCTTCCATAGTACCAGGAAGTACTATGCAAACTGCTAAGGGAGGGAAGCCATTAACAGTCCTACCCAGCTGTGACTACGATCCACACCAATACCCACCATGGCAAGCTATCCTAAAGGTGCAATAAAGTGGCACTCACATGTTGGTGGTAACCAATAGCTGTCTAGTTAGACTGAGGCCCACTCAACGGAAAGGAAATTATGCCTGGTACTAGAAATCTATTGAATTACCTAGGCCAAAGAGACTTCTACCACCACTCTGCTAGACTAGCATAATTCCTTACTTCACTCTAAATCTTATCGCTGTACCACAAGTGTGGCCATGACTCCTGATCAACAAAGCCTCTCTACAAAAATTGAAGCCATTACAGAAAATCCCAACTGGACACAATGCTAAGATCAACCAATTGTAGGGAACCCAGCTCCAACGGATACATTTACATCACAGCTCCTGCATCTGAACTCAGGGAACATCACAGCAGAGGAGGCAAAAAGACTGTAAGAACCAGGTACCAGGAAGACTGCCATAAGACTGTCTCCTCTAGAAGTAACTGCACAAACAAGACAGAAACAATAATAGCGTTATAAATAGACAGGCTAACCAGGGAGAAAAATCTCAAAGGGTCCCACTCCAGCAAACAATGACTGCTGGAAGAAAGAAAGTTAACCTCTCCAGGGTCAGCCTCCTAACTGGTTACCCAATACAAAGTGATCAGCCTTGAAACCATATACACATAAACAAGTAAAACATTCTTACACACACACACATTCTCTTATTCTCTCTCTCCCCCGCCCCCCGGAGGAGGGTGGATATGAAGGTGCCGGGCTGATTATGAGTTGGACAGCCAAAGCAGATGAGTACAGGACTGAGTAGCAGCCATACCTGTGCTAATCTTAGATTTATTCTCCACAACGGTCATGGCAGGGGCAGGTGCTGAAGGCGCTGCGGATGAACAGGTGCTCTTCTTTGCTTTGACACCATTAGTCACATTTACTCCTCCAGCCATTCCAGCTAAAAGGTCATCATTGCTCTTGGTCTGGAAGCAAAGGGAAATAAAGAGACGTTGACTAAATGAAGCAAGATTAATGTGAAGACTCAGCAAGGCTCTGGACTTTTATTATACTAATAAGACTTCCTGACATTTAATAAATAAGCAGCTCACCACTGTGCTATAGACTCAGACACAAAGTCTCTTTAGAGTTACAGGCAATCACAACATCTTCTTAAGACACTAAATCACGCACAGAAAAAAAAGATTTTATGGATGCCTGCTGTGTACCTACTTGTGCCCGATTCAGACAAAGACAGGAAGGTGTTATCCTTATTAAACTTTCATTTAGGACATGACTCATGAACAGGGATCACTTCAATGAAACTATACAGGCAACAATGAGGATAGCCGATACTGACTGCTGTAAGTTCTAGAAATTGCCACTAAGAGTCAAGTAAATCTTCAATACTTTACATGATTCTAAAAGAAACTATTTTGGAATGCAGCTTAGCTTATCTAATCCTCTAGTGTTAAATTTGCAAAAAAACCGAAAAAAATTTAAAGACCTGTGTAATACAAGTAACAAAAACTGGGACTTCATTGGGATATCAAGGGACACCAAAGATCACCACCACTAAGGTGTATTTTGTAACATTCATACTTTATAAAGATGATTAAAAATATGGGGATTTTTAAGAGAAACACACTACAGATGATGGTAATGGCTTTAAAAATATCATTTAAGGAAAAACAGTGATGAGCCCCTGTGGTGGTCTGAGTGAGAAAGGCCCCCAGCAGCTCATGTATGTGAATCCCTGGTCCCCAGTTGACAGACTGGGGAATATTAGGAGGTGTGGCCTTGTTCGAGGAGCTCTGTCACTGGGGGTGGGCTTTGAGGTTTCCAAACTATTCCCAGTTAGCTCTCTCTGCCTCACACTTACGGATCAAGATTTAAGCTCTCAACTACTGCTCCTGCATCACGACTGCCTGCCTGCTGCCACGCTCTCCACCATGATGGCCATGGACTCTAACCTTCTGAAACTGTATGTCCCAATATACTCTTGTTTTTTTTAAATATAAGTTGCCTTGGTCATGGTGTCTTACCATAGCAATAGAAAAGTGACTAAGAGAGACTCGTTTTCACTTCTTTTTTTAAACACCAGGAATTAAAAAACAGTAGAAAAGGAAAAGTACTTGTTATTACTTTAATAATTATGTATTTATGTATCTAGTGTGTGTATACATGTGTGTACACATATATGTGCCTTCTTGCACAGAGCACAGGTGGAGGTCAGAGGTCAATCTACTGGAATCTATTCTCTATTGATCCTGGGGATCAAACCCAAGTGGTCAGGCCCAGCAGCAAACGCCTTTACCCACTGAACATCTCCCAGACCAAGAAAACATGCCTTTTAATAAAAGAACTCAAAGCTTTTCTCCACGTAAGGTGAAAGTACACTTTAGCTGACTGATTTCCTACCTTTGGCTAAAGCAATGCTCCTAAAATAATCATAACGAATTCACTTCTACAAGCAAAAATGGTTCATACATGAGTAAACTCTGAAGTTTTTTCCAGTTTTCAATACCAGGGATTCCATATGGAAATGTCTGTTGTCATCATTATATATATAAAATTTAATGTGTATGGATATTTTGCCTGCATATATGGCTGTACAGCACATTTGAGATTTGTTCCCACAGAGGTCAGAAGAGGGCATTGGAGCCCCTGGACCTGGAGTTACAGATGATTGTGAGTCAGAGGTCAGAAGAGGGCAATGGATCCCCTGAAACTGGAGTTACAGATGATTGTGAGTCAACATATGAATGTTGGGTATCGTGAACCTAGGTGTCTTAACAAGGGTTTCTATTGCTGTGAAGAGACACCATGACCACAGCAACTCTTATAAAGGAAAACATTTAATTCAGGTGGCTTACACTTTCAGATGTAGTCCATTATCATTAGCAGGACATGGTGGCATGCAGGCAGACATGGTGCTGGAGAAGGAGTTAAGAGTTCTTTATCTTGATCCACAAGCAACAGGAAGTGAAATGTGTCCCACACTGGGCGTAGCTTGAGCATATATAAGACCTCAAAGCCCACCCCAGCAGTGACACACTTCCTCCAACAAGGTCACACTTCCTAACAGTGCCACTCCCTATGGGCCAAGCATTCAAACAAGGGAATCTATGGGGGCCATTCTTATTCAAACCACCACACTAGATATTCTGAAAAAGCAGTATGTCCTTTCAATCACTGAGCCATCTGATCTGCCCTTCATCAGTCAATTATTAAAGCTGTCTTACAGTAGTGCAGATAGGTAACAACATTTTATTTAAAGACTCAGAAGACTTAGGGATGAGGCTAAGAAATAGAATGCTCACCTAGCATGCTCACAGACCTGGGTTTGAACCCAAAACCAAGATAAAAAGTAAAATAGGGGACTGGAGTGATGGCTTAGTGGTGAAGAGTACTGGCAGAGGACCCAGCTTTGACTCCCAGCATCCACATGGTGGCTCAACCATCTGTAATTCCAGTTCCAGGGGACCTGATGCCTTCTTCTGGCCTCTGTGAGCACCAGACATACAAGGGGTACAGACATACATTCAAGCAAAACACTCATACTATATTTTTTAAATTAAAAACTAAAAATAGACGGAAAAGGGATCAGTTTTTCAAACATTTACAAAATTATACTCGGATAATTAAGGATTGTCATACTGTTTGACATCTAAATACATAGGATAAAGAGAACAGGGAAATGACATTAACCATGAAGACTTGTGTCTGCTAGTAAAACGCAGCTATCAACTATGGTACAAAATACCTCTAAATCTCAAGTTCTCTACCTATCCCATCAATCTTCATCCATTAGCAGTTATAAAAAAGCAACATAGTGTTGTAAGGATTCTGTCCTTAATTACGTCATCAGCCTGCAATGGCGTCCCAACCTAAAAAGCGGGTGGGCCCTCTGTGCACCCCTCTCTTTTCTTTTCCGCTCCTTCCTTCCGTCTGTCCTCTCTCTCCTTCTCTCCCCTCCCCCACCTCTCCCAATAAAGCTCTAAAAAGGTAACCATCGCCTCTGATTCTTCCGATCAGCACTCTCCTCTGCCGCCGGCATGGCCGCTGCGGGCGGCGGCCAGCCACGAGCAGCGTTCCGCTTGACCAACAAGTGTATTTTCAAATCATCTTTTATATGTTTTTTTAAAAAAAGCTATGTTCAAACTAATTTGTCTTCCCCATTATGTTAGATATGCTTTTCTTTCCTTCTCTCTCTTCCCCTGAGACAGAGTTTCTCTGTGTGGTCCTGGCTGTCCTGGAACTCCCTCTGCAGACCAGGCTAAAATATTCTCTAAGTCATGCGAAGAGGGAGATTAATCCTAGTCACGCTTCTCAGGTTACAACTTGCCTTTGGGTACTGACAAAGTCAAACACACACTGGGATACCAAATCACAAACTCTGAACTTGTAACTCAGATCACATAGTACAGAAAAGGGAAAAAAATATATCAGTGAAGCCAAAAAAGAGTCCAAAAGCAAGGGTGCAGCTCAGCAGGAGCGCTCTTATCCAGCATGTGTGAGGTCCTGGGTTGTACGCTCAGCACCACCACCATAGTATAATAAACCAGGAGTGGTGGCACACACTTTGAATCCCAGCACTCAGGAGACAGAGACAGGTGAATCTCTCTGAGTTCAAGGCCAGTCTGGTCTATGTAGCAAGTTCCAGGACAGCCAGAGCTACATGGAGAGATCTTGTCTCAAAAAACCAAAATACTAATAACCAAAAAATTCTATAAAGAAACTATATAGTAAGATAGTTGATTTATGGCTTTAAAAGTCATTCAGAAGACACAGGTTTTACAAGAAAACATGCTAGGTCAACTGTGTATTCACAAAGTAGAAAAAGAATATGAGTTTGAAGTGTTTTATACCACATTAAAAATAAAGTTTCTAACTACAACCAGAAATTCTGAAATCATGAAACAAAGACTTCGATCTACTTAAGTACATAAAAATAAAAATAAAAAAAGATAAAACTTTAGTTTAGAAAAAGTTTTAAAACCCTCATCACAGTTAAAATAAAGAAATAAATGAACAAGCAAACAAACAAATAAAAAGGAAGAGAAAGAGAAAGGAAAGAAAAGAAACCAAATAGTGAAATAACTGATACCAACCAGCCTGGCAAAAACAGAAAAAGTGTGATAATACACTCTTTCGGGAAGGACAGTGTAAATGTATGCATTGGTATATAACATAGTGTGGCACACAGCTATTAAAAAATAATCAGTTTTGTGGTATAGAGGGCTCGAGAGATGGCACACTTGACACCAAGCCTGAAGACCTGAGTTCAATTTTTGTAACCTGTATGGTGGGAAGAACTGACTCTCACAAGTTGCCCCCTGACCTGTACACATGTACACATGTACACACACACACACACACACACACACACACACACACACACACACACACCAGGAAGGGAGGGAGGGAGGGAGGGAGGGAGGGGAGAAACCAAACCCCTGGATAAAAAACTACATCTTCAACAAATGGTGCTAGGAAAACTGGATGTGTACAGGCAAATGATATTAGATTTGTATCTATTACCATGCACAAATTATATCCAAGTGGATCAAAGAACTCACTGTGAAACCCAAAACACTGAAACTGCTGGGAGTAAACAGCAGCAGTGTCTACAAGATCTGGGTGTAGGAAAGGACTCAGAGAGGACCCCATCTGTACAGGAATTCAGGTCAACAAATGACAAATATGACCTCACAAAACTAAAACAATCATGAGTGAAGAAGGAACCAGTGAGTAGGAGAAACTTTGCCAGCTCTACATGTGACAGAAGAATAAAACCCTGAGACAAAGAACTCAGAAATCAAAGAGTCGAGGAAACAATGGCAATTTAAAAAATGGGCTAAGGATCTAAACAGAAGTTCTCTGCAAGTCCAGTTCCTGGGGACCTGACGCTTCTTCCAGCCTCTGCAGGCACTGTAGGCATGTGCTATACAGACACACATGCAGGCAACACACTTTCACACACAAAATACGAGCAAACCTTTTTTTTTTTTTCCATTTATTTATTTTTTGGTTTTTCGAGACAGGGTTTCTCTGTGTAGTTATCTCGCTCTGTAGACCAGGCTGGCCTCAAACTCACAGAGATCCACCTGCCTCTGCCTCCCAAGTGCTGGGATTAAAGGCATGCGCTACCACCACCAACAAAAGCAAACCTTTTTTAAAGAGAAAAGAAATTCTCATTTGTGGTAATGAACTCTATTGTATTAGTAAATTTAATGAGCCAATACGCTAACTACTGGATTTACAGTAATATAATGCCCTGGTTTTTAATTGTACTATGGCTATAAAAGAGAATGTTTGTTTTCTTGAAAATATAAATATTCAGCAGTAAAGGATCGTTACTGTCTACAATTTACAATTAAATGGTTTAAGACAAACTCTCTGTGTGTTTGATATATATATATATATATACATATATATATATATATTAATATATATATATATTATAACACCATAGTAAAAGTTAGTATGTGGTGATTCTTAGTAAAAAATACATGGTAGAGTCAGGCATGGTAGTCTGAGGCTTTGAGACCAGCAGTCCAAAGCCTCAGTAACATAGAATACTGTCTCTAAAACAAGTAAGAAAGCACATACAAAAGGTGCTCCATCTCATTCATAAAACACATGCAAATTAACTTCCCACACAAGCCCCTACACAGCCCTGAATGGTTAAAATAAAGGAAGTAACAATGTGGCACTAAGCACCCAGGAATGCAAACTGGTATGCAGGCTTGAGAAGCAACTTAACCAGCCTATTAAAATCCAGCACAGTGGCCACACTCTGGTTAGAGGGCTAACAGAAACGAGGATGCAGGGGTCATAAAGATGTCCGTGAGAATGCTCCTAACAATATGGTCTTGAGAAGCTCCCAGTGCAGTCTGAAAGTCACTCAACAATCTGCTAGGTGAGTAAACTAAGGTCTATTAATCACATGGAGTATTAACCAGCAGCAAAGGAAGTTCTGTTGTTTACCATAATATGGATAAGGCACCCAACACACATAGTAAGAACAGCGTTTGTAGTTACGCTTGTATAAAAATCAAAACTGGCAAATGAATTTCTGGTGCTGAACACTGAGGCAGTAGTTACTTCTCGGGAGGTGCTAGCGAGGCTGCTAGCGAGGATGCTGAGAAGCAGGAATGCTGCTTCCTGCCCTGAGTGGTGGCTGCAGGGTACATCCACTGCACAAGGATTCACTAAGCTCAGTGTATACTTTGAGAGCATCTGCCAATGCATCTGCACAACGCAAAAACAAGTTCAAAACAACACTGTACCTTCCAGTTTGCCTTTTACATTAGACTACTTGTACACTCACTGCTGTTTTTCCATTTCTTCTAATTATGCTATGATTCCATAAATAGATGTACATTCCCATAAATAATTCCCTATCAATAACATCCCAAAACATGAAATTGATGAAGGAACATGTTATGGGTGAACCTTTAACAACAGATGCAAGATTCAATTAATTTGGCAAAAATATTGCAGATACAGAGAGTGAAATCTCACAAAGTATTAGATACACCTCATGGTCAAGTCTAGTCTATGTATTTTCCTAAATTTTAAGATTATTTTCCAAATTGTACATTTCAGAGGGGAACCGCCACACTGTTAACTTTTTCTTTCTCTTCCCCCGACTCACCCCCTCTACCTGTGTGCCTGTGTGCATGGATGGGCGTGTGTGTGTGTGTGTGTGTGTGTGTGTGTGTGTGTGTGTATACAAGCAGCCTATGGCAAAGCTACAACCCTGTTAACTAAGCTTTTATACTACAAAATAATAATTGCAGGAAAGTATGATCAAAATAATTACAGAGTACTATTGGTTACTTGTGTTCTGACTGAAGCTTATTAGTTCCCTCCATCGATTTTTAAAAAAACATTTCCCAATCCAAAGGGGACTCTGCTGCTTCTTCAAGTGCTATGAATAACTGAGCAGCATGCAAAGAGGAAGGTGCCAGCACTGAGGGACCACCTCGGCATGGAAAAGAAGCTTAGCTACTGACTGACAAAGAGCCGAAGCCCTAACCAGATCGGCACAACCCCTGTGTGAGAACAAGTGTGAGAAGAGCCTCCCTCCCTCCATCTCACTGCAGAGAGCGATGGCTGCTCGTCTCCTAGCACCGCAGCTCCCATCTGGAGTGACTGGAGCTCTAAGTCACAAAGATCATCCTCGGGACTCTTAACTAGAGTTGGCACCTGAAATGAGATACTAAAAAAGTTCAAGTGCTGTTTTTTTTTACCCTTACCCTATGAGAAAGGGGTCATGGGAAAACTGACCAATGACAAAAATGTATGAATGGGGTTAAGTATGTACACATGATCTCTAAATAACTAAAAACAAAACACTTCATTTATCCTGCTACTCATCAATGCTCCATTATAGTCCCAGGAATGAAGGTTGTGGGAGGCTTGTGCCAGAAGAACAGTGAACTACAGTAACTCTGAAAAACAAAATATAAATAAGTCAGAGAGGTGGCAACCCCCTTCTTTTATACAGTGCTAGAGATGGAACCCAGGGCATAACACCTGCTAGGCAAGCACTCTGCCACGGGGTTGAATTCTGAGCCTCTCAAAAGCTCTTTAATGTTTTCACTTTTTCTGCTTAGTTTAGCCTTTTCTTTCCTGACTCTTTTTCAATTTCTATTCAACAACAGTTTTCTAGCTGACCCAGTACAGGCAAAGTGTCCCCAGAGTATGACAGCTGACCCTCCCTACTACAAATCTACCCACACACTCCCCAACACAATGCACACACACTTAAACAAATCTGCTGCTGTAACAAAGCCTAGAAGAGGAACAGCTGGTGTGTGCTGGCAGAGCAGTATACCGTTTTGCTTTACAGTGGAAAAGTACTCACCCTTCAAGACCAAACTCCCAGCAACTCCAGACCCACACCTCAGCTGTGACATGCCTGCTCAGTGCATAGACCACAGTAAATCTGACACAGGGGACATAGAAGGCAGGCAGTGGTACACATCATCCAACAACAACACTTCAACCTGTTCTTCCAGTCACATAAATAACAGGTCACCTGTCACACAGGCACTCCACTCTGAAGACGGCCCAGCAACTAAGTAACCAGTTAGGTCAGAACACGCCATCTCCCTTACATGAAAGAGTGGCAGTACTACCACCAAGGAAACACTTGAGGGTGCTGAGTCAGTCTATCGGGAGTAGGGCAAAGGTCCTTCCTGGCACTGTCCCCCAGGCCACAGGATGACAACTAGCAACTCATCAAGAATATTGTAAGGAAAAGATTAGGGCCCTCCATGCCCACTGAATCAGCCCGGGTTCAGTTTTAACAACCTTGAAATACAGAACGGCATTTCCTATTAGATCTTTCAGAACACACATGGACATCCCAAGTTGTTCTTCTGAAGTGCTTTTAAAATAAGTGAATCCACAACCTAAAACCCTCTGCCTGAATAAAGGGTTGCTGGAGGTCAGACCATGCTTGGTTTCTCCTTGTCAGACTGGCAGAACCCCTCCTAGACAGAGTCTGTAGTCAGTTTCTACCCCAAACATCCCAGCACTAAAGCAAGGAAGCAGGCCAGGACGGAAATAACGTTTCAACTGGAAGGGCTGGAGAGGACCTGTGGATCCGTGTGCAACGGCATCCAACACTGCACGAGGAGTTGGGTGCGGTGGTACACACTTGTCATCTAGGCACTTGGGGGGCCGAGACAGGGGGAGTGCAGGGAGGGTGAGGCCAGACAGGCCCGCACAGCAAGCTCCTGTCTTCAAACATAACCTCGACAACAACAACAAAAGACATTTTAAAGAGAGGGGGTGGAGGGCAACGGCTGCGACTCAGCAGGTAAAGATGCGGGACACCAAGACTAACAACCTGAGTTCAAGCCCTGTGACACAAAGATGGAAGAACGACTCCCACTCCCACACTGTGGCCTGAGGGTACACATACGAATGCACACTCATGTGCACACTAGATAGATAGACAGACGGACAGATTGGCATGTAGCAACCCCTGGATAGCCCAAACCAATACACAATACCCTAAGAGTGAGAATACCTCTGGAAAACTGCTATGTTCCCAAAATCCATCCTGGGCTAAAAGATTCAAATCTAACAACAACAGCAAACCTGCTACCATCTGTCACTGACTAAGTCCTTGATCCGCGCTGTCCACTTGTATTCTATTTTAATTATGGCCACAGTCCTTTGAAGCCATGTACTCATCTCTGTCCCCAAAGTCTCTAGTCCAATCACAATTCTATACTAAAAAAGAACTTAATCCAGTCTCTAAGAAAGTCTAAAGAAAATTTAACTATGTTCTTACTGAATTAAAACCCCCAAGGCTAACTAGGACTAATACTGGATCAGCTGTTGAAGAAGCAGAGGCAGGAGGATCTCTGAGTTCAAGGCCAGCCTGGTCTACAGATAGAGTTCCAGGACAGGTAAAAACTACAAGGCTACAGAGTCAGAGAAACCCTGTCTCAAAAAACAAAAACAAGCAAACAAAGAGATTCATGCTATAAAAGTGTGTGTGACGGAACGGACACTGTCAGTTAGTCACAGGAACATGACAGCCAGGCATCCTTTAACACAGCTCGCCTGTGCTTTTCAAAGCCTTCCTGAACTAGGAGCATTATCTACTGTCCATACTGTCTGTCTCTTGGGCATCTGACATTTCACCATAGTTCAGTTGTTCCTGCTTGCATCTCATGATGACCATCTTTTCCTCCTCAAGCTCCCCGAAGGCAGACTCTACCTCCAGCTCACCTGCACACAACACCCTACATAAAGCAGGCACTTGGTTATTTTTTTCATGCAGAGCCTATTATTAGTTTCATTCATAAGGATGGACCAAAACACCAATTAAGGCCACCTTGCTGTAAGATCTCTTCCAAGACTTGTGTCCCTAGTACTTGTAGAGAGTGAACCCCAAATAATACTCCTTTAATAAATTCAGCATATTAAAATGCATGCCTAAAACCCACTGCACATTCAAATCTTGCTATGTTAATACCTTTGACAAAGATGCTGCTGTGCTGGGCTTCACAGGCTTGCCTCCCGCGGGTGCTGAAGAGCCGTTCTCGGGCTTGCTTTTCTCTACGGCTTGCGGTTTGCTCACCCCAGACACCTTAGGCACCGAGCCAACACTCCTGTTTGCCTTCTTCATTCTGGGCTGCCTCCTGGTGATGCATTTACAATCAAACCTGTGGAGGGAAACAGCATCACGTTGAAAGGAAAACTGGAAAACAGCTCTTTAGAAACCATTTCTGAAGAATTTCACCACATGATCAAAATATCTGAAAGACAGATGTCACAACAGAAAACAACGTTGAAAACCCTTAAACTCACATTATAGAAGTGTAATAGTTTACTGATTTATAATGTGCTCTAGCTCATTCAGTAGACAGACACCTTACATCTGTGGGGGCTAGTTCTATGTCGAAACCCAGCAGGGCAAACTCCAAATCCTGCAGCTCTGTGTCCAGTGTCAAAGGCTTACTTACATGGCTCTGTCCTCCCGGCTTTACTAACCACAACACACTTCCCTCTCTCGGGCAGGTTCCACTCCCTGCATTCAGTTTTCCCTGGCATGGGTCCCAAGGCTCTTGTACCTCCAACATTTTGTGGTCTCTAACACAACCCAGGTTTCACTTTCACATCTTCACAAAATGGCCTCTCAGGGCCTCCTTGCAGGGACTCTACTGCCACATGT
Source organism: Peromyscus leucopus (assembly GCF_004664715.2). NCBI lineage: Eukaryota > Metazoa > Chordata > Mammalia > Rodentia > Cricetidae > Peromyscus > Peromyscus leucopus. The sequence continues at coordinate 20,746,914 of NC_051084.1, forward strand.
CCAGTCCCTGCAGCTCTCCTTACCCATGGAGGAAGTTCCACAACCCCTTTACTACTCCTGTATCCTTCATGGCTCTAAAACCAGAGCCATGTGGCTGAAGCGGCCAAGTCTGACTACTTCCTTTGGATGGAACCTAGCCCCTCCTTGAACTACATTTGCATAAACGTTCCTTTGTAGCTGCTTTTTAGGTAGAGGAAATTCCTCGAACCTTTTCCTTTCACAAATCAGAGGATTAGCTGGGTGGCATCTTGTCCTGAGGGCACCACTCCCTCATTTATTCCATTTCACATCAGGCTTCTCCTTCTTTTTCAGCACATACCTTGGTTCCAACATCAAATTACCTGCGCTCTTTTTCCCCTCAAACTGTACATCACACACACACACACACACACACACACACACATATATATATAAAGAGGAAACAGGCTATATATATATATAGCCCTGTTTCCTCTTTCTCAATGTATATCTGCGTAAGAGTAATCATTAATAACCACAGGGCAGAGTCACTATTAGGCGGTCTTGAAATTTCTCTGCCAACAAAATTAGTCCAGAACTTGTCAATTTAGCCAAGGCTGCAGTGAAGTCACAGGATGCAACACAGGTCAGTGCTGCTAGAAACACTTGTGACTCTGAAAACTATAGTTGTTGTGCATCCAGAAACCTTGCACTGAGGCCCACACGGAGGTGGAACACACAGTTTAAAGAAATCATGTTCTAATCAATCTGCATCTCCCAAAGATAAGCCTGGGGCTGCTATGAAGGACAGAGTCACAGGGCATACGGGCCAGGGGTGAGGACATGGAATAGGAATCCTTCCCTGCGACTTTTCACTGCCTTAATCTAAGCTCAAAGTCTATTGCTCAAAAGTACTATTCTGACTCCACTGCACTCAGTGTCTGAGAAAGCCAGAGAGCTTGCTTGCCTTTGTGGGCTCTTCCCCCAGCAGCTCAGTACCAGGAACTTTCCAGCTCATTCCTTTCAGTTCCTGCACCATTCTGAACATACCTGTATCCCCTTTTAAATTTTTTTGTATGTGTGTGGGTGATTTGCCTACACGTATGTCTGTGCACCACTTGTGGGCTTGGTGCCAGTGGAGGCCAGAAGAGGGTGTTGGATCCCCTGGAACTGAAGTTAACGATGGTTATGAGAAACCACCTGAGTGCTGGGAATCAAATCCAGGGCCCCTTCAAAATTAGCCACTGCTCACTCATCTCTTCATCCTTGACTAGCATGCTATTATTACTTCTACAATTAAGAAAAGGAAGTTGCACTGTAAGGAATCTATGTAAGGCATCCTCATAATTTAATGTCATTCACTGTAGTTGTTTAAATGAGAACGCCCCCTACTGATTCATATTTCAGCTTGGCCCCTAGTTGGTGAAACTGTTTGGGGAAGGATTAGGAAGTGTGGCTTTCTTGGGGAAGTTGTGAAGCCCAAGACAAACCCAGTCTCTCTCTCCTCTTTTCTCTCCACCCTTCCTCTCCCTCCCTTCTACACCTGCCAACCTCCATGACTCTGGCCATGATGGTCAAGGACTCACCCTCTGTAACGGTAAGCAAGCACCCAATTAAATGCTCTCTTATAAGTTGCCTTGGTCATGGTGTCTCTTAACAGCAATAGCAAAGTAACTAAGATATTCACCTAATCACTGACAATGTTACATGGGACAAAGCAACAATCTGTGGTGTACCCAAAGAGGCCTCCTCTGGGCCTCAGACCCAATGAAGTCCAATATTCCTCTCCAGCATGAGGCATGAAGATTGCCAAGCCAGGCTATACAGATTTTCAGTTCATCCTGAGCTACATAACAAGACTCAGTCTAACATTTTTTTTTAATTTAAAAATTAGTAATAGTAAATAAGATAGAATTGGTGAGATATAGCACAACCTGACAACCTCAGAAAAGAACCAACTCCCACGTTATCCTCTGACTTTTACATGTCCTGTGGTATGTCCATATGCCATTTAAGTGTGTGTTCTCTCTCTCTCTCTCCCTCTCCCTCTCCCTCTCCCTCTCCCTCTCCCTCTCCCTCTCCCTCTCTCTCTCTCTCTCTCTCTCTCTCTGTAATAACAGTGTTTTAAAAGAAAAGTCAGGAGACCTGGGTCCAAGTTCTAGCTTTGCCATATGAGTTATGTTCCCAGGGGCAAATCACTTATCTTTATAAATTTCCTCTCTTATAAAAGAAAATAAAGTTTCGTTTAAAGACTTCTGGTACAAATAACACATGTAAACCAGTAAGAGGGAAGTCTTTACAGCCTAGTTCTAGAAGTTATTTCACCAGGGCTCAAAGGTTAAAGACATGTTGCAACATACCAACGTTAGAGAGCCATTTAGAAGCCCGACCCTCTCCAAGTATCTACCCACAAAAGATAGACCAATCCAGTTTTAGAAGTAATGCCAACGGGACTCTATGGAGTTATCTTACCTGGCACACTGCATCAAAGAGAAGCCAACCTGAATCAAGGACACTGAGTGTCTTGGAAACCAGAGGGCTCTGAAGCCCCTCCCTGGCTGGTGGGTGTCTCCAACCTAACAGTGAGGGACAGGAACCTTTCTTGACACTACAGAAACACACCCAAGCCTGCTTTCTACATCACACCCGAATGTTACTTTTTCCTTTAAACTCTAACCTCATTATAATCATTTTTCCCCTGCAAAAGAAATGTACTGATATTTTCAAGTACTGAATATAACTGCTATCATAAGATCTTCCATGCTGAGGAGGGTTTAAAAAAAAAAATCTTCCATGCTTAGTCTTAAAAACTAGTAACTATTTGAGATCAAATCTATCTAGGGACTAGTTGCTTAACTCCTGAAATTTTAGTTCCTTCGTTCATAAAATGGGGTTGGTAACAGTATGTACTTTATAAGGATGCTGAGATAATTAAATAATAAGCCTAGCATACTTGTCAGAGTAACAGCCCACAACGAAGACCAGATAGATAGAAGCTATCAAAATTTATAGAGGAACATCTTGCAAATCCCAACTATTACTAAAGCCTTATTAAAACAAAGGCAGCTGGGAATAGTGGTGGATCCTTGTAACCCAGCACTTGAGCGGCAGAGGCAGAGAAACTCAATTCAAGGTCATCTTCAGCTGCACAGCAAGCGTGAGACCAGCCTGACCATCGCAAAACAAGCAAACAAATAATTAAGTCAAAGGCAGCAACTTGGAGCTGGAAAGATGACCAGCAGGTAAGAGCACGGGCTGCTCTTCCAGAGGACCCAGGTTCAGGTTCTATTCTCAGCACCCACACGGTGGCTCACAACCATCTGTGACCACAGTCCTAGGGAACCCAGAACCCTCTTCTGGCCTCTACAAACACGAGGCACACAGGCAGTGTACAGAATACACAAAAGAAAAACACCCACACACATAAAACAAAAATATTTTTTTTAAGGCAGCAATTCAAAAGGTACTCTGTAAGAGAAACCTTTCCCCTACTCCTTCTGAGACAGTGTCTCACTTAGCTCTGGCTGGCCAGAACCCTCTATGTAATCCAGGCTGGCCTTGAATCTACCAGCCTCTGTTTCCTAAATGCTGGGATCAAAGGTGTATGTCACTATGCCTGGCTGAGACTCCTTTACAAGGAATGACTAAAGACTGTCTCACTTACTACTTACACTAAATTACACACTCTAGCATGTAGATGTCAACAAACAACACTAGCTTCTAGATCTTTCCCACTGAAAATTACAAATCAGGAACCGCTGCAGATGCATGGTAAGGAGGAGTCCGTGGGAATAGTAATCAAGAAACCTAGACTACATCCTACGTCTGGCATTCTGAAAATGGCTAACTCTGTGAGCCTTGATAATACCAGCAAGGAGTGCTCAAAACATATTTTAGGAATGTAATTGCTTATTAATTTGATTTTTATTCCTAGCATTATCCCATTAAAAAAAATCTACAAAAGGTCTTGATCCAAGCAATCTAAATATAGCTTTCTATAGTTTCTATAGTTTCACAAATTTAAAATGTAAAAATCATCTTAAAATTATGAACTAAGAACAGAGTTAAACACTGGAAAGGAATCACAGTCAAAGGAGAACTGAAGTCATGGTAGGTGCCATGGGTAAGTCAGTGTCAGATAAAAATCACACCTACAAAAACCAAACTAATTTTGAAAAGCCAATAAAAAACATTTTATTAAGTCAATCATAATGCAATAAATTCTATACTAAATTCTTCAATTTTCGAGACAGGGTTTCTCTGTGTAGCTTTGGAGTTTGTCCTGGAACTCACTCTGTACACTAGGCTAGCCTCAAACTCAAAAAGATCCATCTGCCTCTGCCTCTGCCTCCTAAGTGCTGGGATTAAAGGCGTGAGATTTATTGTTTTTTTCCCCTCTATTTTATGTGTATGGGTGTTTTGCCTGCATGTATGACTGAGCACCACATGCATAGTGCCCTCAGAAGCCAGAAGAGGGCATTAGATACCCTGGGACTAGAGTTACAGACATTGTGAGTCATCATATGGGTGCTAGGAATGGAAACTGGGTCTTCTAGAAGAGCAGCCAGTGATCTTAACAGCAGAGCCATCTTTCCAGCCCTTATTAATTTATTTTATGTGTATGAATGTTTTGCCTGTATGCATGCAAGGGCATCACATGCTTGCAATGTTCACGGAAACCAGAAGGCATTAAATCCTCTAGAACTGGAATTGCAGACTCCACTATGAAACACAATGTGGGTGAACCCAGGTCCTCTCCAAGAGCAGCAGGTATTCTTAACTACTAAACCAATCCTCCAGCCCACCACTGGGTTGTTTCTCTCCCACCTGCCTGTTCCCAAATACTCAGCAGCTGCTTCTCAAATAATTGACTCAGAGGCTTAATATAAATTATAAATGCTTGGTCAATAACTGAGGCTTATTACTAACAAGCTCTTACATTAAATTAACCCATAATTCTTATCTATGTTTAGCCACATGACTTGGTACCTTTTCTCAGTACAACATTCTCATCTTGCTTCCTCTGCATCTGGCTGGCGAGTCCTGACTCCACCCTTCTCCTTCCCATTATCTTTAGTTTGGTCTCCCTGCCTATACTTCCTGCCTGGCTACTGGCCAATCAGCATTTGATTAAATCAATTCGAGTGTCAAATCTTTACAGTGTACAAGAGGATTATTCCGCAGCACACCACACAAACAACTATTACAGTTACGAATTATACCAAATACTCAGACAATACATTAAAAATAACCACTTTAAAAGCAAATGTGGAGCTGGACGATGGTCTAAAATTGGGGCAATTATTGCTAACATGTATGCATTTAACATGGGAACTGCCAATTATGCAAATAACCTTCATAGTGAGAGTATCTTCCCCTCACAGCTCCCTCCTTCCTACTAGGCCACATAGTGAAGAGAGTCTGGAGGTAAAGGCACGGGAGAAAGGCACACTCATTGCTGTGCCCAAACGGCCCTTCAGTCAATGTCAGGTGACTCAATGTCAATGACAGCAAGCAGAGCCAAGCTAGCACCAGTGAAGGATGTGTCCAAATCAGACTGCAGCTGGATCAAGTCTAAGTGGGAAAGAAAGGCTAGAGAATTCTCAAAAGGTTCACAGCCAGCAAGATACTTGGTTGGTTTTGTTACTGTCACTTAAAAACGACAGCAAATAAATAACTGATAAGGTGAGCCCCACGCTGTACAAGTACTAGTACATTTAAGCCCCACAATCACTCTCGGGGCTGGAGAGGAGGAAGACACGAGGCTAGAGAACGTGACAATTGGTCGACCCAGAGTCAGCTCTTTCCATTAAACCACAACTAAGCAGATGCTAGAAGAAATGAGTTAGTCTTCCAAGACCATTCAACACAACTCTATTTTATTGCTTTAGCACAGAAAAGTTCACTGAAATATAATAAACAAGTAGAAACTGTGGGACCCAAGCAGCAGCTTGGCTACACGGCTGACATGACAGGATCCATGAAAACCAGCTAAAAAGCAGGCCTGAGTTTCAGTTTACTGGCAGGCAGCACCCAGATCCAGGAAAAGCCATAAGCTGACATCACCCAGCGAGGGCCAGCATCTAAGGGGAGGTACCTGACAATCCAAACATTGCAATGTTAGATAAGATTAGATAAGATCTCCAGATGCCTGAGCCTAGGACACACCTATTCCCCTTTTGCCAAGGTACCCCTAGACAAATATCAGCAAATCAGGGTACTGAACCCTGGAAACCCTCTCACCCCCAACCTCTACTATAATAAAAACCCTATCCCGCCCAAGCCCGGGGCTCTCTGCTCTCACCACTGCATCAGACAGATGGAGAGACCAAGCTTGAGCTTGAAATAAAGGCTCTTTGCTTTTACATAAGGGATTCGGTCTCCATGGTGGTCTTGGGGGTAGGGGTGGGGGCTTCCTGAGATTTGGGCATAGCAGAAACAACCTGAATTTTCCAAACCTGCAACTACATACTCTTCTCCTATTACTGCTTTTAAAAGTGTAACAGACGCCATTAAATAAATATCCTTTTAACTACGTGGAGGGCCAAAATAATTTCACCAATAATGGCTGGCAGAGTGGCTGGTTTAATGTAGGAGAAACAGACTTGAGCTTAAGGTGCTGGAGGAATCCCAAACAGTGGCTTTGAAACTGTACATCAATTATGCATACATTTCTCCCACGGGACTCTCCTAGAATGCAGACAGGAAGCAAACAGCATGTGTCAGAGGCACCACTCAGCAACTATACGAAAACTATAACCAGACAGTTGAGAAACAGAAAATCAAAGCTATGATCTGAAGAGCCAATCCATGCAGTCAGAATTAAAGCCTAACTCTTAACGAGTCAGGTCACTTAGTCACTCCACTACAGCTGTGACCTGTCATAAGGTATCAATAACTCACTCTACAATTACTCATAGCTCAGTAGCAGGAGAAAGATCTAAGAATCTAAAACAGCGTAAGCTGAGTATGTTAGAAAGCAAAACAGCACAGAATCTGAGGACCACATTAAACAAAGTGTGTGAACTAACAAGGGGCAGCTGTACATGTGACATGATAAACTCTTTCCCCAACACGGCGAGTGAGGCAACTCTCCTTTGTTTTAAGCTCACGTCTAATTCCTTCTCTTGCCCTACGGTCCTAGAAACATGCCCAGCTCCCCTTCCACCACTCAGAGAGAGGCCTGGGGAGCTCTGGCGGGCAACCGTCACTGCTGCCCCTCACCACCACAGCACAACCTCCACCTGTGGGTCACTTCTGATTCTTACCTTTTCTTTGACGTCCTGGCGTCCACCTGTCCATCCCTTTCTCTTCTCAGAGTATTCACTCCACCTTCCTTGACTCACTCCACTGGCCTTTGAACACAATTCTCGGATGAACACAGATCTCTTGTCTTTCTGAACTATTGCTTTTTTAAGATGGGGTAATGGTACTGTGGCTGTTTTCTTTAGTAGACTACTAATTAATTAGAAAATAACAAAAACATCTCTAAGAAGTTCTCAAACACTGCTAAACCATCAGAGTCAAAGCAGAAATCAAATGGGGAATTAGCCAGGAACAGTGGTGGACGCCTCAGGGCCCAGCAGCTCTAAAGGCTGCAGAAGATGGCTTGAGCCCAGGAGTTCAAGGTCAGCTTGGCAACATAAGCCCTCCACATTAAAATTATAGTAAGAAGAAAAGAAGGGAGGGAGGGAGGGAGGGAGGGAGGGAGGGAGGGGGAGAGAGAGGGAGGGAAGGAGGGAGGGAAGGAGGGAAGGAAGGAAGGAAGGAAGGAAGGAAGGAAGGAAGGAAGGAAGGAAGGAAGGGCAATGGGGCATGAGAATATACTTTTAATTGAATAAAAATAACATGACATAAAAATGTGTGGGAATATTAAAGCAATATTTGAGGAGGGAAATTTCAATATAACACACTAGAAAAAGAAGACTCAAAGCAATACTTCAGCTGCTTCTTCAAGAAATGAGAAAAAGACAAGGGGCCAGCAAGATGGCTCACTGGATAAAGGTATTTGCTGCCAATCCTGATGACTGAGTTCAATTCCAGGGACCCACAGGGTGGAGGGAGCAAACTGACATCTACAAAGCCACACACGTTCTCTTTCTCTCTCCTCTGTATCACACACACACACACACACACACACACACACACACACACACACACACTACATAAATCAATTTAATTCAAAAATTTTAAAGAAAATCAAAGTAAGCAAAACAAAGAAGGGCTAAACGTGTAAAGCCAATGGGTACAACACCTAAGATTCTCTTTAAGTCAACAAGTTCAAAAGTTTAGATGAAACAAATCCCTTGAAACACAGAATACAAAAGCTCATTAAAGAAGAGATGGCCTCAGGGCACAAAGTAGATAACCTGAATGGCCAGTACTTATGGGAGAAGTCCAATTTATAGTTAAGATTTGCCTACCTGGGAACACTTCCTACATTTCATAGAATTCTGTTTCCAATTCTAGAATGAAATACAGTGACAACTGAAATCAGAAGGAAACACTTCACTGACCTGAGCATTGCGGCACACACTTGTAATACCAGCACTAGGGAGCTTGAGGCAGAGGATGATTTTGAAGCCACCTGGGGCTACACAGCCAACACAGTGAGACCTCTTTTCAAAACCGAAACTAGGAAGGGGGGATGTGATGGTAAGGATAAGCACAGAAGAGAGATTTGCATGCCAAAAAGGAGACTGGATGCAGAAGTAGAGCAACTGCTCACATCGAGTTCAAAGTTGGCAGGGAAAGTTCTATTCATGCATAGGGTCCAATAATCTCACTTCCACACCCCACCTTCTGGACAGATCGCGCAGCACTGCCCATAAGGCTTTGCAGGCGCTGGCCGTGCCACAGATCTCCCAGGCTGGAGCCTTGTGCCTGCTTCTCTCATGCGCTCTACAGTGCTGGAGCCTGCACAGCATCCTAATTCCACAATTCAATAGTGTCATATGGAAGGCTCTGTGGTAGACAGACTCTGTAAGATTCCTGTCTAAGCCCCTTGGGCTGCCTGACACATCCTTTAAGCAAAGGAGGCTGCACAGCCCCTTGGCCCCCAGCCCACAGCCCGTGCCCTGTGCTCATCATCTGTAATTAGCACTAAGGCTTACAGATTCCACTTTCAGAGTGGCAGCCTGAAGTACGTGGACCTACATGTGTCACAGTTGGGGCAAAGGGACACTATGCTGGAACACACTGCACTGTGACTCAGGGAGCAAAGTCCAGGGGTATCACACCACAACCAACGACATCCCACAGTGTCTCCCTGGCAAACACAACCCTCAAAGACTTAAAGTCTCTCGGATGTCATCAGGATCTTTCTCCCAATTTCTTCACAAATATAATCTACTTCCTTCAATCTGTATAAATTGTTTTAGCGAATGTTTCCTTGGTCACATCTTGAGTATTATCTCTCTAACACACTTTTAAATTTAATTTTTCGGGGGGGGGGTTGTTTGCACTGTTTGGTTTGTGGGTTTGTTTGCTGAGATGGGGTTCTACTCTGCAGCCCAAGCTAGTCTGGAACTTACTACATAGCTCACAAATGGCCTTGAACTCACAGGAATCTTCCTGCCTCAGCCTCCCAAGTGCTGCCATCAGACCAGTGAGCCACCACACCTGGCTTTGTCTTAATTCTTTGGGAGAGTATCACTATGTAACCATGTGCATGCTGGGATTCTAAACATGCACCACTACATCAGCTCCAGGCCTCTGTAAATGGCTAGTCTCTACGTTTTCCAAACCTTGCTATTCTACTTCTGTTGTTAATCTAATCCATCTTCATCATTTCTCGTCTGTAGGCAATCCCCAGCCAGGTCACCCTGCACCTCAACCACTCATCTGCCACTATTCTCAGGTTCTGCATTCCATTAAGGTCTTTGTAGCTGGGAACCACAGTGCCTTCGCTAGGGTTTCCAGTACCTAGTCCTTAGCTCCACCCGAGACCTCATTAGAATGGTCTTTCTTGTGCAATTCCGATGACAGCCATTTAACCAATCCCTAACATCCAGGCTCTTCTATAGCTCCGTGCCTGTGATGTTCCATTCACAGAAATGTACATTTTCCTCTAGACTGCTCCTTTAAACCCATCTGGCCTCCACTCAGTTCCCAAACTGCATATGCATTGTCAGGTATTTGTAATAGGAAAGGCCCGACTTCTCGGTATCAACTGTCTACAGCTCGTTTGTTCTGAGCTGATCTAGTAGGAAACCTTAGCCTGGGTGAATAGAATTTGGTTGGCACACAGAAGTGGAGAAGTCTAGAACAGGGGCCGCATCTGGCGAGGCCTCCCTGTGGATCACCTGTGATAGATGGTGAGGCGGGCAATGTGAGAGAGAGAGAAAGAGAGACAGAGACAGACAGAGACAGACAGAGACAGAGAGAGGGGGGCTTGAACGCATAGCCTCAAGCCTTTTACAACTGTCATCTAATCCATTTGTGGGGTGAACGCCTCAAGACTCAAGCACTGCCTAGCCTCACCTCACACTGCAGCATTGGGGACTGAGTTTCCACAGCAGTCTTCTTTGGGAACACATTCAAATCACCATGTTCTTCGAGAAAACTACAACGTAGTTCCCAGTTCACTTTGTCAGGTTAGCTTGTTGGCAAAAGCATTATCAAAAAAAAAAAAAAAAAAGGAAAAAATTACAGAGAAAAAGACACTCTACTAATTAATATTTCTTCAGGAAGTGAATGTATACATTCTAAACAAAATTTCAGAAAACTAGAACTTGAGGGTATTGTAGGAGTATTTGCCTAGCATGTATGAGGCCCTGGGTTTGAGTCCTCCTAGCATCACAAAAGAAAAAGAAAACCTGTAAAATTTAATCCAACAATCCAAAACAAAGATTTTTATATCAAAAATGAGTATCAGGGCCAGGCCAGGTGGCCCACGCCTTTGCCAGCACTCAGGAAGCAGAGGCAGGTGGATCTCTGAGTTCAAGGACAGGCAGAACTACACAGAGAAACCCTGTCTTGAAAACAAACAAAGCTGAGTGTATCAGGGCCAGTGATTTCCAGAGAGCCCGCTTGCTGGGTTAAGGAACTCTCCACCAAACCTGATGATCTGAACCAACTCCTCCTACAAGTTGTCCTCTGGCACAGTGTGCTGTGGCGTGTATAACACACACACACACACACACACACACATACACACACATACACACATATTCACATATACGCACATACACATAAACCTCACATATACATATACACATACATACACACACCAATAAATAAATAATTTTGTTGTTGTTTTTCGAAACAGGGTTTCACTGGATAGCCCTGACTCTTCTGGAACTCACTCTGTACTCCAGGCTGGCTCAAACTCACAGAGACCCACCTGCCTCTGCCTCCCGAGTGCTGGGAAAGGTGTGTGCCACCACTGCCTGGCTTTTTAAAATGTATTTTCTTTGGTTGAATAAATAATTTTTAAGAAGAACAAATGTCAGTCGGGCGGTGGTGGTACACGACTTTAATCCCAGCACTCGGGAGGCAGAGCCAGGTGGATCTCTGTGAGTTCGAGGCCAGCCTGGTCTACAGAGAGATCCAGGACAAGCACTAAAACAAGATCTCCGAGAACAAGACTGGTGTGCAAGAATCAACTACATCTCCACCCACAGCAATGAACAGCTGCAAACTAACACTTTTAACTATTTCTATGAGAAAGCCAAGTCCAGACCATCACAAACTCAGATTATGCTACTGAAGGACTGGAGAGTAAATCTAGACCATTTCACAGTAGGAAACGCTGTCAAGTCTTACCTTTTACCGAAGCCCAGTTACTCTCCTTCACATACTGTTTAAGGCTATTCTGAACTACACTGAGAGGTGGTTAGCAGTTATGATGACTAAAACATTGACTGCCTGGTCTTTCATGAAGGATGCCTGTTGGTGGCCACTCTACAATATGCCTTTCCCTCCCTTGGCTAACTCTTTCCCCCAACAAAGGGATGTTCACGTCACAGCTATTCCTAAAAGTTCAAAATGCTGGGGCTGGAGAGATGGCTTAGCAGTTAAGAGCTCCACTGGCTGCTCTTCCAGAGGTCCTGAGTTCAATTCCCAGCAACCACATGGTGGCTCACAACCAGCCGTAATGAGATCTGGTGCCCTCTTCTGGCCTGCAGGGATACATGAAGACAGAACACTGTATACATAATAATAATAATAATAATAATAATAATAATAATAATTAAAAAAAGCTCAAAATGCCTTTCCTCCCCCTTCTTAATGTCACCTATTGTCAGGGTCTCATGTAGAACCCCAGTCCTCTGGAAGGACAAGTGCTCTTTACCACGCAGCCATCTCTGCAGGCCCAGATTTTACTTCTGAATTGAGTTATTTATTTTAAGACAGTCTCATGCAGCCCAGATTGTCCTTAAACTCACTACAGCTGAGGACGCCTTTCATCACCTGATCCTCCTGCCTCTACCTCCCGAGTGTTGGGATTACATTGTGCACACCACAATGACAAATCTGGGATCACATTCATTTGAAGGCTTTCAACATATATATACACCTGTTAATAAATTTTGATCCCCTACCATCTTTTTGCTTGTTTTACTTTTCTCTACAGCTTTTTTTTAGCAGTATGCTTTCATAGCTATAGTTATATGTGTGTATGCATGCATGTGTGTGCTTTTTTTTTTTTTTTGTATGTTTATAACAGTATGCTTTTCTGGAGGATAAGCACTGAGCAGACTACCATGAATTGTAGTAAGAACTTTATGAACATCAAAGTCCTCTGTATTTGCTATGGATCAAAGCTGCCCTAATATCCTACCCCCCTTCAATTCTTTAAGCCTGATTTACTTATTTTTGTGATGCTGGGGATTGAACCCAGGACCTTGTACACGCTAGGCAAGTACTCTACCACTAAGCTTCATCTGAAGCTTAAGTTTTCTTAAAACCATACTTTATAAAGTGTAATATAATTTACACATTAAATAACATTGTAATAAAATAATTTGACAGCTTTGAACAGAATGAAAAAAAAAAAAAAACAGAAAAATTTCCAGTTACCGAACCCCTCCCTCCAGAACTACAACAACAAAAAGTTGTTCATTTTTTTCTAAGTGGGCCAATGAGACAAATGTACTCAGCAACTAATCACATCATATTGTGCTAATCAATGGGATGAAAAGGAAAGCCCAATTTTCATAATCACTGCCTCAAAAGAATAACACATACCAGATTCGTTTGGAACAAAATGATTATTGCTATTTTAATATACAGAAAGTTGGATTCATATTTCCACCTACACACACACACACACACACACACACTCACGCAAGACCACCTATGACAGAGTTAAAACTAGAAAATAGTTTCAAGTCCTCCCTCATGACTTGTGTCCTTTTGCCTGCTTTCTTCATCACCTAATAGTCTCCTTACCTTTTGGATTTAGTCCACACTTACCCCTGTTTATACACACATACACGAACACATATGTAGACCGGGACCTACGTATGAGGGGGAACATATGGTTTGATTTGTCGGAGTTTGGGTCACCTCACTTAATATGCTTCCCAGGTTCATCCACCTTCCTACAAACTTCATGATTTCATTTTTATTTATAGCTGAGTAATATTCCATTGTATGTATGTACTATATCTTCATTATCCAATCATCAGCTGATGGGTATTTAGGCTGTTTCCATTTCCCTGCTGTTGTGGATAGAGCAGCAATCAACACAGACGTGCAAACATCTCTGTAATAGAATATCTTTAGGAAAATGACCAGGAGCAGTCTAGAGGAGTCGCCAAACTGACTACCATAATGGCTATATTAATTCACACTCCCACCATCAGTGAGTAAGAGTTCCTTTTCCCTATATCAGATTTCTCAAGAGCCAGTGACTAGGCTGAGATAGTATCTCTGTAGTTTTAATTTGCACTTCCCTGATATCTAGGGATGTTGAGCACTAAGCTACATCCCCAAGACCAATTTGATCATCATGTTGTTTCAGATCAAACAACTGAGAAGGGGAAAAAAAAACCCAACACCACAACAACAAAAAACTTCTGAGCGGATGGGAGTTTTTTACTTTGCAGCTAGTCTATTCAGTGCTAACAATTCCAACCAACAGGAATTTCCTTTAGTATTATTTTGTTGGCACATACTCACAATTCCAGGGATTTGTTAACCTCTACCAGTGGGCACTTTATGCACATGATGCATATACAGATAAACACACACACATACACACAAATGAAGAGGGAAAAAACTCCTGACGTTTTATAACATGGGAAATACACATATTGATCTTTGTGTATGTGTATAGTGTGTTTGTGTCGTATTCTTGCATGCAGATATCCAGTGCCACATAGCACATGCGGAGGTCAGAAAACCGCCTGGGTGCTGGTCCTCACCTTCCATCTTGAGACAGGGTCTCCTGTCTGCTACTGCATACCACAAGCTAGCTGGCCGGAGAGCACCTGGGGATGCTCCTGTGTCCTCACAACTTGTCACTGCAGTACTGCAGTGACAGATAGCAGTGACAGATACACACTACCTCGTCAGCTTTGGTCGGATTCTGGAGATTCAAACTCTGGTCCTCACGCTTGTGCAGCAAGAGCTTTCCTCTCCCTCTGAGCGCCCCCCCCCCCACCAGCCCAAGAATCATATTTTCAAGATAATCACAGGAAATGCTTCATATCACACTGAATGGCTTTTTACATTCTTTGTGGTCTGTGGTAAATCATCACAAAGTCATACTTGTTCTCAAAAAGTAATTCAGACCTACCCAGGAATATAGCTCAGTTGATGAGTGTTTGCTGAGCATACACAGATCCCTACATTCCATCCCCAGTACTCCATAAACCTGGACATGGTGCTACACCTATAATTCTAGCATTCAGAAGATGGAGGCAGAAGAATCAAAAGTGTGAAGTCATCATTGTCTACACAGTGGGTTTGAAGATAGCCTGAATTACAAAAGAAGGTCCCATCTCAAAAACAAGCAAACAAACAAACAAACAAACAACAGACAAAATGTACTTAAATACCCCCCACCCCCACCCCCTGGCACCCTTGGTTTTTCAAGACAGGGTCTCTCTATGTAGTCTTGCCTGTTCTGAAGCTCCACCTGCTTCAGCCTCCTCAGGGCTGTAGCTGTATTTGAACCTTCTTAAAAGCAACAACAGCCCAGAAATGTTTCCTTAAACTCACCAACAGCAAAACAAGACCTTATGCTCTCATTATTATTTCTAAACTCACAATAAATAAGTGGTCTTACATTTACCATATGCAATTACCACACACCACCATTTGGTATCGCCATCATAAATGATGCTTAACCTTTTTTTACCTATGTTGCTCACACTGGCCTCAGACCACTAGACTCAAGCAAGCCTTCTACCCCAGCCTCCAATATAACTGAACTACAAGCTTGTAAAACCATATCCAACTAGATGCTGAACTTTAAAATTACTTTAGAATTATTTATGTGTATGAGTGTTTTGCAAGAATGTATTTATGTGCACTACATGCATGCTTGGTGCCCACAGAAGTTAAAAGGTGTGGGGTCCCTAGTGTCTGGAGTTACAGATGGTATGTGGGTTCTGGGAATCAAACACAGGTTCTCTGTAAAAGCAACAAATGCTCTTAACCACCGAGACAACTCTCCAGACCCTAAATGCTTAATGTTATTACCAAGAAACTGGATGTTTTTTCGTTTACTTTGTTTTTTTTTTTTTTTTTTAAGAAATGATGGTCCTTTAAATTGGATAAAATTCAGTGTCATTAAAACTCCCAACACTGTCCTTGTTTTTCTTATTAGGCCTACTCAATATTCCTTCACACCAGAGTATCTCAAATTCATTCTCACCTACCTTACTACACAGCCTGGCTCATCACCCAGATTTTTGAGAAGGAAACTACAGTGCTGTTGTGGGATATTTTGATCACACTCTGACACCCCTGAGACTGTCAATAAAGTTTACCTTGAATCAGAGGGCGGAGCCAGCTACTAGCCAACCAAAATTAGCCATAGAGGTTTTGGAGGACCCAGGACATATAGAGAGATACAGGAAGTAGTAGGGAGGGGCTTACAAAGATTCTGGCCTTTTGGATGAGAAAGGAGAGAGGTTGTCACTGGTCGCTTCTCCGCAGCTTCTCTGATCATACAGATTTTTACCCCGGTATCTGACTCCCAAATTTTTTTTTTTTTTGGGTTTTTCGAGACAGGGTTTCTCTGTGTAGCTTTGCGCCTTTCCTGGGACTCACTTGGTAGCCCAGGCTGGCCTCGAACTCATAGAGATCCGCCTGCCTCTGCCTCCCGAGTGCTGGGATTAAAGGCGTGTGCGCCGCCGCCACCACCACCCGGCTCTGACTCCCAAATTTTTATTGATAAAATAATTAAACACTTCACAGTGTCATGTAGACACTTGCTGAAAACTGTAGACAAGGATTCTTTAATATTAAAGTTGCTCCTGAAGCTCCTTTTTTTTTCTTTCTTTTTTTTTTTTTTTTTTGGTTTTTTGAGACAGGGTTTCTCTGTGTAGCTGTGCACCTTTCCTGGAACTCACTCTGTAGCCCAGGCTGTCCTTGAACTCACAGAGATCCTCCTGGCTCTGCCTCCCAAGTGCTGGGATTAAAGGCATGCGCCACCAACACCCGGCAAAATCTTCCTTTCAATTTTTTCTTTTATCATACTGGGGAATCAAACCCAGAACTTGGTGCATGCTAGGCAGGCACTCTACCATTGAGCTACAAGTCCAGCCCTCCTGAAGCTCCTTTGTATGCATGCACACAGAATGGAGAAACTCACTTATGGCCCAAAGCCACACCTCTTGACCCGGTCACCGGTCCTCTATTAAGGTGAGATGCTTGCATAACACTCTGTGCAAGTTAGACACGGGATTTAAATATGCATATGGCTATTTAGCAAGCCTTGTACATTCAGAAAACCCAACCCTGATAGGAATTTTGACCCTTTGCAATACCTGAGTCATCTGATCAAATGAGCTACATCAAGTCAGTTAGAAAGGGAACCTCTACTTCAGAAGTCACATGCTGTCTGTCAAGAAAGCAAAATGTTGGCTCACACCCTGAGCAAATTTCACTTGAACTGTCCAGATACTGATATTTTGAATGATACCAAGAGACACCTTGATACAGTTTTTCTGCGGTATAATAATCACTTTCTTGCTGAAACAGCAAGGAAATCCTTATACATTTGGGATATACATATGCAAACATACAAAATATTCTCAAGCTATCTAAAGTTGCTGAGGGTGAGGATATTGTCTGGTATACACTAGACCCAAAAGGAAATGAGACATTTTTATGGGGGAATCTAGGAAAGGGGGACATCAGCTCTTTCTCAATAGGAAAAAATGTAATGAGACCAATACTCTTTTTCTCCATACCCCCTCCTATATTGGTTTGACTATTTTGCAACATACATGTACTACTTTTCTATTTTTTGATTAGGGGGAAAAAAAAAGCTACAACTGTCCTGGCTGCACGGGGCATTAGAGGCTCTCTGGAGATAACTAAAATCTGCAGACACTCAAGTCTCTTCCAGAATGATGAAGTTAGGCTAGAAGGGCGGTGTAGGCCTGTAATTAATTCCAGCTACTCCAGAGGCTGAGACAGGACTGAAAGTTACCGGCCTGTGTGGCAACAAAGAGAGGGATATTGCTAGTTTGGGATACTTGGTCTGACCTCCATCTCCAAATTAAAGGTTAAGAGGCTAGCAGAGTTGGGGATATAGCTTAGCTATATGTATCTAGCCATACGCCATGCCCTTAATCCCAAAAGACGGGGGAATGAAGTTATTCACATACAACTTAATCCTCGAGTATCCATGAATCGCCAAGAGTTTCTTATATTAAGCCAGTACAATGAAAGGAAAAGAAAAAAATCTGCATGAATTCAACACAGACATACTGTTTTTCAAACTTCTTCCTGATGTATTGGAAGACCAACAAAGGGCAGTGCCTTAGTATTGCCTGTGCAACAACCCAGGTCCCTCCCTCCAAACCTTTACAAAGAACTGCTGTTGCCTGTGGTTCACAGCTGAATTCACCTCAAGGTTTAGCCTGCCGGGTGACAACAAGCCTTGTTGGGCTCCAATAGCTGTCTTTTTTTTTTTTTAATTTTGAAGCAAGGTGTCTCGCTCTGCAGCCCGACTCCGAGCTCAACCTGCCTCGGCCTCCCCAGTACCAGTATTACAAGTGTGGGTCAAAGCTTAGGATTCTTTTTCATGACAAGGTCAATTTTCCATTTTATCCAGCGGTTCCCCATTTGCACCTTAGGACAGATCTTCAGGACAATGAACAAATCAAGGTTGCCTGTATATGAAGGATCGCGGAAATTTTCGTTTGGTTTGTAAATAGCTAAACCCGCCCAGAAACACACACACACACACACACACACACACACACACACACACACACACCCACCAAAAAAAGAACCACAGATGTCTCAAACGTGTAACCACTGCTTGGAAATGCAGCATTTCTTCAACAACACACATCCAACTCGATACAGTTAGCCAAGTCTCAAGAATAAAGAACACTGCCAGCTTCACAACAGCTAGGTCCTAACAACAGGACGCAGCCTTCGGGGGTCCTCCGCCCCCCACCCCTCCACCCCCGCTTCTGCTCCCCACATTCAATCCTCCAGACGGGGAGGCAACCTGTCCCCAGCCCAGGGCAAGGGACCAGGGCGAATGAATGCCCAGTCTCCCCCGGCGGGACCACAGGGAATGAATCCAAGCACGAGGGTCGCACCCAGCCTCTCCGCCAGGATGAGGTCCCCAGCTAGGTGGGTACCACACCAGCCAGGGCTCCCGGGGGGGACAGGGATGGGACGTGGGGGGGGGTCTGCCCGGCAAGCTGTGAGGTCCGCCGGGAAGGAGACGGCGCAGGCGCCGATGGCTGGGGGTGGAGAGGGGGTGGCGAAGGGGGACAGCGCAGGCGCGGGGCCCAGGGTCTGCGGGGCCGCCCGGGCCTGGCCGCGCGGGCGGCGCTGAGGAGACGAAGGTGCCCGCGGCACAAGCGTAGAAGACCCTGCCCCGGCTCTTACCGCGCGGCACCGCCTCGCTCGCTCGCTGGCTCCGGGCTGGGGCCGGGCGGCGAGCTGGCCCGGTGGCGCGGCCCGGATCCGTTGAGTCCGGCCTCAGGGCAGCAGCCAACCCCACGGCGCCGCTCCCTCGGCCCGCCTGTCTCCCCGGCGGCTCCCGCCCTCCGCCCGCCCCTGGCCGGCCAGCGCCGCCCCCCTCCCCTCCTCCGGACGACTCCCTGCGCACGCGCCGTGTCACCTCCCTGCCCCCCCACACACACTGCGCAGGCGCCCGCTGGCTCCGGGCTGCGCAGGCGCGGTGGCGAGGCGGCCGTGCCACTTTGGTAGGCTGCAAGCGTTTTGTGCTGCAGATGTTCCTTAGGAAGGTAAGGGCTGCCGGGTGATCCGTGCAGGAGCCCCTCGTTCCAGGTTTTCTCTCGCAGGCAAACAGGTCCGTTCTGGTTGAAGTGTGTGTTTTCAGTGTGCCGAGTACTTTGCTCTTAACGAACCCGACCGTTGAGAAAAATGCACATAACCGGCACTCCTGGTGCTCTTGAGGGAACACAAAACGAGTGAGCAACACCTGTCCCCACCTACCTCCCTAAAGGGAACGAGCGACTAGCAGTTATAAAGTTAAGGAGTTCTATACGTCCATGGAATTCTCCAGTGGCTTATTTTTTAGTTTGTCTTAGTTAATGTGTCTAAGGCAGTGTGGTTAAAAGCAACTGAGGGAAGGGAGAGTTTATACAACTCTTAAGCCACGCTCCATCTCTGAGAGAAGTCTGGGCAGGAACCGAAGGAGAAGCCTCGGAGGGACACAGATTGTTGGCTTGCTCCTCAAGCCTTGCTTCAGCCAGGACCACCTCTCCAGGGGTGGTACCGCTCCTCATGAAGCTGCGCCCTCCCACATCAAGAGAATGCCCTACAGATTTGCCTACAGGCAATCTGATGAAGACACTTTCCCAACTGAAGTTCCTCATCCCAGATAACACTTAACTTGGGTCAAACTGACAAAGCATTATTCTTTGATGTTTTCTTTTTAAGAATGTATCTGATTCACTGGGAATGGTGGTGCACGCTCTTAATCCTAGCATTCAGGAGGCAGAAGCAGGCAGATCTCTTGAGTTCCAGTCCAGCCTGGTCTACAGAGCCGAGTTCCAGGACAGCCAGAGCTACACAGAGAAACCCTGTCTCGAAAAAACAAACAAACAAAAAAAGTATGTCACTTGCCCAAGATTACAAGCTAGCAAACAGCAGACCCAGAAGTGGTCCTGGGCCTTGCTATTACCCAGAACTTGGAAATTGAATGGGCCATTTGACTTCTAAGTCCCTTTATCATTTAACCAGATGCCCTCCCCTACAGCCCCAGGAAGTTTATTTTAATGAAGTTTCATTATTTTTTTTATTTTATTTTGGTGTTCAGAATTGAAGCCAGAACCTCAGACATGCTACATTTTCTACCACAGGGCCTTCATCTCAAGACTTAGGGATAATTTTCAGAGAGTAAAATCACGAGCCTTGTACAAAGATAAAGTAAACATTGGTTAGAGCATTCGTTCATTAGATTCATTAATTAAATGAAGGAATTGATATGTCTTCAAAGAATTCAAGGATCAGACAAATCCATCGATTGGAAATATTAAATTAATCCTGTTTGGAGGTGGGGAGTAGGGGTGGGAGTTATCCTCAGGTAAGTGAGAATCATTTGCATTAGCCTGGCAGTGGTGGTGCATTCTTTTAATCCCAACATGGGAAGCAGAGGCAGGCGGATCTCTGTCAATTCGAAGCCAGCCTGGTTTACAGAGCGAGTTCCAGGACAGACAAGAATGTTACACAGAGAAACCTGTCTCAGAAAGAAAAAAAAAAGAATTATTTGCATTGCTGACTGTTTCCTACAATTCCTAGAACTGTAAAAAGATTCAAAGGTATGTGGTGCCTTGAGACCCGTCTTCTGCCACTGCCTCCTTCTAACAATAACCCCCTCCTATCCCCACCGCTCCTCTCTTCTGTTCAGCCAGACCCATTCTGAGGACCATCCTCCCTGGTCCGCCCTCAGCCGTTCACCCACCTCCTCTCCCTCCATCAAACCTTTACCTGCCCCTCCCTTCGCCCCACACACCTGCTCTCATTTCACTCCTCTCTGTCAACCCCCTACTCCGTTCCTCCTCTCCACGGGGTTGCTGGACCTGAGGCCCCCGAATACGCCAATCTCTTCCCCTCCCTCACTGATCTCTCCCAAATAGAGAAATGTTTGGGCTTCTTGTCTGACACCAAATTCTATCACAACAGTTTTCAATTTATTATCCAGGCCTTAAACCTAACCAGGCCTGACATTTATGTCACCCTGACCTCCACCCTGTCGCCCAAGGATGTCATCCCTGTATCTGGATGGCAGCTCGGGCACATGGCAACACTCTTCGTATCTAGGATTGATATCAACGTAGGTGCTCTGTCAGTTCTACACACCAGTCCTCATTGAATTACCAACCCAATTCAGATGAGCTCCACAAACAAGTCTTCATGATGACTTGCCTCGTGGCCAGAAGGTGACAAGTAGGCAAGCAGGAAGGCGGCAACCTTTAACGGTGGTCAATTTTGACAAAAATGAAAGAAATTATCTAGGGAGTCAATGAAGGTCCAGCCTTATTTTTCTCTCACTTATTGTATGCGAGGGTGCAGTGACACCTCCAAATTAGACCTGTAGCAGGAATCTGGTCAACTTCTCAGCTGGTCTTGTCTCCTCAGACTGGAGGCCTCTGAGTCCTCATCCGGAATGGCTCTCAGCTGAATTGTATTGCTCCATAGCCTGAAAGCTTAACCAGTCAAATGCTGAACCAGCCAAAAGCTTCTAGTTTCTGGTCCTCACGCCTTATATATCTTTCTGCTTTCTACCACCACTCCCTGGGATTAAAGGCTGGCTTTCTGGGATTAAAGGCATGAGTCACCATGCTTGGCTATTTCCAATGTGGCCTTGAACTCACAGAGATCCAGAGGGATTTCTATCTCTGGAATGCTAGGATTAAAGGTGTGAGTGCCACCATTTTCTAGCCTTTGTGTCTACTGGCTGTCTGTTCTCTGACCCCAGATAAATTTATTAGAGTACAAAATATTTTGGGGAACACAATACCACCACATAGACCTCTCTGTGGGTAGAAAGAAAGGTTTATTGGATCAAACTGTCAAGGCTATCTCCCGGGGGGGGGGGGGGGGGCCGCACACGCAGAGAGAAGAGAAAATGGTGGGAAAACAAGTCAACAGGATGCGGTCTTTGAGCTAATAGAGCTGTTAAGACTGACCAGGAACTAGAGCCCTTGTTCCAGGTAGTTGACCTTGAGCGGACTAAGGGAGGTTCATGGTAAACAGAATCCTCTAGGGGGGCCCCCACTTTGCACCTAACACTTACCAGAAACTAAACATACCAACCCGATCTTGGATAACGATGGGGAAATTATATCAACACTTTCATGGCAGCTTTGAGTTGCCGCCTGATAGTAGAAAACAGTTTCAAAGGCTCTGGACAGACAGCTCTCTACCCTTCAAAGAGACCGTACAGACGTGGTCTTCAAGGTCTTTAATAACAGACAGCGGGATCTTCAAAATAAAAACCTTAAGGAAGAGGTGATAGAGCAAATGCTGGTGGCAGCCTTATGCCAAGGTTCATCCCGGGGTAACTCTAGTGACACCCTCCCGACTCAGGGCTAGACCACCAAATGGTCCGCTGGGCAAGAACGTGCCCCAGACCGCGGCCACTGCCTGGCCCCTGCCTGCTCCCTCTGTGGGGAAAAGGACACCGAAAATGAGTCAGAGCGGAGAAGGATGCTAGTCCCCACTAGGCTTCTGTCCTTGCTGGGTCTTAAATGCCAGACTCCTGGGATAGGTTGGTTTGTTAGGATTGACAGCTGCTGCCAGCTGACAGGTGCCTGCTCCCGTCACCATCACTTTCCTCGGACCTGGGACAACACTGTCACTAGCTGGCAAGATTGTGTCTTTTTTTCATTGACACTGGGGCAGGGGGGTGCAGATTATTCTTTTTTTGGTTTTTTTTTTTTTAAACCATAATGTCCTGAGGTGTATAGCTGGAGTTTTCTCTCCGGGTCCCACCAAGCCCCAGCAGTCCGACAGCCCACTTATAAAATAAACACACAGATGCTTATATTATTTACAAACTGTATGGCCGTGGCAGGCTTCTTGCTAACTGTTCTTACATCTTAAATTAACCCATTTCTATTAACCTATAAGTTGCCACATGGTTCATGGCTTCTCTGTATCTTAACATGTGCTTCTCATCGTGGCGGCTGGCAGCGTCTCTCTGCCTCAGCCTTCCACTTCCCAGAATTCTCCTCTCTCCTTGTCCCGCCGATACTTCCTGCCTGGCTACTGGCCAATCAGTGTTTTATTTATTAACCAATCAGAGCAACACATTTAACATACAGAACATCCCACAGCAGAGGTGGAAGGCATTCTATCCAAACCCAGACGGACAAGTCCATAACTGTGCAATCTGTTTGAACGTTCGCTTTCCCATTCCTTCCTGATCGTTCCTCATTACCTGACCCCTGTCCTGGAACATGACATTCAGGAAAATTGCATACCTCTGATGGGTCCATCACAAAGCAGCTTTCTTTTTCCTACTCTGTCATGCAGACTCACCCCCTTCCTTACTACTCTGTTACCATCCAACCATCCTCAGGTCTGGAATGCCCCTTCTCACTGTTGCTACCCATGGCACAAATCAGACTACAGGGCCTCCCCACCTTCGTGCATCAAGCTTAATATCAGCTCACTTCTAAAGGGTGAGAGAGACTGAAACCGGTAATTACCAGACTCTTCAAAGCCTGAATTTTATAGCCTACTAACTCTCCCCACAGCCCTTCAAGGTTTACACCCAATTAACAAAGCTGTAATTCCTAGCCGCTTGGTGGTCTCCAACCCTTGTACCTTGGAATCCTACATTCCTCCTTCCACCTCTCATTTCTCGACCTGGACCTCAGGAATCACCATATCACTCCCCTCAATCTATCTTGTCCTGAGCTTTTTGCATTTATCTGGGCAGTCCTTGACACACAAATGCCCACTCAACTTACCTGGA
The DNA here is from genome assembly GCF_004664715.2 of Peromyscus leucopus. Classification (NCBI taxonomy): domain Eukaryota; kingdom Metazoa; phylum Chordata; class Mammalia; order Rodentia; family Cricetidae; genus Peromyscus; species Peromyscus leucopus. The sequence continues at coordinate 20,770,972 of NC_051084.1, forward strand.
TACTCACTCCCCGGAGAGTTTGGAAAAGCTCTCATCTATAGCCAGGTCCTTGCCCACAACCTGCTAAGCCTCAATGTTGCTCCCAGGACTCTCCTCCAATATGTAGATGACCTCTTTCTTTGAAGTCCCTCTTATGATCTATCTCTATAGATAGATCTCTACCTTCCTTCCTTTTCAAGCTGCCCAGGGACACTGGGTATCCTGTTCTACACCCTCTATGGCCTCCCTATAAGTAACCTACAACTTGGCCTTATCCTAGCCCCCTCTTCCTGGATCATAACTCGAAGTTGCAAAGCTCTAATCCAGGACAAAACCTTCCGAACGAAATTGGACTTTCTCTCTTCTCTGGGCTAGCAGGTTGCTTTTACATTCAGACCCCCAACTTCAGGGTCTTACCTAAACCTCTTTACTAAGCTATTCATGGTCCTCTTATAGGACCTCTGGATCCCTCCCAACCCATCCTACCCTTATACTCCAAGCACCAAGCCTGTCAGAACATTCCTGTTTTAGGGTTCCCAGGCCCCTCTAAAACTTCCATACTGTTTATACATACCTCTCATAACTGAGCCTTAGGTCTATGTCAGTTTTATGGAGACTCATCCAAAGCAGTAGCCTACCTGTCTAAACACTTAGACTGAGTGGCACAGGGCTGGCCTTGCTTAAAGACCCTTAGAGCTGCCTCCCTCTTGCAGGTAACAGGTACATAAATTTATGCAAAACCTCCTACTGACCTTTTTCTAAACAACATTTTTAATTTATTTATTTTACCTTACATTTATGACTGTTTGGCCTGCATGTGTGTATATGTACCACATTCATGCCAGTGTGCACGTGTTCATGTGGGGTGCCCTCCCAGGTCAGCAGCATACCCCTTGGGACTGAACTTACTGGGGTTGTGAACCATCACATGGGTGCTGGGAACTGAACTCAGGTCCTCTGCAAGAACAACAAGTGCACTTAACCACAGAGATATCTTGCCAGCTCCTGATCACTTTTCAATGTTGTAAAACTCTTAATCCAGCCACCCTCCTTCCTACAGAGTCTTCCAGAAGACCCCTACTCCTACATTGGTCTTCTTTACTCTTTGCTACCTTCTTTTAGTCATCTGTCCAGTGCTCCATTGTCACAGGACACACCCTAGAAGCTCAGTGTCCCCTACACACACACACACACACACACACACACACACACACACACACATCACCTCACAACAGACAGCACTCACTGCTCTTACCTGGCACACTAACACAAAGCCTAAAGGTTACTGTGTACATTGACTCCAAATATGCAGACCCTATTCTCCATTCTCATGCCCTAATTTGGCAAGAGAAAAGCTCTCTCACCCCATAGGGGACACCTATAATTAATACATAAACTCCAGGCCACCCCCTTGCCTCTGATGGCAGCAGTCATCTACTGCAACACCAGCCCAAGTGCTTTTGATCAGATAGCCAAAGGCATCGCTCCAGCTGACCCCCTTGGGAGACAGTCACTAGCCTCTCCATCATATAATTCCAATCCTCTAAATTCTGCTCCTTCAAATTTGTTTCATTTGGTGACTCTAATACTCTTCTAACCCTTGTCTCATTCCAACCTATCTAACTCACAGACAAGCACCAGGGAAACCAGGAATGTTAAACACACAGGTTTATCTTTTACGGAAGGGATGTGTATACTGTTTTTCCACCCAGATGGCTGGGAATAGCTGTTAGTAATAATCTGGTGATCTGTACTGTCTGTAGGGCCAGGCCATACCCAAGTTCCCCAGACTATATGTTCATCCCAGACTTTTCTTCCCTAGACCTTTCTCTTGAGCATTGCTTCTCAGTCAATAAAATCCATCCTTAAGGAAGATGTCACATGTACTTTATAGCCTGGTGACCTCTGCGCTATCTGTATGACAAAGACCACACCAGATCCTAAGCTATAGAACACCTTAAGCTATAGAACACATCTTTATGGAAGAGATCATGTGCACTATGCAAACAGAGTTTTGTTGGCGTTGTTTGTTTGTTTGTTTTGTTTTTCAAGACAGAGTTTCTCTTTGAAACAGTTCTGGATGTCCTGGAACTCACTCAGTAGACCAGGCTAGCCTTGAACTCACAGAGATCTGCCTGCTTCTGCCTCCCAAGTGCTGAGATCAAAGACATGCACCACTACCACCTGGCATGCCTTAAGCTTTATTGTGCACATGGGATTGAGATATCTGTTACTAGGACACAGTTTTCCAAAATTGGACTGTACTTCAATATATGTAAAATAAACTGACTGGTGTCAGACTCTAGAAGTTTGAACCAACACTTGCTACTAAATTGTGTTGAACTGGATTTCATTCTTGTCTCAAATGGATGATTACTCTGCTGATCATGGCATTTGCAGGGACCCCCATAATGATGAGGTTCTCCAAATAGAAAAGGGAGAAACCATCTCAACGACTCCATATATATGACTCCCCCTTATTCCCTCTTGTGATACATGCTTCCCACCCTACATGAGGGACTCTGTATGGGACATCAACCTCCTCTTACCTTTCTCAAGACCTATCTCAACTCTCCTGTCTTCTCACAGACACTTCCTCAGCTTGGGTGGAATTTACCAAGCTAGGTCTGAGGAGATACAAAAGGCCACTTGCGTCCTTCTAGCTCAAATTGTTCCTTACTGTTTTGGCCTGCCGTCATCTCTACAACCTGACAATGGACCTGTTTTAAAATAACTTAACATCTGGCAACCTCCTTAGACATGGAATCCTCTTTTCATATTCACTCATTCATATTCATATTCACCCCAGTCATCAGAAAAGGTGGAACATGCCAGTGTTCTTCTCAGACAATACTTAACAAAACTAATTCTTGAACTTAAATTGTCCTGGCCAGTTCTAACTATTGCTTTCCTTCATTTACAAGCTCTCTCTAGAAAAACCTCTTAACTTTAACCCTTTCAAACTTCATGTATAGCAGGCCCATCACTATATACCCTCTCCCTAGCTTCTTGGCCTTCCCAGGTGTATTTTGATCATATTGATCTACTACTGCCAACACCTACTAGTATCCCCACCCCATATCCTCCACTTCATGCTATTCTCTGTTATTGATAACCCCCAGTCCAATCAGTGATGTCTATATACATAAGTATATGGGACCATCCACTGGGGCATGGGCAACATGGGAGCAGCCACATCCTTAAAGGAGAGGGACTCTTTTGTAGCAGGAAGTTTCTCAGTCCTGCCCAGCCCACGGTCCCGCAGCCATTTATAAAATAATCACTCAGAGGCTTGTATTAATTACAAACTGTATGGCCTATGGCTTCAGCTTCTTGCTTGCTAGCTCTTTCATCTTAAATTAGCCCATTCCTACTCATCTGTATGTTGCCACATGGTCGTGGCATTACCAGTCTGCTGGCATCTTGTTGCTCTTTTGGCAGCGAGCTGACATCTCTTTGATTCTGCCCTTCTTCTCTCACTATCTCTTTTGGATTTTCCTGCCTGGCTCCATCCTGCCCTGTCATAGGCCAATGCAGCTTTATTTATTATCCAATGGGAGCCACACATATTCACAGCATACAGAAAGACATCCCACAGCTCGCTCATTCGTTTTCTCTCTCTCTCTTTCTCATCAGCCATCAACTGCCCTTAGCTCCTCCACCAAAGATAGAGACCTCATCCATGCTTGAATTTTGACCGGCTTGATCTTGTGCAGGCTTTGTACAGGTAACCACAGCTGCTTTGAGTTGATATGTGCAAGAGCTGTGTCATGTTCAGAGTCCATATTTTTTATAGCTCCACTCCCCATCCACCAGCTCTTATATTCTTTCTGCTCCCTTTTTCCTGGTGTATCCTGAGCCTTAGGTGTGGGAGTGGAGATTGATGCAGATGATTCATCCACAACTAAGCACTCACAGTTTTTTATTCCCAGAACTTTGACCAGTTATGACTCTTTACATTAATCACTACCTACTGTAAAAAGAGGCTTCTCTGACCAAAGTTGAGAGCAACACAAACCTATGGTGTACTAGTCAGGGTTCTCTAGAGAAACAGAACTCATTGAATGAATATACATCAGTTATATATCCTATTTATATATATATTTAATATATCCTTAAATTATACACACACACACACACACACACACACACACACACACACACACACACACACAGGTTATGTTTTGACTATTCCAACAATGGTTATCTCCCGATAGAAGATCAAGAATCCAGTAGTTATTCAGTCTGTAGGCTGGATGCCTCAGCTGAATTTCAGTATACACCAGAATCCTGAAGAAGTAGGCTCTAATACCTGTGAAGGAATGGACTAACCAGCAAGAATGAGAGAGCAAGTGCTTCCTTCTTCTATGTCCTTTATATAGACTGCCACCTGAAGGTGTGGCCCAGATTAAAGGTGGATTTTTCCCACCTCAAATGATCTGGATTTAAGGTGGGTCTTTCCACTTCAAATGATTCCATCAAGAAAAATTCCTCACAGGTGTATCCAGGCATTGGGTTTTGGTTAATTCCAGAGGTAGTTAAGTTGATAATCAAGAATAACCATTACATGTGGATATAAACATAAATATTTAGAAGTAGTTTGGCAACCTGACCATTAAGCAAAATCATAACAGTATGTTCCCCTACCCTAGAGCACATGATCACCCGAGTCAAGGGCTTTTGACCAGGTTCACAGTACCAGCCATAAAAATCTCTTGTGGAGCAAGCCTTGTATCCAATCTGAAAGTGGTTGGTCGCCCCCATAACTTTCATGACACAATTTGACCAATTGGCACATCTTTCCAGGCAGGTTGGTACTGTGGTTATCTGGGATCCAGGTTTGTGTTTAACCACTGATGGCTTTTCTCTCACAGCAGCCTTCCTAGCCCCTCCTGGCACTCTGTAAGCTAGCCAGCAGGAAGGGAGGGTCTTGGTCAGTCAAGGTGGATTTCTCTTTGTTCAACATCCCAAGTGAGTGATGTCTTCAGCAATAGTGTCTTACCATCTACTTACGGTGAGCAACCAAGAGCAATGGCAGTTATTCATAGATATTCTCTTCAAGCAAGGAAAACTAATAGAAGTGCATGTGTGTGATAAGGGGGACTGGTGTGTGAGCGGGTCAGAGGACAACCTGTGGGAGTCTGTACTTTTCCCACTTTAATGTGGGTTCTCGGCACCAAACTTAGTCAGCCAGGCTTGCTGAATTAAATGTCATTACCGACTGAGCCATCTTGGTGGCCCCAAGCCGTGCTTCTTAATAATTAAAAGAAGGTTGGCAAATTGGCTCAGTGGATTAAAACACTTGCCCTGCAAGCCTGATGACCTGAGTTTGACCCACTAATCCACAATGGAAGGAGAGAACTAACTCCTAAAAGTTACCTTCTAAGTTCCACATACATGATATGGCTTCAAAGTCAGAGAGCACATATGCAGTTCCTGCTGTGACACTGAGGTGCCTTCTTCTCCTGTCCTTCGTGATAATCAGTAAGCTAAATTAAGATGTCAACTGCAGGGCTGGAGAGATAGCTCTGTGGTTAAGAGCACTGGGTGTTTGTCCAGAGGACCTGGGTTCAATTCCCAGCACCCACATGGTAGTTCTCAACCACTTGTATCTCCAGTTCCAGGGGCTCCAATGCCCTCATTGGACCTCCTTGGGTTCCTACACACATGTGGTGCATATATACACATGCACAGGCATACACACATAAAAATAAACAAACCAGCCAGGCAGTGGTAGCACACCCCTTTAATCCAGCACTTGGGAGGCAGATGCAGCCAGACTTCTGTGAGTTCAAGGCCATCCTGGTCTACAGATCGAGTTTCAGGACAGCCAACGCTACACAGAGAAACCCTGTCTCCGGGGTGGGGGTGGGGGTGGGGGTGGGGGAGCGGAATTCAACTGTATCTCAGTAGAGACACTTGACTCTGGTAGATTTCACAGCCAGCAGTTGAAACTGTATTCTCTGCCGCTAGTAATCGTAGAGCATTTGCGATTGTGTGTGAGGCATTGGGTTCAGTTCTCAGCATCACAAAAAATTTTGTCACCACCATCACCACCACCAATCATCATCACCATCATTCTTATTCCAGTAATAGGGACTGAACTAGGGCTTCTAGCATGCTAGGCAAACACTTTACCATCTATCAAATACCTATCACAATTTCTTACTTTAAAAAAAATTATTTTGAGACAAGGTCTCCTCAGCCCAGTGACCCCACTCCCATTTGGGGGAGAGCTTTCCCTTTCTTAATGAGCTGTCTCTATTTCTGTTTTCTGTGTGTCCCTGGTACAACCCTCCACCCTGGGACACAAGCGCCTGGGATTGAGAGCGCTCTGAACTCAGATCTGTGACTTGGCACTTCTAAGCATGTTTTCCTTGATAGCCTGGGCCTTCTTACTGTTTCTCTGACCTCTATGCTGAACTTCAAAGGCATAACTTTTCTTCATCTTCCCTCCTCTTGGCAACCACTGTGATTGTTAACCTGCCTGTCCTGTTCCCTCCCCCTCAAATTGTAATAAAATCGTTCTCAAGCTCCCTTCTGAATCTGTTCTTAAATTATTTTACTAAGGAGACTAATGGCCCAAAAGGGAACCTCGGTTTGCCCAGGAACATTAAGGTTGTACACCATGGGGTTGAGGAACTGGCTTTGAGGATAAGAGCACTTGTTTTGCAAGCATGAGGACCTGAGTTTGAATCCCCAGAAGCCATAAAAACCTGGGCATGATGGCCATGTGTGTCTGTCATCCCAGCTTTAGCAAATGGAGACAGGTGGCTCTTGCCTCACTGCTGGCAAGAGGCTTCAACCAGATTCCTGGATGAAGGGCTCCTTTTTCCATCTTTCTACTTCAGAACCACTGTGTGACCCAGCCCTACCACTGTCCTGGTCCGCCTTCTGTTGCTGCGATAACACCATGACCCAAAGCAAGTTGGGGAGGAGAGGGTTTATTTGGTTTAGTCTTCCACAGTTCATCGCTGAGGGAAGTCAGGGTGGGAACTCAAGCAGGCACCTGAAGGCAGGAATAAAGCAGAGGCCGTGGAAGAACCCTGTTTCCACGGCTTCTTCCTCATGGCTCTTGTGGCCTGGTTTATTTATTTATTTTTTTTTATTTTTTTTATTTTTTTTGGTTTTTCGAGACAGGGTTTCTCTGTGTAGCTTTGCGCTTTTTCCTGGAACTCACTTGGTAGTCCAGGCTGGCCTCGAACTCACAGAGATCCCCCTGCCTCTGCCTCCCGAGTGCTGGGATTAAAGGCGTGCGCCACCACCGCCCGGCTCGTGGCCTGGTTTACTATACAACCCAGGATCACCTGGCTAGGGACGGTACCACTCACAATAGACTGGGTCCTCCCACATCAGTCATTATCAGGAAAATGCCCCACACACTTCCCTACAGGGCAATCATACAGAGACATTTTCTCAATTGAGTTTCCTTCTTCCCGGATGACCCTAGCTTGTGTCAAGTTGACAAAAAACTAACCAGCACAGTCACTCTTGGAAGTATACCTGAGGGATTCAAAGTTAACATACCTCATAAGTACTTTATTATCTCATTTACTTACTTGTTTTTTTAAAATTGAGAGCGAGAGCGAGAGCGAGAGAGAGAGAGAGAGAGAGAGAGAGAGAGAGAGAGAGAGAGAAGGAGAGAGGGAAAGAGAGAGATGCATTTGGCACACTACAGATGTAGGAGTCAGAGGACAACCTCAGGTGTTGGTCTGCATCCACCTTGTTGGGGACAGGGTCTCCTCTTCACCACTGTGTGTCCCAGGCTGGTTGCCCTATGAGCTTCTAAGTCTTCTGTCTTTGCTTCCTACCTCACCATAAGGTCATTGGAATTCCAGACATGTGCTACCATGCCCAGCTTAAAGTGGGTTCTGGGAATTTGAACACGGGTCCTCACTTGCAGGACCAATGTACCCACTGAGCCATTTCCCCAGACCTGGAAGGATGCATATTCATGATTATTGCTGAACTATTCAGGAAGTCAGGAAAAGGAACCAGCCTAGTTGTCCATGAACAGATGGGTGAATAAAGAATGTGGCAAGTGTACACAATAGAATTTCATGCAGCTATGAGGAAAAATGAAAACATAAGCCAAACAGGGTAGCACACACCTGTAATCCCCTCACTTGGGAGGCAGAGGAAGGAGGGCCAGGAGTTCAAGGTTAAGAACAATAGTAAGTTCAAGAACAGCCTGGGCTACATAAAGCCCTATCTAAAAAAGAAAAGAAAGGAAAGGGAAAAGGCTGGGGCTGTACCTCAGTGGCACAGCTCTTGCCTCGTGTGCATGAGGTCCTAGCTAGGTTCAATTCTCAGTGTTCACTTGGAACTTCTGGCTTACCCCTGCAAGGTCTGAGAAGCCCCATTCCTGTCTCCCTCTCTCTCTCCAAATCCACCCGCTCAGTCTCCAAACAAAGGAAAGACACCAAAAAGCCCAGTTCGGCATTCTTGGCGGCTACTGCCGCTTCCTCCCCTGACGTAGCCAGGCACCCAAGTTCCCACCTACCACTCAGCTTTTGATCATACTTCAGCACAAGCCCAGCTTGTGGTAGACACGTCATCACCCCTTGCCTACAAACTATAAAGTCTCCTTGCCTTGGTTCAGAGTGCTGCTTCTCTGGCATCAATCTCTGGGACTGGAGAACTTGCCCAGGTATTGCTTTGCTCAGATAAACCTGTTGTATTTTTTCAATTCAGCCTCATTTGATTTACTGCGTTGTTAAAGAAATTTATTATCAGGGGACAGAAAACCCATTACTCAGTACTGCCAAAAAGTACTTCAAAGTAAGTAAAACATAGACTCTATTCTTTAGAAGAAATGCCAGGCCTACCTAGTGGAGCAATTCTTTGATCCCAGCAGGTGGGTGGATCTCTATGAGTGTGAGGCAAGTCTGGTCTACATAGTGACCTTTAATCCCAGGAGGCAGGTGGATCTCTGTAAATTTGAAGAAAGTCTGGTCTACATAGTGACCTTTAATCCCAACAGGCAGGTGGATCTCTGTGAGTCTGGAGCAAGTCTGGTCTAATAGTGACTTTTAATCCCAGCAAGTGGGTAGATCTCTGTGAGTGTGAGGCAAGCCTGGTCTACATAGTGAGTTTCAGGCCAGCCAGGGATACACGGTAAGATTGTGTGTCCTATCTCAAAAACAAACAAATAAATAAAAGAAATGAAGAAAGATAAAAGCATGACACTGGAAGGAACTGGATGCAACTGGAACTTCTTAAAATAAATAAGACAGACTCAGAAAGACAAATAAAGGTCTTCTTGTACATATGAAACTTGGATTTAAGATTACATAAGTGTGTATTTATGCATGTGCTATAGGTAGGTCCTAGAACTAGGAAAGGGATGAGAGAAGGAAAAAATATCTTCAGGGAGGTGGGAAATAGAAAGGGCAGGCAATGGGATATTTCTGATAACAAAGCAGAAAGGGGAGTGAGTAACTGGGGAGAAAGGAACTAGTTGGAGAAGGGCGGAGCACAAGGCAGACCAGTGGGGGAAGGGAACAATGAAAACAAAGTGTAACAAATGTACGTATGACGACGCCATGATGAAGTCCATTTCTTTGTATGCTAATCTAAAACGTTAACTTTTGGAAAGTCATGTGAGCATACTTGTATTTAGTAAAGTTTCTGTTTTGCTGGGGATTGAGCTCAGGGTCTTCAACAGGCCAAACAAAAGGCAGCTGAGTAGGTTTTTCCTGAAGACCAGAGCCTGGACCCAGGGCTGCAAGTGGGCAATTACAGCTTTGACCAAGGCCCCAGCCTCTAAGGATTTCTCTGCCTAGGGCAGCAGCAGAACCTGGTGTCGCCAGATGAGACCTGCTACTAACCTTTAGCCAGTGGGATTCTATAGAAGTGTTTCACAAGGGGTGGGGTGGGGGCACATGAGATGCCCTGGGAAAGAACAAGGAAGTCAGGAAAATGTTGGGGAGGTTGGGCAGGTTAGGATCAAGAGAAGTTGAGTGGTCTGAAGGCAGGGCACAGAACACCCCAGTTCCACACCACGGAGATGGAGGACCTCAGAGCCAGCATCGGAGTGATTCCATTGTCCTCTCCTACACCTTACTTCCGGTCACTGCTCATCCTTCTCATCTCTCCACGACTGGAGGGGCAGAAAGAGCAAGCAGAGGCCATGAGCCAAGAAGAAACCTGCAGAAAGGCCCAGTCTTGAGGAAATGGCAGCCTACTGCCTGAGCAACGGCCATGTGCTGATGAGTCAGGCCCTTCCTGCACTCAGCATGCAGACGTCAGGGTTATGGATACCGCCATACCTCCACCCATGGAACGAGAGCACCCCAACATCAGGAGATGACATCTCCTCTCCCGTCAGGCCTGGTTGGCCCTGTCCTACATCCTTACCCCTGAAATAGGCCTAACTCCACAGCTGGGGAAGAGCCAAGCTGTGCACTGCCTCTGTTTCTGTCGTCTCACTCTGAACACTAAACCCTCGGACCCATCCCACTATAACTGAGGCTTTGGGGCCCAGCTGCCTCCACCTACACCCATGGCTGGAGAAGCTGGAACCAGCTAGGGCTGCAGGCCAAGTTTTAATCAGAAAACAACTGTTCCAAACCATCGTCAAGTGATCAGGTCTGAGTGCCAGGTCACAGTCTTGGGATTCTTGACATGGTTCCCCTAGAAATAGGGGAACCATGGGTTCTGGGAAATACACAAGTTCAGCCAAGGGAGGAAGTGTCTCTGTACAGGGATGAGCTGTTTACAAATCCCCTTGGCCCAACCCCAGCAGCTGTGAGCTGAACCAGAGGTTCCTTGCAGTGCCCATTCAAGCTACAGACATCCTAGAGAAGCATAGGGAAAACTCAGACCAGTACATCCACCCTCCCTCATGGCTCAGAGAGATCAGAAATCCTCATGTTACCGACACAAAACCTAAATACACTGGCTTCACTTTCTCATAGTTGACATAAAGATCACTAGCTCTAGAGGCCACACAATTGGGCCATCTATTATTTTCCCACCAGCTTTGTGGTAGAGAAAACCTCTGACAGGGTTAGGAGAACGGTTGCCTGGGTTACTTCTCAGGGACCCAAACACTGCTCCGGCTGCAGGTGCAGCAGCAGCAATGTAAAAACTTGGGAGACCTCAAGTTTTACCACACATGTTCATGAATCCCTGAAGTCCTTCTGACAAGATGATGATGGATTGTGCGGTGGTTTAAATGAAAATGGCCTCCATGGGCTCATAGGGTGTGGCGCTATTAGGAACTGTGACCTTGTTGGAATAGGTGTGACTTTGTTGGAGGAAGTGTGTCACGGGATGGGCTTTGAGGTTTCAGATGCTCAAGCCAAGCCCGGTGTCTCTCTTTCTTACTGCTGCCTTTAGATCCAGACATAGAACTCTCAGCCACCTCTCCAGCTCCATGCCTGCCTGCATGCCACCATGCTTCTTGCCATGATGATAATGGACTAAACCTCTGAACTGTAAGCCAGCACCAATGAAATGTTTTCCTTTGTAAGAGTTGCTGTGGTCATGGTGTCTCTTCACAGCATGAAGAAACCCTAACTAAGCTGGTTCACCTAGCCTAGGAAACCAACGAAGGCCTACTTCCTTTGGTCTAGGAGCAGACTTCTCAGTCCGGACCAGCTCTGTCCCACTGGTTGAAGCCATGCTGAATAAAGCCTTAGCTGTATTCCCTGAGTGCTTGGTTCAATCCCGTTCCAATTGCTTCTATGCCAGACAGTGATGCTTCAGGAATGAGCGGGTCACACTTATATAGGACTGCTTTGTTATGCATACCCCTTACCCTCTATTTAAACCCAAACCTCACATCAGGACCCCAAATATGGACTTAGCAGGGTCACTTGACTACTGAGTCCAGCCCAACCTTCAGATGGTCCTTGGTATAGGGGAGTGTGGATTGAGAAATAATAGATATGAAAAATAGGGACATAGACTAAAAGAAAAAGACAGAGACACAGGATAGCATCAGGAGGGCTCTGGGTCAATACTACAGCCATGGGATTTTTATACACCAGGAAGGGGAGAGGCAAAAGGCCTCTCCCCCTTTCAAGGACACCATGGTTCAAGGTACAAAGTTCAGACAAGTATAAGCACTTCCTTAATTCTCAGAACATCTAGTAGCCACGCTTTATGGCAAAACATCCTGTAATTAGGCCTTGAAATATAACACACCTGGTAACTATGCCCTTGGCCAAAACATCCTATTATACAGCCCTGCTGGGCAAAAGAAGCACAGACTCTCTGACCTTGAGTCAAGATGGAATAAGGCCACACTATGGAGTCTCTGTGGGCCCTCACACCTGACCCTCTTTTTAATTGGTGTATTAGAGTTGCCAGAGCCCATGCTTTGAGCCTAAAAGCCCAGCTTGGTGCTAGGGAGAGGTGGTAGAACCTTTAAGAGATGGGCCTGGTGGGGGGGGCATATCTTCCAAGCGGATTGTGCAGCTCTCTTCCCTTCCTCTTATATTTGTCCTTGGCTTGAGATGTAAACTCTCTCTTTTGCCATGTGCTCCCATGGTGATGCACTGACTTCTGAGAGACTCAAAGCAACAGGACAAGCTAATCATGGGTTGAAACCTTTGAAATTTTGAGACAAATGGAACATTACCTCTCATTAATTATCTCTGATATTTGTTACAGTAACAGAAAGATGACATACATACCTCGTGATGGCACACACCAATGAAAAACAATGAAAGCAGGAAACCATGTCTCCAAGCACAGTGGAGACATGGTGTTGCTGGGTCCTAACGGCTCCCTTAGGGGAGGGAGTGAGAAGACACAGCATCAATGACATAGACACCAGGAGTCAGGTGAAAGGCAGACAGCAGACTCGTTTATTCAGTGACAGGGAAAGCCTTATATACCCTCCTCCCAGCACCCAGGCTGCTTTCCCAATCTGGTGACATTGAGTAGTTGCCCTTCATTGGCTAGGCACAATCAGGACTGCTGACAGCTCCTGTTGCTAGGCCCTCAGGCAGACTCCAGGTTGGCTCATAAGGAAGTACGTTATGTGCATGCCTTGACAACTGATTTGAGCCTTATCTTCCTTCAACATGGGAAAGGAATAGTGGCCCAGAGGGACTCAAGTAGTGTCCCTGAAGCTTTCAGGCATATTTATTACCTTGGAAATGTATCTTCATTTACACTCTCGTTTATCATGTGAAGAAAGCAGGGCTCAGAGAGATACATCAAGATGCAGACCTCAACCTTGGCCTCTGAGTTCTGTGTTCAGTCCCCTAAGCCACAGCTGCCTTCCTGTATTTGAGCTTCCTGAGTATTCTGAACCACCTTAAGGCTCCCCATGCACCTATATGGATAATACATACACCTATTCTGGAGATCAAACTCAGGACTTTATGTACAGTAGGCAGGTGCCCTGCCATTGAGTCACATCACCAGCCCCCTCTGTCACCTCTTAAGGTGTCCTTCAAGGTAAGATAGTGGATTAGAAGCCTCAACCATGATACTTGGAGAAAGAAAATAGCCAAGATGACACACAACAATCTCTTTTCCTACACGAGAAAAAAAAAATCTATAAATGAACTTATTAAGCCAGGTGAGGTATCTGTGGGGAAGTAGGTGGATGCTGCTATTGATTGGCACAAATCAGAACCCAGTTAAACTAAGCTGAAGCAGGGAAGACCCAGGAAGTACTTCTTTTTACACAAATCAGAGGAACAGAAGCAGAGAGCCCAGAAGGGCTGAGGTCCCTGGAATCACCAAGCAGCAACTTGCCTCACCTCCCTCCACATGAGCACACCATGGGACACTGAGGATGCTTCTGCAGCCAAGGGCTCCCACTTGCTTCTCCTACACACAGCACTGAGCCAAGCCGAGCTGAACCAAGCCAGGGAGGGATTTGATAATTACACTGCTCTGTTCACACAGGTATGTTAGACACTCACTCCAAGAGTTATTGAGGACATGTGAGATTGCTCAATAGGTAAGGGCACTTGCTGCCAAACTTGATGATGGATGGAGAGAACTGGCTTCCACAAGTTGTTTTCTGACCTCTACATGCTTGCTAGGGTACCCATGGGGCATTCATGTTCACACACAATAAATAATTAAATGTAAAAAAAAATTACCAAAGTCAAAGGGACCAATGTTGCTAATGAGCTAGTAGTACATTTGCATAGTAGGCATATTCAACACTGTGGTAGCTTCCACAGTTAATGGTCTACTCCTAAAGATCACACTAGACACATACAGTTCCTAAACAGGGTGTGGCTTCTGAATTATATACCTCCACTCTATCACATCCTAGCCTCACTTGAACATTGAAAATACTTCAAATGAGAGAATACATCTTATGAAAAAATCCAAGCAATAAAATAACCCCAGAGACATAAATCCCAATATAGTAATAATACAGAGAGCATGAAAAGCCAAGATAATATTACTCCTTCAAAAATTACTAATCCCAAAACAAAAACAAAAAGCCCAGGCAGTGGTGGATCATGCTTTTAATCCCAGCACTCAGAAGGCAGCAGTTCAAGGCCAGTCCGGTCTACATAATGAGTTCTATGACAGCCAGGACTACACAAAGCAATCCTGTCTTGGAAAAAAACACAAAAATTACTAATCCCACAGTAATGACCTTCATTGAGGGTGAATTAGAAAAAATCTTAAACAAATAACTCAAAAGAAGGATTAGAAATATTTTCAAAGAACTCAAAGAATAAAATCTCAAATGAAATCCAAGAGAGCACAAAAAATTGGTGAATGAAATAGGAAGTTGATATAAGATATGGGTTGGGAACTCAATAAGGAAAAATACTGAAAGAAAGCCTAACTGAAATACTGGAAATGAAACCCACAAAACACATGGAAAGCTTCATCAATACAAAGGACCCAGAAAAGAACAAACTATCCAAACCCAAAGACACAATAGAGGGATTAGAGAAAGGACAAAGATAAATTAATAAGATGCTATGAGTGGAACTTTCAAGATATTTGGGACACTGTGAAAAGACCAAATCTAAGACTCATGGGAAAGGGAGAAAAAAAATTCATTCTAAAGGTAGAGAAACAATTTCAATAGAATCATGGTTGAAAATAGGTGAAAAGATGTCACTCCACATATAGGAGAGATTTAAAATACCAAACAGAAAAAACCACAAAAGAACTTTCCTCATTATACTATAAGTAAATACACAGAAAAAGCAAAGTGTGTTGAAAGTGACAAGTGAGAAGAATCAACTCACACAGGAAGGCAGGCCCTTCAGAACTACAGCAGATGTCTTGACAGAAACTTTAAAAGCCAGGACTGCTTGGAATGAGGTATTTCAGACTCTGAAAGAGAACAATGCAACCCAGACTACTCTATGTGGCAAAGCTGTCAACCCAGGCTACTATAACCAGCAAAGCTATGTCAGCCCAGATTTTTTATTTTTTTTTTTGGTTTTTCGAGACAGGGTTTCTCTGTGTAGCTTTGCGCCTTTCCTGGAACTCACTTGGTAGTCCAAGCTGGCCTCAAACTCACAGAGATCCACCTGGCTCTGCCTCCCGAGTGCTGGGATTAAAGGCGTGCGCCACCACTGCCAGGCTCAGCCCAGATTATTATACCCAGCAAAGCTGTGTCAGCCCAGACTATTATCTCAGCAATCTATGTCAGCCAACACTTTTATATCCAGCAAGGCTATGTCAGCCCAGGCTATTTTACCCAGCAAAGCTATGTCAGCCCTGACTATTATACCCAGCAAAGGTATCTGTAATAATGAAAGGAGAGAGAGAAACCTCATGTGATCACTGGGCCAGCTCTAGAGAAGGTACATGAAGGAATCATTTAGGCTAAAGAGAATGACAAACACATACATGCAGCCATAGGAAGGAACAAACCATGCCAGGATAATAGAGAAGCAACAGAGGAATAGGAAAACACAAAGCACTACAAAATTTACAGAGGACAGAACTTAATACATACCCTTCAATACTAATTCTGAATATAAATGGACTCAACTTCTTACTCCAAAGATTCAGACTAGCAAAAAGGGATTAAAAGGCAAGATTCACCTATTTATTGCATCCCCCAAATGCACATCACCATAAAAGACATCACTATCTTAAGGTGAAAGGATGGAAAAAGGTATTCTAAGAAAGTGGAACTAGGAAACAAGCAATTGTCACTGTCCTAATATCTGTCAAAACAGATTTCAAATCAAAACCAGTAACAAAGACAAGGAAGATGTCACCTTATACTTATTAAGGGAACACTCTGTCAAGAGGACATTTCAATTCTTCTACCAAAGACGAGTGCATACAATTTTGTAAAATAAATACTACTAAAGGAAAAGTGACCACACAATAGTAGTGGATGAATTCAATATCCAGTTCACATCAATTCACACGCCATCCAGGCAAGAGATACACAGAGAAACATCTGAATTAGATGATGCATAGGTAGAATGGACATAGTATACATCTACAGAAAATTCCACCCAGACACTGCAGAACACACATTCTTCTCAATAGCTCATGAAACTGTCCCTAAAATAGATGGTCTCTCGGGTCACAAAGCAAATCTTCAAAAGTGTAAAGAAATTTAAACTCATTGCTTTCTATCTGATTACAATTGAACAAAACTACAACATAACAGCAAGTGAAATTACAGAACATACACAAATTCATGGAGATGAAACAACACAATATTGGACAATGAATGGGTCATTGCAGAAATCAAGAAGGGATTTTTAAAAAGTCTTAGAGTTGAATGGGAAAAAAAAAACCCACAACATATCAAACTCTATTGGACAGAATGATAACATTCCTAAGAAGTTTCAGAGCTACATAAGATTCTACATGAAGAGAATCAGAGAGGAGGGCCAGAGAAATGGTTCAGTAGTTAAGAGCATTTACTGATCTTGCAGGCCTGGGTCTGGTTACCAGCACCCACATGGCAGCTCTAAGTCTAATTCTAGAGTATCCAATATCTTTTCTGAGTATCCAATATCTTTTCTGCACACACATGGTGTGTGGTTCATATACTCACACTCAGGCACACACACATACATATAAAACCAAACATCTAAAAATCTTTAGATTTATTTGTATTTTATGTTTATGAATGTTTTACCTTCATATATGTATAGGTAGCAGGTGTGTGCCTGGTGCCCAAGAAAGTCAGAAGAGGGCTTCAGATTTTCTGGATATGGAGTTACAGATGGTTGTGAGCCACTATGTGGGTGATGGGAATGAAACCCAGGCTTCTGCAAAAGCAACAAATGCTCTTAATTGCTGAGCCATCTCTCCAGCCCCAATAAATATTTTACAAAAGAAAATCAGACAGATCTCATATAACGATGTACTCTAGGGCCTTGGGAAAACAAGAACAGGCCAAACTCAAAAGTAGCAGATAGAAAGAAATAAGACCAGCCAGAAATTAATGAAATGGAAACAAATAAAAAGAGCCAATGAAACAGACTTGGTTCTTTGAAAGGATGAAAAGGATTGACAAACCTTTAACTAAACTAACCAAAATGGAGAAAAGATCTATGTAATATAACTAGAGATGAAAGGGAAAAGATCACACCATCCACCAATCAAATTCAGAAAACCATGAGTCCATACCTTAAATATGTATGGTCCATTGAATTAGAAAAAGAAATAGATGAATTTCTAGATACACATTTTCTGCCAAACAAAACCGAGATGACATAAACATTTTAAGCAGATTTATAAGATTTATAATTTATAAGTGAGATAGAAATAGTAACTAATTGAAAATCTCTGACTAAAAGAAGCATAGACTCATATGGATTCAGTGCTTGGTTTTGTCAGACCTCAAAGAAGAAAGGACAACGATGCTTCTTAAACCACCCACAGGGGGCTGGGCAGATAAACAAGCCAAGTGGAGCCGGCCAGTGGGGAACACTGCTCCAAGGTCTCTGCTTCAGGTCCTGCCTCCAGGTTCCTGCCTTAAGCTCCTGCCCTGGCTTCCCTTCATGGTCGACTATAAGCTGTAATCTTAAATAAACCCTTGGCTTCTCTAAGTGGGTTTTAGTCACAGCAACAGAAAGCCAAACAGGACACATACAAAACACAGCAGCTTCCTACATAACAATAAAAACACTCTGAAACAGAAATCAGGAAGAAACCCCATTCACAATCATCCCCACACCAGGTAGTGTCTTGGAACAAATCTAACTAACTAAAAGGCTTTACAACGAAGACTTTAAATCACCAAAGAAAGAAATAGAGAAAGGACTTTGAGAGACGGCTCAGTGGTTAAGGTTACTTGGTGCTCTGACAGAGGGTCAGGGTTCAGTTCCCAGCACCCAGATGGCAGCTCACAATTGCCTGTGATATCAGTTCCAGGGGAATCTGATGCCTTCTTCTGGCAGTCAAGGGCACTGCACATAGTACATGGTGCACATACATACATGCAGACAAACTCTCATACACATAACATAAAAAAATCGATCGTTACAAAAAAAAAAAAAAAAGAAATTCCAGAAGACACAAATCAACACGGTTAAAACAGCTACACTGAGAAGAGCAGCCTATAGATCCAATGTAATGCCCATCAAAATTCCAATGCCATTCCCCACAGAGACAGGAAAACAATCTTAAACATGCACAGGAACCAAAGACCCCAGATAATCAAAGCAATTATGAGCAGAAAGAATAATGCTGGAGTTATCACCAGACCTGATTTCAAGTTAAACTGCAGAGCCATAATAAGAAAAAATAGCATGGTGCTGGCACAAACCAGATAAGCAGATCAATGGAATAGAATAGACAATCTAGATATAAGCCCATGCAACTACAACCACAAGGATGCCAAACATACCTGTTGGATAAGAGACACTCTCTTTAACAAATGGTGCTGGGACAGCTGGCTATCTACATATAGAAGAATGAAACCAGAGTCTCTTTTTCTGTCGCATTTCATCTATCTATCTATCTATCTATCTATCTGTCTGTCTGTCTGTCTGTCTATCTATCTATCTATCTATCTATCTATCTATCTATCTATCTATCTATCTATCTGTTTATTGTATGTGTACACAACACACTACCGCAAGCATGGAGGTCAGGCGACAGCTTGTTGGAGTCAGTCTCTGTCTACTATGTGGATCCTTGGGATTGAACTCAAGTTGTCAGTCTTGGTGGCAAGCCCCTTTATCTCCTGAACTATCTCACCAGCTCAAACTAGCTCCCTTCTACCTTTTACCTTGACTAACAATCAACTACACATGGACCAAAGCCTTTAATACAAAACTTTGAAAGTACTAGAAGAAAAAAGAGTAGGGCATATACTTCAAGATATAGGTAAGGACTTTCAACTATAGTTTTGAAGTTTTAATTTTTATTCATGTGTATATCTGTGTGGTTGTGTGGCTGCCGTGTGTGTGTGTGTGTGTGTGTGTGTGTGTGTGTGTGTGTGTGTGTGTGTACACCTGACAGGACCAGAAGAGGGTGTCAGATCCCCTGGAGCTAGTGTTATAGATGGCCGTGAGACTCCTGACTCAGGTGCTAGGAACCTAACTTGAGTCCTCGGGAAGTGTGACCAGCACTCTGACCACTGAGTCATTCCCTAGCCTAAGGACTGACTTGTAAATAAGACTCCAAGCACTCAGGAATTAGGCCCAACAATTGACAAATGGGACCTCCTGAAATTAAATAGCTTATGTACAGCCAAGGAGACAAGGAAGTCAAGAGGTATCCTACAGATTAGCAATAGTCAAAAAACTTATGGAATGAATCTCTCTCTCTCTCTCTCTCTCTCTCTCTCTCTCTCTCTCTCTCTTTCTCTTTCTCTCTCTATATATGTGTACACAACACACACACACACACACAAACACGCACGCACGCACGCACGCACGCACACACACACACACACACACACGAATTTATTGGAATGACTTACAGGCTACAGTCCAACAATGGCTAGCTGTGAATGGAAAGTCCAAGAATCTAGTAATTGCTCAGTCCCACCAGCTGAGTGACCGACCATACAGCGGGTCTTCTCTATGTGCTGGAATCCCAAAGAAGTGGGCTCCAATATATCAGTGAAGAAATGGATGTGCTGGCAAGGCGAGGGCAAGCAGGCAAAGAAGAATGAACGCTTCCTTCTTCCGCTGTCCTTACATAGGCTTCCAGCAGAAGGTGTGGCCCAGATTACAGGTGTGCTTTCCTGCCTCAAGATCTGTGTTAAAGGCCTGTGTCTTCCAGCCTCAAGATCCAGATCAAAGGCCTGTGTCTTCCAGCCTCAAGATCCAGATCAAAGGCCTGTGTCTTCCAGCCTCAAGATCCAGATCAAAGGCCTGTGTCTTCCAGCCTCAAGATCTGGATCACAAGTGTGCCCTCCATTTCCAGATTATAGTTCATTCCAGATACAGTCAAATTGACAACCAAGAATAGGCATCACAATTAATATTAACAATATACAAATTTTTTTTTTTTAAAAATTAGAATAGTAAGAAAAATAACCCAGTTGCAAATGGGCTAATTGGGCTGGAGAGACGGCTCAGCGGTTAAGAGCACTTGCTGCTCTTGTAGAGGACCTGGGTTTGGCTCCAGCACCTACATGGCAGCTCACAACCATCTCTAACTTTAATTTCAGGGAACCCTGTGTCCTCTTCTGGCCCCTTCTGGTTCCAGGCACACATGTGGCACACATACATTCATGCAGGCAAAACACTCATAAAAATAAAACAGATAAAAATAAACAAACCTTTCTTTAAAAAAAAAAAAAGGGAAGTTGAACTGGACAGAGGGTTCTCAAGAGAAGAAATGTAAATGGCCAATGTATATTTTTTAAAATTTCAACATCCTTAGCAGTCAGGGATGTGCAAATTGAAACTACTGTGAGACTCCCTCTTGTTACAGTCAGAATGACTACCATCACGATACCAATGGATGACAAATGCTAGTGAGGATGAGTAAAGCCTTCTTTACTGGTGGTGAGTGGGAAAACTGGTGCAGCTACTGTAGAAATCTGTGGGCAGGTTTCTCACACACACACACACAAAAAAAGCTCAAAACACAACTCCATATGTCACAGCCATTGCACTCCCAGGCATATCCTCAAAGGGCTCTATATCCTTCACAGAGACATGTGCCCATCCATGTTTATTTCTGATCTGTCCAAAATAGCAAAGGAATAGAATTAATGTAGATGTCCTTTAATGGGCAATGAAAACATAGTCCACATAAATAATGCAATTTTATTCAGCCGTGAAGAAAAATGAAATGAAGATATTTGAGAAAATTAATGGAAATAGAGCATGTTAGATTAGGTGAGGTAATCCAGGCTCAGAAAGATGAACACCATGTGTTCCCTCTCATGACGTCGTAGCTCTAATTCTCACATAGGGGTATTTATATGAGGGTGAGGATGTGTAGAGGCCAGGAAACTAGAAGGGGCCCGTGGGAGAGGAAAAGAGGCTTTGGTTGGGGGCAAGGATAGTAACATGTCATAGGAAAGTGGAAGGGTGAATGAATACTGGAGTCAGGAAAGTTTAAGCGAGGATGGAGGAGGACAGAGAGATGGGGAGAGGAGGGCGTGCTGGGGAGGGTCACCCCAGACTAAGAATGTATAAAAAAGGTTGTGGATAGAAGTTTTCCTGTGTCCCACCTGGTCCTGAGGCTTATATTAATTACAAACTATAGGACCTATGACTCAGGCTCATTATTAACCAGCTCTTATAACTTAATTCCGCCCATTTCTATTAGTCTGTTTTGATACATGGCTTCGTGGCTTACTGGCACTTTCTCATCTTCCTTCTCTTGGGGGCAGCTCACAGCATCTCTCCTCTCTCTCCTTTCTTCTCCCATCTCTTCTGTTCGAATGCACCGCCTAACCTTATTTTACCTCGCCATTGGCCAAACAGCTTTATTTATCAACCAATCAGAGCAACATATATTCACAGCATACAGAAAGACATACCACAGCAAAAGGCCGTAAATAAACCTGCTACTTGATAAGATAATTAACCATCAAGTTAAGCTGAAGTACTCTGTGTGGGTGGATAAAGCTACGCCCATAAGCCATAGGTTATTAAATGACAATTCGAGTGCTGAGTGTGGGCTATCCCCCAATGACTTCTTGGCCAGGGAGGCCCCTAAAACATTATAGGCTATTCCCACTGCTCTTGATTGCCCACCAGAACTGGATGATAAGACTCTATTACTGAAGACACCACATGCTTTGGTTGCAGGCATGGAGGGAACTTCTTCCTGGTCGGCTAGCTTCATGGTGGTGGTCATTAACAGTCTTAGACAGCTGTAGACCTGCCATAATTCACTGCTGACCTGCTAGTCAAAATGTGCCCACTGGTGGTGGAATGAATAGTCATGGTGTGACCACTTTCTGATTGGATTTGAAGGAGGTCTGCTCCGCAGCAGGGGATTTATACCTGGTACCATAATTCTGATCAAATCCCCTGACTAGGCCTTAGTGGCAAGGCTAGAACTATTGTTTTATTAAATAGACATGTTGTGCTGGGCATAGTGGTGCATGCCTTTAATCCCAGCACTCGGGAGGCAGAGGAAGGCAGATCTCTGTGGATGGGAGGCCAGCCTGGTCTATATAGTGACTTCTAGGACAGCCAGAGCTATTACCCAGAGAGGCCCTGTCTTGAAAAACCAAACCAAACCAAAAATTTAAAAAATGGACATGTTGTGTCTATCCAATTACCTTCTAAATCTTTATGCCCGTAGGTTAGTGTTGCTCTCAACGCTGGACAGATCATCTTTTTGCAGTAGGCAGCAGTTACTGCTGAGACTTATAATTACTCAAAGTGCTGAGAATAAGTAACTGCTGAATGTTCAATTCTGAATCATCCCCTCCGAGGCTCAGGAACATTCAGGAAGACTAGAAGGATAGAGAGAAGGAGCTGAAAGGCATAGAGTGTTGTAGAACGCCATCTTCCTGATGTCACATGGCCATTGCGCTTAGGAACTCATAGGAGCTGTGATTATCTGTACAAAGTCCCGCACAAGATCAGGCCTGCTAACGACCTCGTATGGCAAGTGGCGTTCTAGGCAGTTAAGAACTGCAACAGGGTTGGGACTCAGGAGACCCCGTCCTTCCTTGCCTTCTATAGGCAGTTACTGTTGCTTGGGGAAATGTGTAACCTCTGTAAGTTGCCAGGGCTCCTGTGAATAAACCCTTACCCATGTTCCTGAAAACAAGCCTAATCAAGCTCATAGACAGACAGACAGACAGACAGACACACACACACACACACACACACACACACCATGAAAAGACTAGAAACTAGCTGGGAAGAGGATGGTATCAGTAGAAGTAGGAAGGGGAAAGAGAAGGAAACAGGGTAAATATGATTGAAATAGATTTTATACATGTATAAAGTATCCTAATGGAACTATTATTTTGTATAGTTGGCATAATAAAAAATTTTTTTAAAAAATTGATCTTTTGGAGTTGGGGTGTAGCTCAATGGTAAGGCATATGCTTAGCACGTGCGAGGGGCTTGATTTGATCCCCTGCAGACACCAGCACACATCTCGCACTTCAAGGTAGATGTCACTGATGTCAGATTCTGAGCAAGCAGCAGCCCTGGTGGATGCCTCTTCCCCTCCCTTTGCAGCTCCAGCGACAAGGCCCAGGGGCTGCGTCTTAGGCAAGCACCAAGTCGCGGACCCCCATTTCCAACTCCCTGGTGCTTTCCGAGGGCTAGATGGGAGCTGTTTGTGAGGCGAAGGTGACGAATTCCAAACATACTAGAGGGCCTTGCGGACTGAGCCTGACGTGCGACCAAGACTAGGAAGGATGTGGACACAAGAGTCAAGTGAGGACGTAGCAGAGGAAGGCACTCCACCTCCTCAGGGCCTTTGTAAGCACAGCTGGTGGTCGAAGAGGCGCAGCCAAGACCTCTAGATCAGGTCAGCAAGCTCTTTGTTTGCCCAAATGCTGTGCTGCATCATTGCCAAGTGTGGGGGTGACCTTTGGGTCTGCCTCATTGGCTTCTGCCTCTCTCCTTCAGGCTTTGGACCCTAGGACTGATGGATGTATCTTGACTTCCTAGTTGTGTGACAGTATTAGTTTCATGTGGCTGCCTTAGAAACTTATAAACCACAGGGCTCCAGAAAACCAGGACTGACTTCTAGAAGCCAGAAGTGCCGAGCTCATCTGTCGGCAGATGGATGTGCTGGGTGGAATTTTGGTCCAGGCCTGCCTCTTCAGTCACGGTGCCTCCTGCAACCTTGGCAATACTTGACATGTAAATTGCCCCCTCCATCTGCGCATGGTTATTTTCTCATTCGTATTTTGAAACATGGTCTTGCTGGATAGCCCACGCTGTCTTGACCCTTCCCGAGTTCCATACACAGGACAGGAAAGTAGATGAAGCCTCTGAAGTACTTCAGTAGTTGGAGACATAGCCTGAGGAGCTCTGAAGCCTTTCTTGGAATGTTATCACCCATCCGACGTCAGGCCAGCCTGCTGGGTTTAGGAGCTTTGGGCACCATTTCCCCCCAAGGAGCTGGTACCCTTTCTAATTTGGTTAGGAATGAGATGTGGCATGTGTCTTTAAGAACCCATCTCTTAACCCACTGCCCGTCATTGTCACGTGATGCAGAACTCTGCCTGGAAGTTGACCGTGGCTTGTCCGCTCTCTCCCACTTCCATTCGACCCCACCAGCTCTCTTGACCTCTGCCGGGATCTAGCTCCGGTCCTGCTGGCCTGTGGGCGCTGCTCCAGCAGAGGCCATTCGGGCCTCTTCAGGAGCAGGTTGTCACTCCCTCACTCTTCTTGTTTACCTTTTCAGAACTATTTGCAAGGGCCCATCGTCAGACCTCGGGAAATGTCTTTTAAGGCCACTGGCACATTGGGGTGGGAGGGGTCATGAGAAGCCCTTCTGCAATTTCTAGGTGAATTTGAGAGGTCACGATGCCAGACAACCTCAGCCTGTACGTCCCCACCAACAAATGCCATTTTGTTCAGGCCCAGGCTGGAAGTCGAGGTCTCGCCTATCAGAAAGTTGGCACATTTGGGGACAGGGAGTTAAGACGGACCCCCGCATCTGCTCACAGGCAGGATTTGCAGTGCTATGTAGAGCTGCAGTGACCCCAGCCATAAAATCATTTTGTTGCTATTTCATAGCAACGGTTATGAATCATAATATAAATCTCTGTGTTTTCCTACGGTCTTAGGCACCCCCTGTGAAAAGGTTGTTTAACCCCAGGGGTCGCAACCCACAGGTTGAGAACCACTGCTCGAAGGGCTCCCGGAAGTGCTGATGACTTCAGATTTGAGGGCACAGTGAATTATCCTGTCCCCAGGCCATGCCACAGATCTGGGTTTGGCCAGACCTGGCTCTGGCGTGCAGAAGCATGGTGAGGAGTCAGCTTTTGCCTGAAGAATCCACCTCTAGTAAGAGATGCAAAAAAGGTTATGAATGCATGTATGTGTGTACGTTTTCCAGACAGAGCCGGGCAGACAACGAAAGTGAGCGCCGACTGTGACCTCTCAGGGGCTGGACTTAGCCTCCTACCAGTAGACGCCCTTCCTGGTCACAGCTTCCTGGGAAGGGTGGGTCCAAGGTCAACCCATGTGCTTGTGGGGTGGGAATGGGGTTAGGGCAGCTGGGGCTGCTCAGGATCGAAGAGTGAGGAGGGTGCAGCTCTTTTGGTCCTTCAGGGCCATCTCTGTCCAGCCTGTCCGCTGGTGAATGGAGCAGTGAGCGTCTACCCTGAGCAACCCTGTCACTCCTAACACCTCTGTAACCCTGCACTGTCGTCAAAATGGCAATGGCGACAGTGATCCTTACTCCAAGCAGCCTGCAGGCTGGAGTCACACTGACTGAAAACCCACATTGCTCAGCTCCCCCACTCCCCCGCCCCCTTGGCCATTTTGCAGTCTCTGTCAAGTGAGCCTTGTTCTAGGAAGCATTCCGGTGACTTGATTTAGGTATTGGCAAAGGTAATGTGATGGCCACGGCAAGGCTCTTCCCAAGCCACCACCATCAAAGAAAGAACCCATGTCACATGCCCGTTTCCCCAGATGCAACTTCCCTGTAAGCAGGCTTCTGAGAGCCAAGACCATCTACCCACTCTACGTGCCATACAAAGGTAGGGTCCAGCTGCCCCAACTTGCAATCCCAGCAGGCTTAGGGGCTTAAGACAGGGGCATGGGCATAGGCGAGAACCAGGTCCCAGCAAAACAAGCAAGATTGGTCAACAACCCTACTGCCGTCTCTCCCACGTGCAGTTCAAGACTGACTTCCTATGCGGTTTCTCTCTCTCCCCCTTAGCCAAGGCTATGCTCCTTCCCCAAACTAGACTGCCCCATGCTTGAGGACTCAGCTACTAACTACTCCATATCTTGAAACGGCTTGCCTGGCAACTGCCTGTGGGCACCCAATTCCAGTAAACCAGGCCTTCCCACAGTGGTACGCGCAGACCCCTTCTCCCTCACTGATGGCCTGGCTGGACAGTGAAGGGCTCTGTCCACTGGTGCTTCCCTATGCTGCAGTTTCCAGTTTTGGCAAGCCCCAGGAGTGCAGGGGGCTTCAAACCCAGAGGCAACTGACCGACTAGAAACCACCACAAACTGAAGTAGTCTCAGGAGACTTTAATGAGAGTGTCCACGGTCCTTCCGGCACAGGAGTAGTACAAACAGCTGAGCTCAAAAGCAAGATCGCAGCTAAGAGACCATCCACCCACGGGGAGGCCAGGTTACCACCCTGACGCCAAGCCCACTCTACCCAGGCAGGACCCAGGTTCCAAGGTAAGAAAGCATCACTTCTTCCTTTATTGTCTGGCAGCCATGCTTGGGGGGGGGGCAGCCACGAGGGACTCCGGGCCATCATTCTCTTTGCAGAGGGAAGGCTAGGTTATCCCACTCCTGGAGAACCGCCCGTGTATTTTCCAGCCCCACGTTGGCTTTGCCAGCCTACAGGCCTGCAAGGTGGTGAGTGAGATGGTAACAGAGGCAGCCCCAGCCACTGCCACCGTGGCCGGATGGCGGAGGAACACTTGGAGCACAACACAAGAGTGATCATTCCATCCTCAAACAACACCTATATAAATAAAGTGAACCAAGGGAGGGGCCGGGCGAGGGGATGCAAATTGGCACGTTGATATATTGCTTTCCAGTTCAAGGTGACAGATGCAAATCAAGAGACAACAGATGGGGGGGGGGCAGAAACGACAGCTGGGGTTGGCTTTCCTCAGCAGTGTCCCCTCCTAGGGTCAGAGCCACGGAGGGGGACCAAGATGGACAGCCCAACCAGGGGAGCCCACTGGGTCCAGAAACGCTCCAGGGCAGACCAAAGGGTGGCTCTGCTGAGAAAAAAAAAGCCAACTAAACAAACACTGTATGCAGACAGAGAAGACCCTGCTGGGTCTGTTGTTTCCTGCCCAACACCTTGGGCAGGTTCAAGAGCAGACGGTAGGGGATACATGACTCTGCCTCTCGGGAATCCCCACGTGCTGTGGGGTCGGCAGAGGCTGTTCGCGGACACACCCACCTTCCGGGCGTGGGAGGGGCTGTGGCGGATGTGACCAGGTGCAGGAGTCCTCCACGACAAGCAACCTACACCCCCAAGTCATGCCTTTCTGCAGGAGCGGCGCAGCTTTCAAGTCTACTGGTCTCTTTCTTCTCTCCCCTGTCTACTCCAAGCCCCTTGTACCACAGCCCTGCACCGCTGGCGCCTTGGCCGGCCGCCTGATCAGCTAGCTCTACGCTGCCGAGGCTGGTCTTGAACTCATGGCAATTCTGCCTCAACCTCCCAAGTGTGGGATTCCAAGACCATTTTAAAAACAATGCAAGGATTTCTGGATTTCTTTCTGGAAGATGATTGGCGGCTTCCCCTTTCTCTTTTCACTACGGAGGGTGGTCAGGAAGAGACGACCCCGACTCCCGCCCAGGTACAAGGAATGGAGGGTGGGGCAGAAGATGGGCTAGCTTTCAGTCTGCTTTGGGGCATCTGCTCCCACCCCCGGGCCTGAATTTCCTAACCTTCTTCCCAAGTTTCTGACGTTCCAGGGACATCAGAAATGACTCCTAACAAGAAAGAAAGCTGGTTCTTGAAGGAAGACAAGAAAAGCTGCTTGGACACTGCCCGTCCACGGTGTACATTCTAGTATCTCATTAGGTGTCTGAATCCGTTAGGAAAAAAATTAGAAACTATGTATAAAACTTAAAAATATTCAAGTATCAAAAGCTATTTCGGATCAAAGTTTTAAAACAAGCCGCTAGAGCAAGCTGCTGCTTCGGAGCAGAAACTCCTACAAAAGTTAACCGAGTCTGCTCAGTCGAGAGCGGGGAAAGGACGTGATGTGGATGTGGGATGACGGGGGACACAGAGAGAGAGAGAGAGAGAGAGAGAGAGAGAGAGAAAGAGAGAGAGAGAGAGCAGTTAGAGCCAGGCCAGAGACGTCACAGCCTTTGTAAGCCAAAAGGGAGACATGGGTACCAGGCAGGCAGTAAAGATCAGTGGGCACGGCCACTCTCCCTGCAGAAGGAATGGTAAGGTGCAGGGCCGGGGTCTCCTTCCCCCCACCCCGTGTCTGGCCCCTGGACACTTCTGGGCTGCGATGGAGCGTCCTCCTGAGAAGGGCACGAACAGCTAAAACAGGAGCATCAGCAGACAGGAGGAGCCTGACCTACTTCTGCACAGACATCTTTGTAGAAAGACAGAGCAAGCAGCAAGGAGTGAAGGCGCCCCCCCCCCCCTGCGTTGACTCAGCATCTCAAACCCCGTTTGTCACACAGTCGGGGCAGTGAAGAATATCCCCACCCACCCAGGGACATGGCTGGCCCCCACCCCACAATATGAAGCAGCAGCAGTGTTTATTCAAGACACAAGAGTGAGGGATCTGGTGGTGTCCCTATTCCCCAGAGAGGGTGCATCGGAACAAATGATCCAGTAGAGATTTTTTTTTTTTTAACTCTGATAAATTAGATTTCGTAAAAACCACGCTTTCTGCCACCGGTCCCTCGTGTGCAGGCTGGCAGATGGGCTGGCCTGGGGCGCCCTCTGGTGGCAACAAGGAAAGAGTACAGTCTGGGGCCAGCCTGGCGCTTTTGCAGACACACCCGGATGACTTGTGTAGTAGGCCCCCTTGGCCTTTGGCTTTGGGTACTTGTCTCTCGGCAGATGGCCCAGAGCTTGGGAATGGTTAGATTACACCACAAGAAGAGTCCCATTCGCACTCCGGGGATGGAGTCTCTTGTCACAGGTTTCCAGGTCATTCTGTGGACCTCTTAATGAGACGACTGACGCCAGGCCTTTAGACTTCCGTGGAAAACAGGACGCTCTGTCTCTTGCTGTCGGGGGCAGGGATGGCCTCCAGCTGCAGGAAGTACAGCAACACTTGGACCTGTCCCAGCAGAGAAGGGAGAGGAAAACAAGTAAGAGGTTGCGGGTGGGAAGCTCATCTAGGCTCACCCAGCTCAGGCACTAAGAGACCCCGTTCGTGACAACAGCCTCGCGCATCAAGACACCCCGGATTAGGCGGGTGTCCGCCTACACGCGATGACGTCTTAAGGCCTAGGCTGTGCACACTTGAGAGACCAGCAGGTGGGCTGGGCCTTGGGCCCTGCAAATCTACTCGGGTCCCGAGGGAATCAAAGTGGCCAGGGTCCTTCGTTCCTGGCCCTCGCAGTCATAGGGGGTCGACCTCTGCAGGAGAGGTGGGCATGACTAAGAAGACTGAGGCCCCGTGTGTCAAGTCAGGGTAACGTGGACTACGGTCTCCTGTACCTGGGACATGACCTCCAGGGACCAGCTGTCAGTCATGGTGATGGGCTGGCTGGGGTTAGCAGGGAGCTTGCTTTCCTTCTCTGAGGGTCGAAGCAGCGTGGGGCCAAAGACTGTGGCGAGGTTGTGCAGGGACATCTTGTTCACCGTCTCCTTTTCGGCCACCCTGTGCAAGGCCAAGGCAGAGGGTGCTGTTTCAACGTTACATTCAGGGCAGAGGTAAAGATTCCACCCCAGCCGGGCCATGGCGGCGTACGCCTTTGATCCCAGCACTCGGGAGGCAGAGCCAGGTGGATCTCTGTGAGTTTGAGGCCAGCCTGGGCTACAGAGCGAGATCCAGGACAGGCACCAAAACTACACAGAGAAACCCTGTCTCGAAAACAAACAACAGACAAACAAACAAAAAGACTCCACCCCCGAGTCTGAGGAGCCCTGGATCAAGAGAACTCAAGGCCAGTGGGCAGCTGGGACAGCTCTGGGCCATGATCTGAGAGTCAAGGACAAGTTCAAGTGCAGTTCTAGCTGCTGGCTTTAATGTCATGGTGCAGAGGGACAGGGGTGGCAGTGGTTCTGGTCCCTGGAATGGGAAACGACTGCAGACCCGGGAAGGAGACAAAGCCCTTGGTGCCTGGTCTCCTGGGGTCTCGGGCTGCAGGGGAGAACAGGCGTTACCTTTTCAAGTGGTCCAGAAGGAAAAGGAAGGTCAGTAGGTTGGCTTCTGGGAGAGACAGCAGCAAGTTGAGCATGCAGCTCTCCTTTGCGACGGGGTCTGAAAGAGCTACAGAAAGAGGAAGTTTAGTTTCCAGGGTCATAGCCCAAGCTGGAGCCCTCTCCTGAGGCGATCCGATGACAGATCCAAAGCCTATGCTGGAAGATGCCACAGAGTTCAGGCCCATCGCGGTCTCGGCGGCTCACACAGCTTAGGGTAATCCCCCCTGAGAAGGACCCTGTGGTGGTTGTTTATGTGGCATGGGAGATACCCGAAATGCCTTCTCTCATCTCAAAGGGACAACAGCAGCCTAGGCACCTGTCCAGAAGGTGTCCTAACCCTGCTGACTGTGGGCAGAGCTGTGCTCAGGGCCACTTTCTGCTGCTGTAAGCACCCGAAAAGAGCCCAGGTTCTGAAGGAAGCATGTAGAGCTGGGATAAAGAGAACTGGAGGGCTGAAAGGCCCCTGCCCCGGTCCCTGGGAGTTTCCCTTGTTTTCATGAGCACCCTAGGGGCACTTTCAGGCCTAAAGGCCCAGGTCTTCTGGTGAACTGGCCATACAGGCTGGGTCACCCTAAGGGCGAGGTAGGAGCTATGCTTGCCTCATGTGCCAGTGGCTACTTTGAGCACCATCCTTCAGGCTGACTAAAGGTCAAGGGTTAGGCTTGAACCTCTGCTTGACTGGGCCAGGACCTGGGGATAGAGTGTTAGGGGTTCCAAGAGGAACCCGGCAAGCCATCCATTCAATGCTGCTCTACTGAAAGGAGTGCTGTGGCTACCAGGATCCCACAGCTGGACGTGCCCATGGCGACACTGGTTACCCTCTGGCCACACTGAGAGGAGAGGGCAGCAGCAGCCCTCGGGACAACCCACAGATGGCTTGGTTTTTGTCTTACCCAGCCAACTCTCTTAGGTTGGGTTCAAATGTGGACCGGCGTAGAGGGGAAGAGTTCTGATTCCCTCCCCTAACAGTGCCAGGAGAGAGAAGAGGTAGGGAGATGCCTCCCACAAGGCTGAGGCCGTCAACGCTCACCAATGCCCTCTGCGAAGTTAGGGTAGAACTCATCAGTGAAGAGGGGCTCCGGCAGCTCCCGGAAGTAGAGCTTCAGCGTGCCAGCAATGGCATTCACGTCCATCTCACTCATCATCACCGACACATCCTTATTATCTGGAAAGAACACAGAAAGGGATTCTCTATGTGGATCCCAGGTCTGGGCTTCTGCAACCCTGCCCGGGCTAATGAGGTCGCCAGCATGCTGACAAATGTGTAGTTTGCCTTCTTTCTCCCAAGCATCTGTGTGTGGGTCTGGGCAGAGTTGCGGGGAAGCAAGAGTATCTCACACCTCTGCCTGTGTCTCTGCTCTGTGAAGTGCAGGTCCGGCTACAGAGCCAGGCTGGCCAGAGAAGGAGAAGGTAGAGTTCATGGAGCCCAGGTAGGACTCAGGCAACTCTGTTCTGTACAGAACAGCTGCCTGGGTGGCCGCTTCTTCTAACAGGAAGGCCCTGGGGTCATTTGGGTCATATTTATGGTCCTATTGGGTATTTTCTTTGGACTGTGGTGGCCAATGGAGAGCAAGCCTTCTCTGGTTTCCCAGAGAAGCTAAAAGGGCAGCAAGGCTCATCAAAGGGTGCTGGGCCCTTGGTGCCCCAGGTCAGGAAGGCGGCACACAGTCTCTGTTAAGTACACAGTCCTGCCGAGTCCTGTTTCTGTCTACTTGTTCTCTGAGGATGCTGGCTAAGGACCCGGGGCTGGTTGTTTTTTGTCAAGTTGAAACAAACCTAGATATCCCTGGGAAGAGGGGACCTCAACTGAGAAAATGTGCCCATAAGATTGGCCTGTAGGCTTTTCTTGATTGATGATTGGTGTAGAAGGGTCTGGACCACTGTGGGCAGCACCATCCTTGGTCAGGTGGTTCTGTATAAGAAGGCAGACCGAGCAAGCCACAAGGAACAGCTCAGTAAGCAGCATGCCTCCATGGCTTCTGATTCAATTTCTGTCTCCAGGCTCCCGCCCTGACTTCCCTCCGTGATAGACTATGACTTGGGAGTTGTAACCTGAAATAAACCCTTTCTTTCCCAAGTTGCTTTTGGTCTAGGTATTTTATCCCAGCAATAGAAACCTTACCTAAGGCTGACTCTCTAAGGGTCTCAAGGCCTTTGCTTAGCACTTGGGTGTAGTTAAGAGTTTTTTTGTCTGGCCCACAGTCAGGACAAATCTCTCTCACCCGCCAGTCCTACAGCCGCTGAGACCCAACCAAGTAAACATAGAGACTTATATTGTTTACAAACTGTATGGCCATCTGGGGAATCACTATGTGACTAAAGCTGGCTTGGAACTCATCATGTAGCCCAGGCTAGACTGAAAGTCTATCCTCCTGAATGTTAGAGTATGTGCTCACACTGCCATGCCCAGCCTTTGTCTTGTACTCTTAAATAATAAGACAGTAAGGAAGGAAAAGGTAGAGAGTGATGTGCCAGGCCCTCTGGGAGTCTCAGTGTGGACACCACCTCTGTCCCACCCTGCCTGGGCAATACTCACTGACGTCAAAGGCGGCCTTCAGTGCCTGGATGTCTGTGGCCACTCCAGACACTCGGTAGATGCCCACCTCCTCCATGCCCCGGCGCTCGATCTCCTCCACACACTGACGCACAATGTAAGGTACCTTGGACCTCTCTCTCCTGCAGGGGGAGAAGAAGGTGTGTACAGTTTGAGACCACAAATGTAAGCTCGGGCAAGTTTTCCTTCCTGCTTTGAGCTCTCTATTTTATCAGGAACTTTCTAAGAGCCCGAAGTATCCAATCACATTGCAAGTTACACATGACCCCGTGGGAAGGTCATGAGGCTTGTTATTTTCTTCCACGGTGCTGGAGGGCACTCAGGGCATACCTCACAGATGCTAGGTAAATACTCTGAGCTATATTCTCAACCTAGGAGGCTTTTCTAGGCAACACTGCTCTAGGAAGTACAGCTTCCAGGCTGTGAATGAACCAAAAGCTTCCTAGAGTCTCCTGATAAAGACTCTCACCTCTAAGGTAGGAAGCTGGACAGGATATTGACCCAGACCCTTGACTCCTGTGCAGTGAATCCCCCGAGGCTCCTGGAGAGCTAAGGCTCGCACAGGGTTTGCATCTGCTGTGTGTTCGATAGTTTTATGTCAACTTGACACAAGCTAGAGATATCTGAAAGGAGGGAACCTCAATTGAGAAAATGCCTCCATAAGATCTGGCTATAAGACATTTTCTTAATTCGTGATCAATGGGGGAGGGCCCAGCTCATTGTGGGTGTTTCCACCCCTGGGCTGGTGGTTTTGGGTTCTGTAAGAAAATAGGCTGAGCAAGCCATAGGGAACAAGCCAGTAAGCAGCACCCCTCCATGGCCTCTACATCAGCTCCTGCCTCCAGGTTCCTGCTCTGCTTGAGTTCCTGCCCTGACTTCCTTCAGTGATGAACAGTGATATGGAATTGCAAGCCAAAAACACCCTTTCCTCCCCAAGTTTCTTTGGTCATGGTGTTTCATCACAGCACTAGTAATCCTAAGGCATGCTGCATGTACAAGTCTTCAGCGTTACCCAGATCCCTTGCCATTTTAAATGCTTTCTCTTCTGGACAACCTCTGGACCTCCTGGTACAGCTCTGGAACCAGAATGCTTTGAAGATAGGAACCAGTGCTATGTGGAGGTATGAACCTGGACTCAGATAAACACAATCAGGTCCTTTCCAAGCCCCGATCCCATAGTTACATGGGTGAAGTGAGGGGGCGTCTTCCTCCCCCAAAGTGCACATCCGTGTTTTCTGGAAAGAGCTTGGAAGCAGAATCTCTCATAGGACAAGAGTGTGTTTGGACACATGTCAGTGTCGGGGCAGTACTCCATCCTGGGGAAGTGAATGGAAATCTGGGAGGAAGTGGCCTGTATCCCCAAGAATTGCCCTCAAAGCAACAAACAGGCATCTCCTGGCAACAGGCTCACGACAAAAGGGCCGAGGTTCAAATTATTCAACAGGAACTTGGGATCACAACATATTCCAGGCAAGGGAAGCAAGTCCTGCACTTGGGCAGTTCCTGACCAGGAGGCGAGGACATTCCTGAGCTGGTCTGACAATAAACACAGGAGGTTTATTGTGGCTAAGCAGAGCCTCACAGTCTCCCCTGGGGCTACCCCCAGGCCCCCATAGGCAGCCAGCAGGGTTGTGCCCTAAGAGAGCAGGCCTTTCCCTCAGGCATGCCTGCAGAAGGCCCTCATGAACAAGCCCACACCTCCCACCACTCACTTGGTGACCACAGCGATCTTGACACCGAAGACCCCTGTCTGTTTTCGGGAAGGCATTCTCTTCAAGCTGAACTCCCTGCTCGTGAACTTGACGGAGAGTTTCACTTCAATCTGCAGGGGAAAGGAAGGGTGTGGGTCTCTTACCCTCTGGACCTCTTAGGCTGAGATCTCAGGGTCCCTGAAGGTCCTAGCCCAAGAAACCTTTTCACCCCCAGGGCAGACAGGTCAAGGCCCCAGGATTAGACGGAGGAAGCCCTCGTAGTCAGTAAGAGCCAGGGGTGGCCAGGGGCGTAAAGGATTTACTTCTGCACAGTCTCCTCTCATACCCTCATTGTTTCCCTTCATTTTTTAAAGTAATAGTTTAAAAAAAAAATAAGCAGGCGGGGCTGGAGCGTGTAGCTCAGTGGCGGTGCACACCCTTAGCATGCACAAGGTACTCCGTTCAGTTCAAATCATCAGAACAAAGCAGAAGAGGACAAGACAGCTGGACAACCACCGCCTCCCCTAAAAAAGAACCCACCACAACAAAAGGAACAGGTCAGAAGGTTCTAATCTGGAAATCTAAACTGCAAATCACAAACTGTAAACTCCCCGAGTGCCAAAGTGATACACGTGGAGGGTTCCACACCCAACTGGCCGCCCAAGAGTGAGTTAAGATGCATAAAATCCCACCACCCCACAGCTATGCATGTAGACTCTCTATAAAATAGTAGATAATAGTAAATTCATATTTATATTTGGGTCCCATGTCTGAGACTGCTTATGTACATGCAAATATCAGGAAAAGGAAAAAAAAAAATCTCTAAAACTGCGCTAGTCCCAATCTTTTTGGATATATTTTCCCGGGATAGCCAAAGATGATGTCAATGGATCTTAAGTGTTTGGTGAGATGTGGTCCTGGGGA
Source organism: Peromyscus leucopus (assembly GCF_004664715.2). Taxonomy (NCBI): domain Eukaryota; kingdom Metazoa; phylum Chordata; class Mammalia; order Rodentia; family Cricetidae; genus Peromyscus; species Peromyscus leucopus. Next base: position 20,806,492 of record NC_051084.1, read on the forward strand.
TGGACCCTAGCATCACAGATCTTTCTTTCAGGATTGAACACGCAGGGTCTGGGTGGCAACTGGCCACCAAATAGAGAGGGCTCCTTCCTATGCACGGGGTCTCTGCTCTGGAGGTGCCCCCCTCCTGCCTGTACACAGCACTCGTGGTGGGCACTCCTTCCTCCTCCGGGGCCCGTTCTCCTCTCCGGCCATCATCTCAGGCTTAGCCTTCTTCTGACCGTTCTGGGTGGAACTGGGTCTGTTTTAACTTTCAGTGGGAAACAGACACAAAAAGAGCCCTGTGGCCGGCCACTTACCCCATTCATGTCGATGACAGTCCGTTGCCACTCTCTGTCCTGTAGGGTCTGGGGGTCCAGCTGAAACCAGAGATGCACGATTACAAAAGGTCCTCAGGCCTGCTCGGAGGCTCTGCCCGGCAATGGCCACCCTGATGCTGTTCTATACACGGGAAGCAGAGTCCTACCATGGCCAGAGAGGCAGACTGACCTGTTAGATGGTCCTGGAACCTCAGAGTGCCACAGCTCCGCGCCATGAACCCCGCTCCCCACCCCCAGCCCAGGTGGAGCCTAAGTCCCACTTCCATCTGTCAGAGGGGTTGCTAGATCCCAACGGAGGGCAGGCTGATATAAAAACCAATTTCAGTGGTGACTGTGAGAGAGCAGAGCATCAAGAGTTGCTAATCACGCTTTCTCCCTCAACCGTGCCCAGAAAGACATAGAGTGCCACCCCGAATCAGATAGAAGCCTCACTGTACCCCCAACTTTGACCTCTGCAGACCATTGTCCAGCAGCCAGTCTACAGGAACCTACTATATGTCACCCGAATAAGTAGTCTTTATAACTGCCACCCCCCACCGCCGCCGCCATGTATAGAAGCTCTGTCTCCCCTGTTCGGTGTGCACCCATGAGCGATCATAGGCTTCAGAGAGGCCACTAGCGAGGCTAGACGAATAAGGAACTCGAAGTCTTCTGAAAACATGTCATGAACTGAGGGTGGCGCTGTGCTGGAGCTCTCCCTGGCATGCACAAAGTCCCTGGTTTTTTTTTTTTTTATCTCTAGGACCCCCAAATTCAAAAATAAAAGAACAACCACTGCTTCCCAGGTTCTTTCTACAAAGAAATTCAGCTCTCTTCACTGTGGGAATCTGTGGGGTGGGGAAGCCTGTCCTTGCTTCACGGTTCCTTGTAGGAACCCCGGGGCCCCACCTGCATCTTGGCTGCCCAAGGATAGTGGCCCCTTCCTTCTTCAGAAGCAAGTGGAGTGAGACAAATCCTTCCCTTTCTCTCTGGGGACAGGAGTAACGGGGACCCCTCTCCCCTAGACACCCAGTGAGGAGCAAAGGCCATGAATGAGCAGTCCTAAGACATGGGTGAGCGGTAGGGTGAGGAGAATGGCCGTCTGAGACATCTGGGTGACTGGGTCCCACCCTTCCCAGCCCACCCGGGACCCCGGGCCCTGACTGACTGGCCCACCTTGCCCCTGCACACCAGACATCGGATATGGGTCCACAGGGCAGTGCCTCGGGCACACAGCCGTTTCTCAGCAGAGGCTATCCGGCTCCGGCTTGCCCGGCTCGGGTAGAAAAACCGAACGAGGCCCTGCATGGCGACGGGGGGTCAGGCGGTGGCAAAGAGGCGGCTGGTGGAGCTGACCAGCAGGACCGTGGCGAGCTCCTAACCTCTGTCTCCTTTTGAGCAGGCGCTCCCAGGGAAGCTCCACCCAACAGCTGGGCCAGCCAAGGTCACAGTTTCCCATCACCCTTACATTCCACTTTTGTTTTTGGGCAGTATATGGGAAAAACAGCTCCCGCTCCAGAGCCTATTGGTTACGGGAATTCAGATAGGTCACCGTCTCCTTACTCCCATGCCCGAGTCTCCTTTTCGAGTGGGTGGTTTCCTGTGGTCCAAATTTAGAGACACTGAGTAACGTGTGTTGTTGGTCAGTCCACTCCAAGCTGGTAGCTTCCATTCCTGAAAGAATGCTTCCAGGCAAGCTGATACTTTCAAATCCCATGCACTGCCATCAATGGACTGGGGGCAGAGAGCATCCTGAGTATTGATCCTGTTCCGTACCCCCCCCCCACAAGCTTCCAGGGTCTTGCTGATCTAGACATTGTCCACTCTCGAGCACCAAGGCCTAGTATCTAACTCCGCCTAGAGCTGCTGGGACCCCTAAGTGTAGCTTATGTTGGTGTCTGGGTACACTCAACCCTTACAGCAGCCTTGAATAGGTGGGTTGGCCTCAAAGAATAGACTGTGCTTAGGCAGGGCAGAAACCATGTACAGAATAACAGGACACAGAGGGCCGGGCTACACTGCAAACAGCATTCAAGGCTGGCACACTTTGCCAGGCAGTTATTTAAAGTTCCAGAGCAATAACCAAGCAAGAGGCCGGGATCTGGAAAAACTGATGACCGAGGGGGAAGCGCTATTACATACAAGTGCAGGGAAAAGCTAAAGCCCTCAGCGCCACCATGGCTGTCAGGTACCACAGTGCCACCCAGGCACTGGGCAGCCAGCAGGTGCGTGTTCATACGGCGGTCACAGAAGGACAGTCTGTTAACACCACTGTCTCCCTGGGACTGCATCAGGCAGGAACTTCCAAGAGCTGTAGTCAGTGGGTCTGGGGGATGGTTGCTCAGAGGCCTGCCTAGAAAACTGCTCAGTACACAGAAGGACAAGCTGGGGAATGCCTGAGTTCAACTGGAGCAGACACTGAATGGGCCCTGGAGCCTCCTCTACCTATGATTGGAAAGCAGTCGGCCAGATTGACTTATACCAATGCCATGGTCCACAGCGGCACCAATCACAACAGCCTAGTAATCAGAGAAACAAAACTGTAGGCCATGACAGGTTACTCTTATTTAGCTACTATTGATAATACCAAGAAGTAGATAAACTTAAAAAAAAAAAAAGTCAGCTGGTCGGTGGTGGCACATGCCTTTAATCACAGCACTTGGGAGGCAGAGGCAGGTAGATCTTTGAGTTCGAGGCCAGCCTGGTTTATAGAGTGAGTTCCAGGACAGACAGGGCTACACAGAGAAACCCTGTCTCTAAAAAAAAACAGTCACAGATTATCTCTGGTACGATTCTGTTGACAGGAAATGTGCAGAATGAACAAAACTCTAAAGACAAAAGATATCATTACCCAGATGGCTCTGTGGGAATCTGAGCGATAACCCCAGCAGGACACTAGGAGGTTAGAAGAGATGGTACAGGAGGGAAAATGGGAAAAGACAAGATTCTATGTCTTGATATGCTTGATATGACGTTATTCCCCAAGAAGGAACAGGGCTGTGGGAATTATTCCGCTTAGAAAGTATGTGAATGGAAATGAGGGAAGAGAAGAGGCAGGGAGAAAATCTCCAAGGGCCCTGGGCTTTGCTGGGTCTGATGGTTTCCTTTGGATGGTGGCCCTGGCTGAGGATGATGCTCTCAGGATCCTGTCCCTGTCCTGACCACATCCCACCAGGCTACAGCTCAAGCATCCCCACGAATCCTGGGTTACTGCTAGTCTTGGGTGTAAAACTTGATGTCTTTACCTTGGGAAATCTCTCCCTGAAGATACAGCTAGTGTCCCATCCTGTGACAGTCTCCCTGTGCCCTGACCTTGGGCCACCATCAGTGCCATCTGAACCAGTGTGACCTTGGTGCAGGCTGGCCCTCGCTTTCGGGGCATCTGTAGTATCGTTCTTGAGTCTCTCTACTCTGGATCACAGAGCTTGGGGATAAATGTTATGGCATTCTTGAAGCCTGGCATATAGGTCCTTCCTCATGAGGGCAATACAGCAGGCTCTTGTGTATTGTGTGTTTAGATAACCCACAGAAGCTTGGGACGATCTTGAAAAGGACCCTGGCCAAGGTCTTGGGTACATACTGCACGTGAGGGCTCCCGTTCTCCTTGCTGGGTGACTCTTTGAACAGCTGGCACCATCCTGGTGACCGTGTCCCAGATCAGTGCCACCACAGCCCTCTCTTTCTGGCCAGTGGCTCTCATGTATCCTGGGTTCAGAAAGAGGGAGACCCCTACTCTTTCTCTTGTGGAATTCCATCTTCAGGAAGAGAAGTGGGGACCTGGTAACTCACCTAAGACAGTCATGTATTGGGGGGTGGGGTAGACAGAAACCACAGATTCAGGCTATGGTTCTTTTTTTTTTTTTTTTTTTTTTTAAGTTTTTCGAGACAGGGTTTCTCCGTGTAGTTTTGGTGACTGTCCTGGATCTCACTCTGTAGACCAGGCTGGCCTGGAACTCACAGAGATCCACCTGGCTCTACCTCCTGAATGCTGGGATTAAAGGCGTGCGCCATCACCGCCCGGCCAGGCTATGGTGCTTGGACTAAGTGTTCAATAACAACATTTACGGAGCAAAAAGCATGCCGAGGCAGCATCTAAACCTCGAAAGAGTCCGACACCTCCTGTCCAGGGATGTGAATGAACAGCACCGCTGGAGTCCCAGTTCCCATTCTGGCCCTTCCCTTGGGCCCTGCTCTCCTGCCCGGGACTGGACTTCCTCCTGTCCTCTCTTGGATATCCAGGACTGTGCCTTCTTCATCTCAGCATAAAGCCTTATCTCATAGGAAGCCCCTCTACTCAGATTCTGAGCCAAGGTTGCCATCCCTACCAACTCCCAGCAGCAGGAAACGGACAGCTAGGCACCCAACCCACATGGCACACAGGGAAGAAGACACTGATGTCATCGGGGAAGCCTGGGTTCAGGAAGGCTGGCCTTAATGAGTCACGGACGTCTCTCCCGGGTACACCTAACCCAGAAAACAGTATCTGCAGGTGAGAATAAGCCAGGAGGCAGGAGAACGGAGCCAGACTGGAGTGTCAGGGCATCATGGGTGTCCATGGCTCCTCCTCCTGCTTCCTTCCTCCTGAGATCACACGAACAAGCCCCTGTTGCCAGGAGACCAGCCAGCCACTGTGGAGGCGGCCATGAGTCATCTAGACCCTTTACAAGCACTTGGGTTCCTTCCTGTTTCATGAGGTTCCAGAGGCCATTCATCTCTCAGACCATGGCTGAGATAGATCCTCATGACCCGGGGGGCCGGAGCAGGATCCGGCTGTCTCCAGTGCCTCTTCGCTAACAATGACGATGACAATAACATAATAGCATCAAATGTTGACCAGGTCCCAGTGACACATCACTGAGCTCCAGATGCATCATGTCTCCCACTCCGACCAGCTACGTAAGGAAACAACACTGGAGGGTGAGGGGGTGATGACTCACTTGGGTCCCACAGGGCATGGCAGGGCTGGGAGCTGACAGAGATCAGCTTCTTTACCACACAGACTCTGAGCTTTTTGTTCAACACCGCTCCATCCCTGGGCACATTCTCAAAAACCCAATTTGAGTAAGAATCCTGTTAAGTCAGTTTTACTAAAAACCTCTATCCTGAGATTATGTGTGCGTGTGCGTGCATGTGTGTGTGTGTGTGCGTGCATGTGTGTGTGTGTGTGTGTGTGTGTGTGTGTGTGTGTGTGTGTGTATATATATATATATTTAGGGGTGCTTTATTTTGTGTGTGTATGTATATATGTTTGTGGAGGCCAGAGGCCAACCTCAGCTGTCGTTCCTCGGGTGCTATCCACCTTGTTTTCATTAAGATAGGATCTCTCACTGGCCTGGAACTTGCCCTAAGGACAGGCTGGCTGGCCAGCAAGGCCCAGGGATCTGTCTGCCTCAGTTCCCCCAGTGCTGGGATCAGAAGCATGTCATTATACTGGGCTTTTATCCCTGCCCCTCTTTTTTACACATGGATTCTGGAGATAACATTCAAGCCGCCAGATCAACTATCTCTCCCTCCTATTGCCCCCAGGTTTTTGTTTTGTTTTTTTGACAGTGTCTCCTAAAGGCCAGGCTGGCCTCCATTAATTCACTGTGCATTGTGACTGGTCTTGGAGTCTTGGGATTTCCTGCCTCTATCTCTAAAGTGCTGGGATTACAGGTGTACACCACCACCTTTGGATATTCGGTTGGGTTCTTTATCTCCTACCTTCCTCTAGGTATTATCTGCTTACCTGACCTTCCTGGAGCAAAAATCCCATTAGGCTGGTCTAGCCAGAATCCTCCTTCCTCACGGCATTTCCTATTAGTATTCTTCCACCCACTGAGCCTCACTTGGCTGTAAATTCCCACTTGTCTGTGCCGTATCTGGAGTCGAGCCCTGTTCTATATAAAGGTGTCTCTTCCCTCTCGGAAGCATCCGGAATGAATCTGTCTTTGTTGCCTTCACTGCTCTCTGGCTCTGGAACTTTCTCTCTTCTCTTCACTAAGCTGGCTACAGGGCACTCAAGACTCCCTGACAGAAAAGCAAACACATCCAGAAACATTTTGTTCCTATGGCAGTACCGCAGCAAGGCATTTCCAGAGAAGCTTAGTTTGACAGAATAGCTCTGTCCGCTTTCCACTGAGACCCCTAGTTTTCTGGTGGTAGTACTCAGAGGCCTTGCTTCAAAGCCAGCCGCTCTCAAGATTCCAGAGGTGAAACTTCAAGTCACTCAGGATGACTAGCGGGCCCCGAATTTCTCTTGGCTGGACTTGATAAAACCACGAAGGAGCCAGGCACCCAGTCTGCTGGCATCCTTGGGATCACCCCTGAGTGAAGCTGGGTAATACAGGCTCCAAGAGGGTCCCAGGGGCTGGGGTGTGTGTGAAGGATGCCTGGGTTGTGAGCACATACCAAGAGGGAGAAGGGGAGCGGAGCAATGGCTATTGTTCCTGACAAGTCCCAGACAGTACTGCTCACCGGAGGACCTGACACAGTTGGGAAAGCATCTCCTTGAACGTCAAATGAGCACCCTTCAAGTCTTATTGCACTTGGGTGCAGCACACACCTGATCTCCCCCCCCCCCCCCACATCTACGACGGAGGCTGAGGTAGTCGGCCTGTAGGTGAGCTCAAGGCCTGCCTAGGCAAACCAGGAAGACTCTGCCGGGGCGGTGGTGGCACACGCCTTTAATCCCAGCACTCGGGAGGCAGAGGCAGGCGGATCTCTGTGAGTTCGAGGCCAGCCTGGTCTACAAAGCGAGTTCCAGGAAAGGCGCAAAGCTACACAGAAAAACCCTGTCTCGAAACACCAAAAAAAAAAAAAAAAGAAAGAAATCAGGAAGACTCTGTCTCCATCCAAAATAAGGAAGGGACGGGGCTGTAGAACGGTGGTAGACTACTTGCTTAGCACATGCAAGGTCCTGGGTTCACTCCCTTCTCTTAAAAAAAAAAAAAAGATCTGCTGTAAGTACCATGGGAGAAAGCTCGAGCTACAATCTGGATGGACCCAGCCCTCCATTTGACAGCCTGGAGAGGGTGGGTGCTTTCAGAAGTGGAGCCTAAGTGGGAGGTCCTAAAGCCACCGAAGGAGGTGTCTTTGGGAGAAGAAGCTCTGAGGGGACACCTGGATTCTAGGGAGGTAGTGAGGACAAGTTGTTGCAAGATCAAGCCTGATACCCAGACTACCACCCCACCCCCTCCCCCCGCCAGGGTTGCCGTTTCAAGATGCAACCTCCTCTTTCTACATCACTACCAATATGATGGTCTTTTCGGTCTCCAAAACGGAGCAAAATGAAGTCCTTTTTCTCCCTGAGTAACCTGCCTCAAGCACGCTGCACTACAGAAAAATGGAATGATAGGGCACACAACACAGGGCCTGTCATGCGCCATGACAGACATTCATTCCATCTGTAACTGTGGCTTGGTAGATGCGCAAACACCTGACTTCTTTAAGAAGCGACGGCTTCAGCTGCGAGAACAAGTCTGACAGAAAATCTTTGGGGAACGAGACAGTATGATGGTAACAGACAGACAGAGAATACCAATACTGGGGCTGGGGAGGTCGCTCAGTGGCTGGAACCACTTAACTGCTTTCACAGAGGACCCAGGTTCAGTTCGCATCACCACCCACGTGGCAGCTCACAGCCACCTGCAACTTCAGTTCCGGGAGACCTGGTACCCTTTCCTGGCCTCTTCGGGCACCAGACACACATGTAGTGCATATACCTACATGCAGGCAAAACATGCATTTATACACATAAGATAAAAAATAAATAAATCTTAAAAAAAAAAAAAAAGACCCATCATGGTGTCCAGGGGCAGTGTGGTCACTCTGTGGCTGGCTGGATTAGTGGCAACTGTCTGGCTGAGCGTGGACAGGACACTTAGAGGAACATTTCTGTTCTCCAGTCTGCTCTCGGTGTACGGTAATCCCTTGAGGCCCCAAGCACCCGAGTCCCCCAACACACTTCCACAGTTAAAGCCAGGCAGCAGCCTGCACCTCTTAAGACTCTAGCCAGGCAGGGGACAGAGAGGCAGGGGGCAGAGACCTGCTGATCTGAGGGAAGAGGATGGGTCCCCGCCTCTCACAGAAGTGACTTCCCCACTCCTGACACTGTTCTTATCACAAGGTGAATCTTACTTCTCGCCCCCAGGGAAGGAACCTGGCGCTTGTGGGTGTGTATAGAGCTCTCTCACAGGTGTCTCTTTTCTCCTCTAAGGGGCCTCACACCGAGGTAGAAAGTCTAGGCAGTGGGGTGCCATACTCAAGACCTGACCCACTTCCGTGGGAGTAAGAGGTCAGACAGAGTGGCTGGGCTGCGTTGCATGGAGTAAGACGCACCAGCAGGATGGTGAGAGAGGAGGCAGGAGGATTGCCTGGAAGCTCACAGGCCAGCTCATCTGGAATACTCAGCAAAGCAGCAGAGACAAGAGACCCTGCTTCAAGGTGGAAGGAGATGTCCTATGACCTCTACATGCCTACTCTGGGATGCCGTGCCCACACATGAAATAAATAAACAAATAAATACCCCACAGAAAGAAGTCACACTTGTAAGGAAAGTAGAGACTACACCTTTTTTATTTTTGAAAAAGGATTGCTCTCTGCAACACCAGACTGGCCTCTGAACACTAGAGTTCATGTGATCATACTAGGCACATGCAGTCCATCCAGCTGCAGTCCAGATTTCCTCCTAGCTACTCCTACAGAGCGGTCAGGCAAAGCCATGAGACACTCACAGCAGGTGGCATCAGCTCCAGTCTGCCAGGAAGCAGCGGAACACCGGTGATGCTTCTGGGGCTGTATAAAGCTAGTTCCAAAGGACAGAGGGTCCAAGTGGCCCTTCCTGAGGCCTGGGGACCCTGCGCTGGTCCCGTATGGACATAGTCTCTTGGCCTTCCTGGGGGTTCCTATGCTAACTCTGGGGAGTACTTGTGTGTACCCTGTTCAGGAAAGCGGCTGAAAATTGGGCCTATACACCGGACAGAAGAGGAGTAGGCTCTGGGATTCTAACTTTTCCAAAGAGAGATGGTTTCATAACCAACTTTAGCACCACCTGACCATCTGCTTGCGGGCTGCTAGAACCACGAGAGAAGCTATGGCTTCAGCTGAAGAATAAGTCTAACAGAAAATCTTGGGGAACGAGACAGTACGATAGGACAGACAGACAGAGAGAAGGAAGGACCCGTGACTGACTGGGCTGGCTCTCCATTCCATCCCAGGAGTTAGGCTGTTTTAGCAGCCTCCCATGGGAAAGGCCCCCCCGGAGCACCCAGAGGGTCGGGGTGGGGCGGGCTCACCTGGAGCTGACCTTTCCCCATGAGCTTGTCTGCGCTCTCGCCATCCTCCTTGGGGATCTTCATCTTGTTGTAACACTTTTCATAGCAGAGTATCCGCAGGGTCTGGGAGCCTTCCAGCTCTATCTCAAACTCCTGTGGTTCCCCGAAAGAAAGAACGTTACCCACGAACAAACAGGTCCAACCAAGGATGTGGCAGTTCATCGCCGTGTCTGAACCACGGCTGAACAACAAATGGTACCCCTGCTGCCCCAGAGGGACCTGGACCTCACACAACTCTCCTCACTTGGTCCTGGGGCCTTTGTGAGCATCCCTGTGGGCATCACTGTCACCACACTGTGGTTCTCTGACTGGATGTTTCTGGAAGCTTTTAAACTCTCTCTAACCTATTTCAAACTTGGTACATCAGCATCTATCTCCAAAGCATGGTCTTGATACCAACAACATCAGAATCTGGGGGTGATTGTTAGAGGCGCCAGGATCTTGGGTTGACTGTTAGAGACAGATATTTGATAACTTTGGGTGGTATTGAGGTGAGTTCATTTTTAGGGCGGTGAAGCCATTCTGGTTTAGTACTATAATGGAAGACACATGTCGTCATTTATTTGTGAAAATCCACAGCGTGTACTTCTAACATCAACTGTAGCCTTTGGGCGATGATCTGCTGATGTAGGTGAATTACAACATATAGGATTTTAATAGTGGGGAGTATATGGGAATTTCTGCCCTTTCTCTTAATTCTGCTGTGAACCTAAGCCTGAAGGATGAAATTGAGGCTAGGGGTACAATTCAGTGTTCAGCAAACGCGAGCTCTGGTTTCAGTAAATTCTCTTTTAAAAAGTGTAATTCATGGAAGGTCAAACAGAAGGCTTTGGAATGGTCCTGTGAGCTTTGTCTGCCACTTGTGGAGTTAAACTTGCTCCTCTATCAACCTGCTGAGCCTCCAGTGAATCCTTCATTTTCTATTCATGCTTATGCAGGCATGCACGGCTCTTGCTGGGCAGAGTAGCTATTTCTGGGAAGATGTGTCAGGGGTATGGGACTTCCCTGGATGATCTGCATGTACACACCAGGCGACCCAGACCTCCCATCATGCCCCCCTAGAGCTTTGGCTGATGACACCTACCTGGACCTTTTGCAACCTACCTAGAATCCATCTTTGAGGCTTCTGAGGGGGTCACAATCCCCCAGTCCCCTTGTTTTCTGGAGGCCTTCTACAATGCGTCTCCTGTAGCTTTTTTTTTTTTTTAAAGATGGAGCTGGCCTGGTATTCACTATGTAGCCCAGGCTAGCCTTGAAGGCTAGGCAATTCTCCTGCCTCTACCTCCCATGTACTGGGACTGCAAGAATGTACCGAGCAAGTCTCATGTGGCTTTATCCTGCCACTATCATAGCTGAGATGACCAGAGAGGTAAGTACTGGTTCCCTTGTGTCTTTGTCCTACTTAAACAATATTTGTAATGACAGACAATGAGGGGATGCTATATAGCAAGACCTGGGATCTGGCCCCACGGTCCTCCTATTAGGCCACATGACCAAGGCAGACTAGACCAGGGTGCCTGGTATCTCGTGATTCACTCCTCGGCGGGCAAGGGGTGGGAGGCCGCTCTATAACTCCGCTGCTCTACTGTACCAACTAAATCAAGGTTCTTTAGGGTGGCGGCAACGGCAGAGACCAGAAGTGGCCACTTAGAGGTCTGAGCACTTCATGCACACTCCTAAGGTCCAAGGTTGGCAACTACAGACAACAGACTGCGCAGAGTTAGTACCTCAAGGCAAACATACAGGGACCCTGGAGACAGACCAGGGGGCTCTGGGGAGCCCGGCCTACAACCCTGACAGGCAGGGCCCAAGAACTCTGGAAACCGGAATAACCACAGAAGCTCATTCAAGCTTCAGAGGAAAACCGGAAAATGGAAACCTAACAACTATACAATAGGCTATCGCGGGAGTCAAAAAGCCTTTTAAAGTATTCTTTCCAAACAGTTCTCTGGAAAAAACGGGGTATTTCTCTGCTGGGAGTGGGTGGGTAAGACTCCGAGGAACACAGAGATAAAAATCTCTTGGCTGTGTCACATGCCTCCCCACCCCCACCCCACCAACCTCTGGGAGATTCCAGGAATGCTGGCAGCAGTGTGGGGAAGCCCTTCGGGAGCCCCTGGAGATTAAGATCTGTGGAAAACATCCTGGTGGAGGCAGCCTCCTCACCTCATTCCAGTTCGGCTCGGTCGTGTCCCTGTAGACTCGAGTCTTGGCTTTATTCACAAAATACCCAAAGGAATCCACCTCCAGGGTGCAGTACAGATCTGGGAGGAAGTGACAGGGTTAGGGTGACCACTTTTCCATATGACCAGCTTTTCTTAGGAGCAAACGTTATTCACAAAAAATCAGGAAAAAGAACACTTTTTCTTCTTAGAATAACCTAAACAGTGGCTGGCACAAACACCAGCCCTCAGGCAATACCCCTGGTCCTGCCAGAGGAGTTGGGAAACGGGACTTCTCACAGCACACTCAGCATCCGTTGAAGTCCCTTCAGTGACAGGCAACCTATGCCGGGTGTGTAGGGGGAAAGGCGAATATGGCCTTGGAAGCCAGGGTGGGCTGGTGCTGTGTTGCATGGAGAGGGCCACAGCACAGCGGATGTCTCCTATCCTGGGAGTGAGAGAAGGAGGCAACCAACCGGAGCCTAGGGGAAGCTCCTAGGATCTGAGCAGACCCTGACAGGAATTTCACCAAGTGCAGAGCTAGGGCTCAGGAAGTCCCCCACCAGGGCAGGGCACAGGAAGAGACGGAGGCACTTGTCTGGTTGTGTGTGACATGGTCAAGTGTACGTGGGGAACGACAGGTGGGGGGGGAGGGGTTCCGCATCTTAGGAAAGCCCCGGATGAGGAGTAGGCGAGGCCTGGGGGCGGGGATCGGGGAGGCCATGTCAAAGATAGACCGAGATGATACCCAAGTGCCACAGTGGATAATGACATGTGACTGATAAGGCAAGGGGAACAGTGTGGTGGAACAGGACAGTTATTAATGGCAGTGTCCAGAGTCCAGACGAATACAGACTGGGACACTGGTGGAGAATGGCATCTGGCTGACGGCAAGCAGTCACAAAGTGGACCAGAGGCTGCAAGCCACAGGTCTGGCTTGGAAATTTAAAGTTTAGAGAGTTAAGACATCAGATGAAAAAATAACATGGGAGGTCAGGTATGGTGGTATTTTATTTGTACTGAAATGTGATTTTATTTGTATGTTAATAAAGAAAGTTGCCTGGGGGTCAGAGCTAATAGCAAGCCATAGCAGAAGCTGGGGCGGTGGTGGCGCACGCCTTTAATCCTGATCACATGACAGACAGATCTCTGTGTGTTCAAGGATACAGCCAGCATGGAGACACATGCCTTTAATCTCAATACCAACCATAGAAGACCTGGAGGTCTGCATAAACAGGCAGTGATAAGGAGGTCATGTGGTTGTGTTTACAACCAATGAGAAGGCAGAACAGAAAGTCAATTAAAAAGATACACAGGAAGTAGGTCTCTTTCTGAGGGGAATGACAGCAGCGGCAGTGAAGGGTAAGGAAAGGTTTTTAAGTCTCAGCTCTTGGCTGCTGCTCTGACCTCTTGGGCTTTTAACTCTGCATTTGGCTGTGTTTCTTATTTAATAAGACCGTTACATCTACAGTCAGGACTCAAGAGTTGGAAAGGCAGCTCTGGCATCAGTGGCTTGTTACTGGATGAACCCTGGGGGTAGGCCTGGCAAGGGAGGAAGATGCTCATGGACCATCCTTATGGTTCATCTTATCGGCTCCACTGAATTTAGAATCCGTGGCAAACAGATTGCTGTGAGACTTATCTACACTAGGTTAATTAAGATGTAAAGACCCATCCTAAATGTGGGTGGTACCATTCCACATGCTAAGAAGAGAAAGCAAGCTAGCTTAAGCCTTCGCCTCTCTCTGCTTCCTATCCGGATGCCATGTGACCAGCTGCCTCCTGCCTCCGTGACTTCCCCACCATAATGGATGGTACCCTGGAGCCGTGAGCCAGAATAAGTTCTTCTCTCCTTAAGCTGCCGCCGTTGAGATAGTTGTCATGACAACAAAAAGAGAGACGCTAATACAGGGGCCTGGTACCACGAGCGGGAGTGTTGCTGTGATAAGTCTGACTGTGGCTTCAGGACTCTGGAATGGGCTTGTTGGAGGAATGCGAAAGCAACCTGGAACTCTGGGTTAGAATTGCCTTTGAATGCCGTGAGCAGAGTTTAATTTAACACACATTATTCTGGTGTGAGTTTGGAGGACCAGAAGACTGAGAGACATTTGGACGGTGGAGGCCCACCTCATAAGGTTTCAGAGGGGAACTGGGAAAGAGGTCATTCAGGTTATAGTCCGGCAAGTGTTCGGGCAGTATTTTGCCCATGTCCTGAGAACTTGAGGTGAGGCTGAATTTTAAAAAAAAAACAACAATGGACTAATTTGTTTCATGGAAGACATTTCAAGAGAAGAGGACATCCAGGCTGTGGCATGGCTGTTGCCCACGGCTCTTATCCAAACATAAACGGGTGGTTTGCTAAGGAGAGGAGCTTGAGCAAGTTGAGAGCTGCAGCCAGAACCCAAGGCAAAAAAACGTGGCTGTAATTGTTAAAGAGAAACCGTGTGCTCTGAACTGGGACAAAATCAAAGGTGCCCTGAGGTCAAGACCCCATCCAAGTCTCCCATGTGAAAATGCAAATTCGTTTGAAAGGAGAAAGCCTAAACTGAGGGTGTGGCTGAAGGGTTCCCTCTCCTGCCCTGGGAAGTGTTTCCCCAGGCTCAGTCAGCACACAGAAGCCGTGGTAACTGTGTTGCTAGGGACCAGACTCTATCCCAAGCTGGCAGCAGAACTTGGTAGTATCGTCTACAATTGCACTGGTTTTATGGACATGAAAGATGTAAGATTGAGGGGGTCGTGGAATCTTGCACAAGGGTTCCAGAGAGCAACTTAGGTCGGACAATGTATAACAGAGTTGGAGTCTCTTCCGGGAGGCCTCAAGGGGCCACCAGGTTAAGCTGGGAAGGAAAGCCCAAGCTGCAATGGAGACCCAGGATGTTGAAGATGCCAGGACCACAGATAGCCACCAAGGAAAGCTGTAGATACGGAATAGTTCTGGCAAAAGAGAGAGGCTACATGTGGCAGAGCTGGGCAGGGGAGAGGCTACCCAATCCTTTTCGAGGTCAGAGAGTTCCATCATAAGTCCAAGATGCTGGGCGTAAAACCGCACGCAGGCGTTAGTGTTTTCCCTGCTGAATTTTACTCTTGCTTTAACCCTATCATTCCTTGCTATACCCCCACTCTGGCTCTTTGCTATGGGAATGATGATTCTGCGCCATTGTATGTTGGAAACATGTAACTTGTTTTTGTGTTATAGGAGTTCAGATAAGATAGGACTTGGGGCTTCTAAGCAGTGTTGACATTGTAAAAGACTGTGTTTTACATTTGAGACAGTCATGAGTCTACAGGGACAAGGGATTGAAGGTTTGGGCTTAAAGTGATGTTGGGGTGTCAAGTTGATGAGATGTGGACTTGCTATAGCTAATCTTGGTGGTCAATGTTACGGGAATTAGAATCACCAAGGAAACAAATCTCTGGGCATGACTGTGGGAAAATTATCTAGCTTAGACTGAAGTGAGAAGACCCACCCTAAATGCTCCTGAGCTAAATAAAAAGGACAAAGTGAGCTGGACACAAATGTTCACCTCTGCTTCATGACTATGGATGCCAACGTGACTAGGCTCCTTCATGTTCCCGTTATCATGGCTTCCCTGCCATGTTGGACTGTATGCCCCATAACTTATATGCCATAACTAAATGTCACAGAGAAATTCCCCTTCCTTAAGTAGCGGTTGCATTTTGTCATATTTTGTATTTTCTAGTACTTTTTAAATTGCATTTTGTAGCACTTGTCATAGTGATAAGAAACTAATATAAGGGCTGATGAGATGGTTTAATAGGTAAAGGAGCTTGTCACCCATGCTGAAAACGTGAGTTCGATCCCTGGGATCTACGTGGAAATCCTCCAAGTTGTCCTCTGCTCCCTGCACATGCAATGGCCCCTCCAGGCTCACAGGTTTGAATACTTAATCTCCATTTGGTGAACTGTTTGGGAAGGATTAGGAGGCGTGGCCTTGTTGGAGGAGGTGTGTCACTGGGGGTGGGCTTTGAGGTTTCAAAAGACTCGTACAATTCCCAGTGTGCTCTCTGCTTCCTACTTGTGAAAAGTGAACACTTGGCCACTGCTCCAGGCACCCATGGCCAAGTTTTCACTCTACATTGCAGACTCTGATCCTCTGGAACTGTAAGCCCTGATAAAGGCTTTCTTTCTAAGTTGCCTTGGTCACGGTGCTTTATCATAGCAATAGGAGGTAACCAAGATAACATTTTCAATCGATCTCTCATGCCCAAGCACCCAGACACACAAATAAATCTATGTAATAAAAAAATTAAAAAGAAACTAATGTAACCGGTAAACACACATAGGGGCCAAGAGAGAAGCGTTTGGGACTAACTGGCCTGTCATAGCTTTAGGGGAGTTGTCTGTACCCCAGCAATGTATCTGCTGCAACTGCATGGCTTGGTGACTCTTTTTTGCTTCTTGGAGAAAGGATGTCACAATGCAACCCAGGCTGTCTGAGAATTCATGGTCCTTCTGTCTCCCGAGTGTTGGGATTATCAGGGTGCCCTACCATGTCCAGCTTTGATAATTTCTGATAAATTAAAAAAAAAAAAAACTGTCCAAATAATGCAAAAATTTCAGAAAACTGCCCTCACCCCCAAAGCCTCCTTGGGTCCAACTATAAACAAGTCTCATTCTCACCTTTAGCCTGACACCTGGAGAGGCTGGCTGACTTCAACCTTGGCCTTTTCTACAAATTTAACATACATGGAATGACACAAGATGTAGATTTTTTTTTTGCACCGTTTCCTCTGTTCAGTGTGTTTTTATTTTATATTCATCCGAACTATGGCGTATATAAGCAGCTAACTCATTCCTCTTCGATGGATCATCGTAAGGGTGCCGCACTATGTCTGCACAAGACTTCATGGAGACAGAGGTTTAAGAGTGCTGTTGGTGGAATATGTGAACGGGAGGCTTGTTTCACTTCGTAAGGAACCATGCGATGAGAGTGTCGCTCGGTGGTCAAGCTTGTGCTCAGATGCACAGGGCCCTAGGTTTAATTCCTGGCAACAAACAAACAAGCCTGCAGTGGTGGACTGGAGAGATGGCTCAGAGGTTAAGAGCACTGGCTGCTCTTCCAGAGGTCCTGAGTTCAATTCCCAGCAACCACATGGCGGCTCACAACCATCATGAGATCTGGTGCCCTCTTCTGGCCTGCAGGCATACATGCAGGCAGAACACTGTATACATGATAAATAAATCTTAAAAAAAAGAAAAAACTGCAGTGTTTCCCAGGAAGCTGAACAATGCGACGTCAGCACATGGTGTTCCTGTTTTTCCATCTCCTCATCAATATTTGGTACTGTTCAATGTATTGTTTGTTTTAAGGTGTTGGGGTTGGGCCCCATTCATGTCAGGGAGGGGCTCTACCATTGAGCTACACTTTCAGCTCTCATGTGCATCTTACTGATTATCACTGACTTCAGGGTGTATGAGCAAATATCTTAAAGCACTTTTCATTCTCATTTTCCTGACATGACAAGCATTTTTTTTTTCAGGTATTTACTAGCTAGGTACTATTTCTTTGGTTAGGTGTCTCTCCGTATCTTTTTCACACTAAAAAAATTATCATCATCATTTGTGTGGGGGTGTGCATACACATGAGTGAGTTTGTGTGCATGCATGTGTTGTGTGTGTATGCATGCATGAGGTGTGTGAGCTGGTGCCTTTGTGTGCTCACAGTGCATGTACAGAAGGCAGAAGGCAACTTCTAGGTGGAGGTTCTCTCCTTTCATGGTGGGCTCCAGGGACTGAACTCAGGTGGTCAGGCTTGCATGGGAAGCTCTTCCCCGCACTGAGCCATCTCACCAACCCAGTACTCATTAAAAAAAGAAAAAAATGTTTTAAATTGCATGTTCAAAGTGCTTAGTTTTAAGAGTTCCCTGTATATTCTGGATGCAAGTCCCTTATCAGATCCATTCCAGAACTTGTGGAGGCCTCTTGTTCTGCAGCAGTGGTGGAGAGGGTCAAAACTGTATTTGCCCTCACCCTTGAACCATAGGCCTAAGAGTTGGGGGGAGGAGCTAGGCAAGGGGATCCGTAGAGCTACAGTGCAGTCACCCTCAGGCAGCTAGAGCAGCTAGCTGGGAGAAGGGCATTGGAGCCCATCTGGGTTTCCTGGTGGCTTTGCTCAGCAGGTCTGAATAAGAGGATGATTGGACCACAGGCCTGAGTACAGGTGTTTGGAAGGGTCTACACTTGGCTGTAACTAGCAAGGGGGAGATCTTTGCTCCTCCTCTTGGTATTGCCATAAAAAGCCCTTTGGAATAAAGTTCAGGGCTGGTGGGTTGAGATCCAGGCTCTACCGAGGTTATCCTGTGTTTTCTGTCTTTCCTCTCGTCTAGGTATCTCTTTCTAGCTAATATTTCTCACCTCTCCCTACTCAAGAGTACCCTGGGTCATAAAAGTGCAGCTGGTCTGCCCACAGAAAGGTATTCTCTATCCAGTTCAACAGAAGAACTAAATCCCTGCTGAGGGGGTTGAGGGATCCATGCCTATGGTTTCCTGAATTGGAGCTTGGGCTCTCTGGCATTTTGCTGCTATCAGGCCTTGGGCTCAAATTCCAGACCTAATAATTAAAAGACCCGCCAGCAGGTGGCAGCTCATTTGTATGCATTCTCTGAGACAGATATGGGGAAAGGCTGAGAAAACAATCCCATGTCCAGCAAGTTTCAACCAGCAGGGTCCCGCAAAGGCCCCTCAAAGAATTGCACTTCTGGTGGACATCTGAACAGTGTTCCTAGGTTGCCCATGCCTCTTGTCCGATAGTCCTTCTTAGTTAAAGTTTACTTACAGGGTCCACCACCTCCCCCCCCAAGCTACTTACTTGAACTCTGTTTAAACCCGGTGGCCGAATGGACGATAACATTCAGGAAGCCATAGAGCCCAGGAGACTCATCATCTGCAAGAGAGACCACAGAGGTAGTAAGCTTTCTGCCTCACCAGGATGGGAGGGTAAAGCGACTGGTTGATCCAGCACGGGGGGAGTAGCACAGACAGTATGTGCCCACTGTGAATTCTGCATTTTGAGTCTTAGGCTCTAGCTGGGTGGTGGTGGCGGCGGCGGCAGCAGCGATGGCACACGCCTTTAATCCCAACACACGGCAGGCAGAGGCAGGCAGAGGCAGGCAGAGGCAGGCGGATCTCTGTGAGTTCGAGGCCAGCCTGGGCTACAGAGTGAGTTCCAGGAAAGGCATCAAAGCTACACAGAGAAACCCTGTCTTGAAAAACTAAAAACAAAGTTCCAAAGAAAAGAGAGGGGGCTGGGGTGACAAAGGTATGTGTGGAGCAGGTGTGCTTAAGGTGTGCCAAACCTGCCCACGTGTGTTAAGTGAGTCCGTATGCACATGGACAGCGCTGAACACAAAACTTGGCCTGGTTTCGGCGGCACTCAGGGTTCACACCCACTGTACTGACGGTCTGACGGGCTGTCACAAACCCGATGACTTGGGGACAAAGCCTCTGGCCAGTCTCTTCAGCTGCCCAGCCGTGGCTGCGAGGGGAGACACTGCTCCTACCAGATCAGCCCAATGCCCGGGAGCCCAGCCTTACCCTCTTTGTTGATGGTCAGTGGAATGTGGTGAACAGTCTGAAGTTTTACACACGAGTTGGTCAGCATTTGCAGCTCCACCGACGTCAGAGAGAAACTCTTGAAACCTGAAGGGGTGGAGGAGGTAAGGGGATAGGTCAGTCACAACACACAGGGGGCAGGGAGATGAGGCTCCATGGCTCCCAGGTGAAACGCAGGTACAGCAGCGGAGCAATGTGAAGCCCGGGAGTGCCCAGGCCCGAGGGCTGCTGAGAGGATCAGCAATATTGCTTACAAACTCATGTTCACATGTGTTGACCTGCCACCCAAGCACAGCGCCCACAGGGCAGGTTTGAATACAACAGGATGGCCTGGAAGCATCTGCCCGGAAGGTCTCCCCAGACAGACACCAGTGTAGCTCTGTCCTTGACTCTGCTAAGGTGGGTCATGTCTCTCAGTCAGGTGAAGCAAAGGGGTTTATTTCTGGGCACAACTTGGAGCAGGGACAGATGCTGCCGTACTGGAAATGGTTTTGCATCCCCATGTCAGTCTAAGAATCCCGGGGTCACAGGCCCTGGGTCTCTCCCAGGCCACGGAGGCACTGAAAGGAAGAGATGGTCTTAGCTCAGCATGTTATAAATGATGAGCCTTCGAGACGGGAGCTCAGGATGGGTCAGAAGCAGGCAGAACCCCCAGCTGCACCTGTAGAAACCGGACCCAAACTCCTGCTTCAGCAGGAGCTGTTGATTTCTCATCATGGAGCAAGCAGGCCTCTGAGGGCACAGTTTGTGGACAATGGGGAGCTAGGGAGCTGGGCAGCCGCAGCCCAAAGACTTGGGGTAAGGTCTATCATTGTACTCCCAACACTGTTCCAGGGCCTGGAGCGTAGCTTGCAATTCCAGAGAGAGAGGAAAAAACAAAAAACAAACCTCTAACAGAGGGAAGAGCCTAGAGAAGGAAGGAGTCATTACAGTGAGGATTAAGTGTCTTGTCCTGAGGTGAGGTAGGAGGAAGACAGTGGACCAACACAGTATGGTTCCTTAGGGGGGTCCAGCCAAAGGCTCTTTCTTCATTACTACCTACAGAGGGAGAACAATGGAGCCCCAGGGGAGCTGACATATATACACTTGTGTGTGTTTTTTTAAAAATAATATTCAGGTCGACCAGTTGGCTGTGTGAGGTTTTTTTGTTTGTTTTTGTTTTTCATTAAGATGGAGGTTGACCAGTTGGCCTTTTCAATTGTATTAAGTTAGGAAGGGCAGTGAGCAGACACAGGAACAGCTAGCAAAGATGAGGAGTTGGGATGGTCTGGAGGAAGGACTCTTAGGGGAAGATCAAAGGGCACGGAGGGTGGGGGAGCACAGTGGGGCTGGGGAGTTCCTCTAATGGGCGTGCTGAATTAGTCGGGGCTCCACGCAAAATTTCCCCCTCGGTCTAAAAGCCCCTCTGAAAGGAAGAGCCAAGCAGAGAAACAAGGGAAAGGGAGGGGAGTTGGAACACTAAGAACTGTCCACAGAGTATCCAGCCAGCTAGCCCTGATGGCTGATGGCCAAGTTCGCCGGGTACAGGGGACCACTCACATTTCTTCTGCTGCTCCCGGATGCTTTCTCTCCACTCGGCTCGCTCATAGTCGGAGGAGATCAGGAATGTGTAACTCTATGGTGAGTGAGGAGAAGAACAGACCCCAGTTATCTCTACTCTGGCTGAATCAACACTGGGAGAACCCCAGAGGGCGGAGTCTGAGACACACACCGTTCTCTAGCAGCCGGCTGAGTCCAGGCGTGCACACAGTCAAACTGACTACTTTTTGCACACTCTACTGCACTGACTGTACTGTGGGCCATCGTACCCAAGCACAGGATGGGCCTGTGTCCAGCACAAGTCTTACCTGAAATGCCTGGGTTAGGGAATGACTCTAGCCGAGGGGGTGTGGCTTAAGGGATATGGAGGAGTTATGAGGTCGATCTTTAAGGTGAAGGCTGATGGAACTCTCACCTCTGTATCCAATCCGTAAGAGGACAAGATGGGGACAAGGCCCCACAAAGTCTGTCAACTGCTCTCCTTGCCACGTGCTACAGAATTAGTCATGCTATGTATGCACAGTACATACGGGGCTAGTGGAGGGAGAGGCCTAGGCTATAGATGGCACCAGGAATCGAACCAGAAGAGAATGTCAATGGCCCTGGAGGTCCCCAGGTTCCTGTACCTAAGGTCACATCTGCAAAAAAAATGTGCATGCTGTCTCCCCTACTCCCTCCCTGGAGTCCTGGCCACTCCCCAGCTGCAGGAGCTGAAGCTGCTGCTACTGAGCTGGGGACTCCAGCCCAAAGCACCATCAGAGGGATGTGTGCCCACAGGCGACATGCTGCACTGATCTCTCTTGGAATGGGGATGCTCCCCAGAGCCTAGAATGGCCGGTCGTGGCCCAGGCATCCATGAGCTGGAGACAGCAGGCAGCTGGGTGAGTCTGGACCGCGGCTGGCACTCACCTTGCCATTGCGACTGTGTACCCGGAAAGCCATGCTGGGGGACATTAACAGCAGCAGCGACTCTTGCTCTGACAGCTTCTTTCTCAGCCTCTCCATGACCTTGCTGCCCTTGTTTGCTCTCTGCAGAGAGAGGACAGTCTTGCCTTTTCATCTGGAACCAATGCCACCTGCTCCCCGTCAGCTGTGGTCCATTGCTTTCCACCCTTACCCCAGGCTCACGGAGCACAGAATCCCATCTGTCTACTCAGCACAGTCCAGGGCCTTCGTCAGCTGTTGCTGGTGGCCTTTAGAGGATGTCAACAGCCTTTCCTTGGGGTCGAGCCTCAGCACTAACTGGGGTTATACTCACTAAGTCCTTCCTGAAGGAATGAGCCCTTCTCATAAGAGCAGAGGAGAGGCCTTCCACTTTTCAAAATCTGGGCAACAATGTTCAGGAGTTAACTGGCACCTAGGAGACCTTTTACCTGCTTCCTGCCTTGGTCACATTTAACATCAGGTCCCTGGGATGTTGGGGGTCGGGGAGGAGAGGGTCCTAGTACATTAAGATGAATGTCACCATGATCTGATCAGAAAACCCCTGCCTGTCCTGAGCTGCGCTGAACTTTCCTGAAGCCGCTATACCCTGGAAAGAAGACTGTGGCCTCTCATAAGCTGGTGCTCCAACCCCAATTCCCAGATGAAGAGCATGGTGTGGGATGGAAGCAACTATCCGTAGGCAGCAGGGCCCAGGAGCCCTGAGGATGCAGCGCTTGCTCTGCTTAGGGACAGTCCTACAAAGGTCATAAACAAACCATCTAACATTCACTGCGGTCTTGGATTTCCCCTGTCTGAAGCTACAGGGCTTCCCTACACGCTCCTAAATGTGCAACGTTTACAGTGTGGAGATCTAGGAAGGGGCATACCGGCTGAAGAGGACCCCTATCCTGCTGCATCCGCTTCACCAGGGATCCAGGGGGTGTCCTTGAGCTGAGGCCCGATTTCTGATGATATAACTTGTTTGTGGCTAATACCAGACCCTCCCCACCCTCTGGTCTGGATTAACCCTAGACTCAAGGGATCCACACCCACTCTTTACACCTTCTAAAAGTTCTCCAGAAAAGAATTCAGGGGACTGCAATCCAAGGCAGCTAGAGGGGCCAACCTCTCCATCCCCACATCCTAGACTGCCCTGAGTCCTCTCCAGCCTAAATGGGACACACCCCTCCCATTATGCATGTCTCCCTGCCTCAGTACCACATGGATGCTGCCTGCGCACCAGCTAGCTGCTGTTCTAAATATGGAAAAGGCTAGGGTAGGAGGATTGCTTAGGCCCAGGACACCAGCCTGGACAACCCAGCCAAGACCTTGTCTCTTAACAAGCAAAAGAATGCGCTTAGTTGTCCCAGGTATACACTCTTTCTCTGCCTGACTTTTCATTTCTCCTTGGTGGGAAAGTGGTCCTCCCACTCTTGTGTGCCTTTCTTGGCCAGGATCTGAGAGTAACAATCTCCCGGCTTGTTTTCTACGTGGTAGGACATTACATTTACACCTTCCATGAGAAGAATCAGAGGCTACCCGAGGCCAGATTTTCTCGAGATGCCAGGCAAGGATGGGGTAGGGGAGAGAATGAGAAGAAGGGAAAAGGTAGGTACAAGGCTGGGCTCTTCACATTCCAGGGATGGCCACGCAGGACTCAATTGGACATGGATCAGAAAGGAGTCACAGGGGACCGGCGAGTGCACACGAACCTTCTGTGCGAGGGTCGCTGATCACAAGTCAGGTAAGTGGACGTCAAGCAGTTTTACAGATGGGGTAAGTATCCTATAATAGACACTCTGAGAACACCAGTGCCAGTATGCCTCATTTCCCATTGGGGCTGGGTTGCTAGTGACTTTGGTATGAGAACTCAAATTTAGTTGGAGGCTTCTTAAGACAACCTGAGTCCAGCTACAACCAGATGCCCAGCACTCTAGGAGCTGAGAACTCTCAAGGGTCCCAGCAGATCCCGGAACAGATGCCTGGCCAAGACTGAGAAGGCACCTGCTTGGCCTGCACATGTACTCGGGCTACCCAGAACCTGGCCTGAGCTCTCCCAATTGGTCGCACCTTCTCTCGTTGGATGTCACTCTTGATTTGGGAGATTTTGATCTTCAAGGCATCCAGTTCCTCGTCTGGCACCAGAGGGATGTTGGGTACTGCCTCCAATTCATCCACCATCTGGAAGCTGAGGTCCGTGAGCGGAATGTACCATTTACAGTCATATTGCTGGGTTTTGCTGGAGAGGGAAGAGGACATTAGCAGACCAATTACTTTCCTTTGCTTCTGGGAATCAGAGAGCCATAGGTCTGCAGCTGGGCCGTTCACCCGACCTCACACTGTGCTTCATGTAACAGGCTAGGTGGAGGTTGGCAGGAGACACCGCCAGCCCTGGTTATGGACAGACAGGGCAGGACTGAAGTTCAGAGCATAGAGAGGCTGCGATCTACCTGTCATAATCCTTTCACTTGACAGACAGGGAGTGGAGGCCTCACTTCCGAGTGAATCATTAGATTCATTTGTACAAAGTCAGTGGAAATGTGTAAGGAGACCCCACTGGGCTTACGTCTGTTCTAACATGACCTCTTGACTCCATTCCAACCTGGTGTATCCTGGGCAAATCTCTGGTGGTGGTGGTAGTAGTGGTGGTAGTAGTGGTGGTAGTGGTGTGTGTGTGTGTGTGTGTGTGTGTGTGTGTGTGTGTGTGTGTGTGTGTGTGTGTATTTTGGGCAATTCACTGGTGGTGGTAGTGGTGATGTGTGTATGTATGTATGTATTTTGGGCAGTTCACTGGTGGTGGTGGTGGTGGTGGTGGTGATGGTGGTGGTGTGTGTATTTCGGGCAATTCACTGGTGGTGGTGGTGGTGGGGTGTGTGTGTGTACATATGTGTGTGTGTATTTTGGGCAATTCACTGGTGGCAGTGGTGATGTGTGTACGTATTTTGGAAAATTCACTGGTGGTGGTGGTGATGTGTGTATGTATTTTGGACAATTCACTGGTGGTGGTGGTGTATGTGTGTGTATTTTGGGTAATTCACTGATGGTGGTAGTGTGTATAAAACTTAGAAGGCATCACAGCTTGGCAAGACAGAAGTACAGCTACCACCTACCCAGTGACTGGCTGCTGACAGGGGAGGGTTCCTGGCCCACCCCCATAGCCCTGGACGCTCACTCTTGGATGGTTTATGATGAGACCTTCCCCCAACAATAGGAGTCATAACCTTGTCTGCCCCCCATTACAGAAGGCGAAGACATGTCACTGTCCTGCCCTGCGACACCTCCAGATGGTTAGTGACAACCCTGACTTTGTTCTTGATTCATATCCAGATGGAAACAATGTAAGGAGTGGAGGGGGGGGGATCTGGCTACACTGTTATCCGTGTCTGTTGGAAGCCCACCCTCCCAAAGCACTGTGGTGAGGACACAGCCAAGGTCACTCACCCCCCCCCCCCACTCCCCCACACTACTTTGCTTCTTCTTCAGCTTGGTGCAAAGGAGCAGGTCAGTGAATAGGAAGATGTCGGAAACCCACCCTCCCAAAGCATTGTGGCCAGGGCACGGCCAACGTCACTCACCCTCCACTTTGCTTCTTCAGCTTGGTGCAGAGGAGCAGGTCGGTGAACAGAAAGATGTGGCGCAGCTTGCGGGCCCCCTCCACCAGCTCCACCATGAAGCTGTCCTTCAGTAGCTGCCGGTGCTGTGGGCACAGTGTGGACAGGCGGCAAGTCAGGGTGATGGGTGTGGCGGGGAGCTGGGGCACCAGGGTCTCTGGGCTCAGCAGGAGGAGGAGACTATCTAGAAACCTCTTTCCTTTGGGGATTTTCACTCTCTGCACATTGGCTTCCAACATGTTCTATTCATCTTCCTTGCCTGCTAACAGGTGGGGCTGCCATGGCATCTCGTTGGTTCAGCCAATTATTCTGAGTCCCACCTAGACACTCGGCCCATAGAAGACCACCAGAGAATGGCGCAGAGGTGGACATCAGTTTGGGGTGACCAGTGCCTCTCTGAGGTGCTGGCCGGAGGTCAGCCACACCGAAGGGGTGTCCCTGTTGAGTGGCTGTTCTCAGGCACAGGCACAGTACCCCAGGGACTGACCGGGCAGCCTATCCGTAGGGAGAAGACGGGCCCAGGAAGTCTTTGAGAAGAGCAGTGCTGGTAACATGGGCCGGATCTAAGGCCGAAGGCTTCAGGAAGCCATGGACCTACGTCTGGACCCCACCTCTGGCCCTTCCCCAGACTCTAATGACTAAGAACAAGGCCAAGAGAGAAAAGAGGTGGACAGCACAGGACATGTGACCTGGGTGGGCAGGGCCTAGAACAAAGAAAAGGATATGAAGAGAGTCTCCCACAGGCCCCAAGCCTTCTGTGTCTCAACAGTCCACCTGAGAGCCAAGGGACAGTCCACCTCACTTGTCCAACTCAAGAAGTTGCTAAGCAGGCACAGTAAGGCAAGTCATTAGTTTATTCAAACAATGCCAGACACCTCATGTGGGTCAGGTGAGGTGCCACGCAGAGGACAGAGATAGGATGGGGTACTGCTACTGTGAGCCACCCCCATGCCCAATTCAAAGATAAGAGAATGGTCCTGGAAAGGCCATCCCAAGGCAGCATTGCAAGCAAGTGGTATGTACACTCATTGGCCTGGGGGGAGCACTCACTGGCCTAGAGGGAGTACTCATTGGCCTGGGGGGAGTACTCAGCCTGGAGGAAGCACTCGTTGGCCCAAGGGAGCACTCATTGGCCTGGGGGGAGCATTCATTGGCGGTGTGTGTGTGTGTGTGTGTGTGTGTGTGTGTGTGTGTGTACCCATTGGCCTAGGGGGGAGCACCAGGCTTTAGGGAGGCTTTTTGGAGGGGTGATTGCTCTCCACACTGTCTAGGAAGGATCTGCAGGTCAGATGTACACAACAAAGTGCAACATGAAAACCCACTCTCTCCCCCAGCCTGAGGTATGGTTGCCTCCCCACCCCGAGAAGCAGGGATGCTCCCTGCCCTCATCACAGTGGACTGGAGGCTGCACCTCCATAAACTCTACTTCCCATGCTCTGTAGGGATAGAAGGTAGATTCTGGTGTGTGCATTCTGGACAGGCCCCTGACATCCCCTGGAGGGCCACACATCAGCATCACAGGCAGCTCAGCTCATGACGGCCAGCTGATTGCCAGCACAGGACAGTCAGTTATTTTATACAGGCTGGTGTCCATATGGCTACCAACATGCTAAGATCATGAATCTCACACACATCTCCACAAGGCAGAAGAAGGCGTTCTGGGTGATGGTAGCCGTAAGATTCAAGGAACCGTGTATATACATTTGTCTTTTGGGTTGTGAGCCTAGCCTTTTAACAGGTGAGCCATCTCCCGAGCCCAGCAGTGCATACGTCTGAAGAAATGGCAGCGTGGGGCTGGAGGGCAGGTTCTAGAGACTGGGTATACAGATTGCTAGGTCTGTGGTAGGGATAAAGGAAGGTGCTGGGACACCAAGGTCTGCAGGGAACGTGACTGCTTCGTCGATAAGGACGCAGAAGCGGATCCCCAGACCACAAGGTGGCAGTCTTCTCTACACGGAGTAACGGAACGTCTTGCAACAGCCAGCAGAAGGCACTCTAAGCCCAGCCTAGACGCTCTAGGCCAGTAGTGTTCAGACAAGAGCCCCCTGGCACTGAATGCTCTTCCAATCTCATGCAGGCTTAAGAGGTTCCAAGAGGCAGATTCAGCCTGGTCGTCGCAAGTACTTTTGATATCACAGCAGTTACTTAACCCCCTCTCCAGCTTTGTCACGGGGTGGGGAGTGGGGGATGGGAGGGTGAGGGGGGTGGGGTGGGAGTAGGTGGGTGGGGTTTCATCACTTCCCAGCCAGCCCCACCACCCCAGGCCCTCAGACTATGTGAGCTCTTCCAGGAGTGTGTTAAGTCACTGACTGGGACATCAGAGCTGTCCTTGTGCAAAGCAGCATGGGATCTGACTTCTGGGCCCCAGGGCGGGGTCAGCTCCACCCAAACAGAGCATCCAACAGCCAGGGAGGAGGGCCTCCTAGCCTTGGGACAACAGGTGAGGTCCCAAACCTCACAAGAGCCCATCCAGGAAGGGAGGTCTGGAATCAGAGAAGGAAGGGTCCGTGGGTGAAGGCAGCCGTGGGCAGAGGGAGGGCAGGCCCAGTCCTACAGGATGAGGACTGTCCTAGGCCCGGAGGGCAGAGTCTCAAGGCTGGCAGTCTTGCCCTGCTTTATAGTTAAGATCGCTAGGACTTCTGGGCAGATGCCTCCTCCATAGCTCAGGAGGTTGGCCAGGCCTGGGCTCAACTCTGCTCGGAGCCCAGCTAGAAGCTCTATCGTGTGGAGAGGGGCTAAGATAGTCTCACTTCTTCCATCCTCCATCACCTCCCGCTGGGAAACAGCTCCAGGTGGGGGTGGGGGGAGGGGTGAGATAATGTAGGGAGGAATCTACGATAAGGAAATACTGAGGCGAATGGACAACGGAGACCTAACAGTAACCTTGCTAAGAAGGCTCCACTGGAAATCCGACTCCCCTGTTGCCTCCCCCATTCCCTTCCTGGAACCCTGGCTCCTGTGCAGGCTCTGGCCAGCCTGGTCAGTCTGGCTGGGCCAGCTCACATGGCATCAGTGACTTCAGACTCTTGCACAGCTTCAGTCTGCCCAGGGGACACCTTGCTCAGAAGTGCCCGTCAGCCTGGTTACAGGCCCGGGTTACAGCACAGGATGCTCAGCCATGCCTTCCCATCCAGCCTGCCCCCATTCTCCAGGGTACACAGGCAAGGTCAAGGCTGAGCCACCTCTGCTAACAGCATCAACAGGGTGCTAAAAAAATTAAATGAGGTCAGGCAGCCAGGAAGAACTGTTGACTCAAAGTCTCACCCAGTGCAGCCCACCCCTGCCCCACCCCTGCCCCAAGACAGAGCTGAAGGGTAGACAGCCCAGGACCTTGCTGACCCAGGTCTAAAGAGTCTGTAGCTCAGAGAAGGACGTTTGCTGAAATGGCCAGAGTGTGTATAAGAGGACATGGAGAGAGGTCCTGGATGTGTGTATGTTCCCGTGTGTGGCTGCTGGTGTGTAAGTCCTGGTCTCTCCATATCTGCGTGTCCTGTGTGCTGGCAGGAGTCCCTGTGTGGGTGTCTCTGTCCCCATATTGTGGGGCAGAGCAGTGCAGGAAGATATGTGTGTATGGTTTGGTGGGGGGCACTCTCTGGGCGGCCCTCTATGTTCAGGTAGGAAATACCAGCTGGAAGGGCCTTCTTAAGTACCCAACATGGCCAGGCATCCTGGGGAGAAGAGATCCAGGGTCTCCTCCACTCTCACTGCCTGTCTCCTGGCATCGCTTGGATGGCACCAGCCCATCCGGGACCTCCTTGGGGAAGACCAAATGCAGAAGCACGTTGTTATGGGTTTAACGCTTACACTGTCTTTCTCCTTGACACAGCTTGTTGACTTGGTTTCTGTTTCTTTAAAACTCAGATGTGGGGTAGGGAGGGGGTTGAACTACAGTCCAGCGACAAAATGCTTGCCTAGCATGTACAAGGCTCTGGGTTCCACGCCAGTGTTACAGATAAAAAAAGTTAAAACAGGAGGGAAAAGTCTTGTTCAGTGGCATTTTTTTTTCCTTTTTTTCTGAGGATTAAATGAAACTGCATACCCACAGGGCCTCACAGGGGCTACTGGGCTTTTATGGGTACTGAGGAGCAAATTCAGGGCTCTCGTATCTATATTCTGATATTGTTCTATACTTACAGTTCTGAGCCTTCTGCATGGGCTGCGGGCTCTGCGGTCCCTGCCCATCCTCATCATGACACCAAGCAAGCACTGCCCCACTACTCAAGTGCTGGTGGAGTTGGGGGCCTCACCCTGCCCTCACCTCTGCTCACCACCCTCTCCACACCAGCTGCAAATGGGTTTGACTTGTCCAGCTCTGGTGATTCCACGACTGGGTGTGTGTGTGCACAGAATGGAGCCCAGGGTTTCAAGCATGATAGGCAAGTACTCTACCAGCGAGGTATATCCTTAGTCCCCCACTCTTTTTAATCACCAGCAGGAAAGCCTCGTGTTCTGTCTGAGCCCCACTGCCTCTCAGCCTTCCCTAGCCCTAGTCCTCCGGCACGATTCCTTCTTACAGCTCCCTCAGAAGCCACTGCCTGCCTTCCTCCACAAGGGGCCGCTAGAAGCCCAGGGAGAATACTGGACTCATCAGCTACTCTTGCAAGCCCTAAGCTGCACACAGGGTAGAGCTCAAAGCAGACAGGCAACAACCGCTTGGAGGAAAACATGGAGCAGCAGGGACCTAGTTACCTAACTGTGAAGTTAATTTGGCCAAACAAGTGCACACCCACCCAACCAGCTCACAGGACTAGGGCCTGGACGGATGTGTCTGCAAGACCCTTTGATCCAAAAGCCGAGGTCTCAAGCCCTCACTCCTCACGCTGGGTAGCTCCTGGTGTGTTCGGGCGAGGCTTCTGGCCTGCCAGGGCCGCTGCTGGCCACTGTCCAGTTTGGAAACCACCTCTTAACGCTGCCCAGACACTTCCAAAAAAGGGCCAGCCCTGGAGTCAGGAGACTTGGCTGAAAAGCATGAAGAGCTCCCAGCAGACGTACTGGAGATCAGGTGCTTGCTACCCACGGCTCACAGTTGGGTCTCTCCACAAGGCCCTGGCTCACCACGCTGGGACACTTATGGGGTCTTTCCTGGATGGTGACATGAAGGGTGTCGCTCACCCTCTTCAACACAGGGGGCTTCTCCATGTCACCACCTCTGTTTCACCACCGCCCAGTGGAGGGGTCACTGTCCTTAGAGAACGCAAACGCTCCAGGGGGAGGGGGCCCAGGTCAGGTCCACAGGCAAGCAGTGGGTGAGGATTGGCGCGGGGTTGGAAGGTCGCTCTCTAGCGCCTCTTCTGCAGCGTCAAGCACCGTGTCGATGATGGAAGGATACTGAGGAGGATGCTGAGGACCAGACCGACATGTCTGGGGACCACGGGGCACAAGTAGAGGCACCTGCCTGTCATCCTGGCTTAATCAGCCCTGAGGTGCTGATGGGCAGTGCTGGATGAAAGGGGTGTTAAGTCAGGACTGCAAACCGGCAGAGCCTGTAAGCAGCTGAGGTAGTCCCGGCTGACTCCTCTGCAGGGAGTCTCCGGCCTTCCTAAAGCACTCTGCCCTAAACACTACGGACAGATGCGGGAATAGGGACTTAGCTGCTAACTTCCAGGTGACATCACATCCTCAGTCCCGAAGGCAGCTGATTTGAATGCTCTGAACACATCTTTTAAAGGATCCTAGACAGCGGGCAGGGATACATGCATGAACTTGGCCCCATATTCAGGGCCAAGGGAAAAGGGGTTCGAATGCTTGTTTCTCGGGCCAAGCTCTCTCAGAAACAGAACAGCCGCCGGCAAAAGAGAAAGAAGAGAAGCGCCATGTGGGGTGGGTGACGTCAGCAGGCATCCAATCGATACATGAGATCATGGCGGATACAGACCCAAGGCCAAGTTAGAAACAGTTGACTGCTGATGGGAAGCACAGGCTTTGCCCTTATCTCAAGTGAGAACCAGATGCAAGGCCCCATGTCGCTTCAGACGAGACCTGCTTCCTGGCTCCCCTAGGAAGGTGGGAAACTGCGCCACTCAACACTTTTCCTAGTGAAGCTAGGGTCCCACCACTTCCGTCTTCAATGGACTTAACGATAACGGAAGAGTGGACGCACACAGGGCCCGGGTGCTGCCATTTACTGCCTTTTCCAACAATCGCATCACTTGGAGGCCCAGGGGCCCAGGGAGGTGAGTTATGTCCCGATCCCACTGTAGAGACCAAGCCTGGGTCTAGAAGGGAGAAGCTGTGAGTGGTGGGATGCTCTGGGGCAGGCCCTCAGGATACTGGGACGGAGCCTGAGTTGGCTTTATTCCAGAGCCTGGACAGGTCTGGTGAATGGAATTGAAGGACAGTTCCCTCCTCTTCCCCGGCTCCTCCTGGGTCAGTCCCACCAAGAGAAATGTGCCCAGGCACCTCACTCATAAGCCCAATCAGACTGTGGCCGAGTGAGTACTTTCAACCCAACATGTAGACCAGCTCTTCCCAGGGAAGCACATGGGGAGCCAAGAGCAGCCCACCTGTCACTAGACTGAAGAAGAAAAAGTCCCCAAGCACCTGCAGTCAATGGCATGACCTTTCCATGCCCTGCCTAGGTCTGACAGCTCCTGTCTCTGCACAGACTCCAGAGACCATAGGACAGGTTCCTTAACTCTAACACCACTTCTGACAAAGAATGCTCGCGCTAGATTCCAGCTCTCTGCCCTGCCTCTGTCCTCACCAGATTCCACCCAAGTGAAAAAGGTACCTGCCTCGTTAATGTGCGGGGTTCCTCCTTCAAAGGGTCAGAAGCAGCTAGGCGCACAGGCCAAGGGCTGCTTACTGATGATACACAGACACAGAATCACCATTAGTGGCGGCCACAGGGAGAAAGAGACGCTCTGAAGATACCGACTTCGTTAGCCAGACTCGGGTCCCCCCAACCTGTGGCTCCTTCTCTTTGTCCGACATGTAAGTAAACCCTTAAATCTGGTGTTAGCCGTTTTCCAAGAAAAGAACACCAGGAGATGGTGGCAGGTCTAGGCAAACAAAATTCTATCCTCTGCTCGCCGTTGCTTCGGGTGGCGTATGAGGAAAACAATGAGAGATGTTTCAGGCTCAACAGAAAAGGAAAAAAAAAGAGGTGGCTGAGTGAGGGACAGTGACAGAGGCTGATGTGGCTATGGCAGTACAAGGTCACCCTTTTGACTTTACCCAGATGCCCGGCTGTACCTGGCAGAGTCATGGATTCCCCAAGGAACACATGTGTCCTGTGCTGTGCTGAGCCACCTGCTAAGGACCGGCAAGGGGCTCTCTGTGCCTGAGGTCGAGGGTGCCGCGCTCAGCCAATGCTCACCTCTCCTTTTTTCACCGTCATGGACTGCCGACGGGGTGTGATCTCCTCATTGATGCTGGACAGGAAGTTCTGGGAGATGCGGAGGGCGTCCTGTAGCAGGGAATGGTCGGGATGGCTGGCTGGAGTGTGCTTTAGCAAGTCCTGGCCCCGGTGGGAAGACGAGAGTTAGTCAGGACGGGATCGGCACAGACCACCGTGTGAAAACCGCGCGCACACACTGGCTGCGGTTCAGAGCTGCAGCCTCCCTGCTCTCAGAGCGCTTGGGTGAACTCCATTCCAGAAGAAGCCCTGATCCCCATGGCATGCCCGGAAAACCCGGTAAGGGTGGGGGGCTTCCACTACAAAGACCTAGGGCAGGGTTTCTGTTCTTGCTATAATTAACATTTGGGGCCAAACTCTTTGTTATAGTGGAAAGAAAAGGGCTGTTTCTGTACAGCTCAGGGCGTTTAGCACCACTGCTGGCCTCTGCATGCACTAGATGGCTGTAAACATTCTCTCATCATCATCTGTGAGGACCAAAACGTCTTTGGTCATTGATGCTGGCTCCTTAAGGGCAGAACTGATCATGGCCCAGAACCCCTGGCTTATACAAGGTCAGGAGAAAGCCCTGGGTCCTCCAGGCTCCCCTTCCTTCAGATGAGAGCCTCGGCCTTTCTTCCTACCCAGACAGGAGTATTAATGATTTATTTACCACAAGGGCAAATTGTTCCTGCCCATCGTGAACAGCTAGCTCCCTGATTCAGAAACAAAACCCTTTCAACTCCTAATCCCCGCTACAAAGAAGACATGGAGAGATGAGCAGGTCCACCCCCCACTCCCAGGAGGCTCTGGTTTTCTCTCCCAGGGTACTTCATTATACATGTGCCTGATCTGGACCAATCACAGTCATAAGCAGGTGGCAATATCTCAAGAGAGTCAAATGGATGGGCCACCTGGACAGAACCTCTGAACTGTTACTATTTCACAATTCTAGAGTCATCTAGAAAGAAAGCCTTAATGAGGAGTTGTCTAGAACAGGATGGTTTGTAGGCATACCTATAAGGAATTATCTTGAACATATTAATTTAGGTGGGAAGACCTGCCCACGGTGGGTGGTACCACTCCCTAGTCAGGGCATTATGAATTGTGTAAGAGTGGGGAAAGCCAACTTTGCACAGCACACACATTCATCCCATCTCTGCTCTTGACTGTGGATGTAACTGGAGGCTTCAAGATCTGTCACCTTGAGAGCTCCTGCCCACAGAGCTCAGAGGTACCATCCCCCTGGAACTGGAGTTATAGGTGACTGTGAATCACCTGATGTGGATACTGAAAACCAAACTTGAAGCCCTCCAGAAGAGCAGTACACACTCCTAACTGCTGAGCCATCTCTCCAGCCCCATCCAAAACTGCAATCAGAGCATGATAAAAGAATAAGAAAGGTGAGTATGGTAGCATATGCCTGCAATCCCAGCACTTGGGAGGCTGAGGCAGAAGAACCATGAGTTCAAGGTCAGCTTAGGCTACAGAGCAAAACCCTGCCGCACAACGGAATATTCCATAGCTTAAAAAAAAAAATGAGACAAAACTGCCCAGACCAAAATGAAATAATCATCTCCATATACGTTATTAAAAGGGAAAAGGTAAGACCTGGAGAGATGGCTCGGAGGTTAGGAGTGCTCACTGCTCTTCCGAAGGTCCCGAGTTCAGTTCCCAGCACCCACATGGCAGCTCACAACTCTCTGATGCCCCTTTCTGGTGTGCAGATGTGCATGCAGACAAAGTACCCACAGACAGAAATAAAAGGACCGAAGTGGTGTGAACACGTGGAGGACGCCACCTCCTGAGTAACTAACAAAGATGTTCACACGTGTTAGCTCACACGCAACAGACCCTCTAGTGGGGACTCCTTAGTGGGAGGGGGAACAAGAAAACATAAAATTCTTGTGCATTGGTTGTACATTAAAAAAAAATACATGACTGGAATTTGTAAGCATGCATGGTATTATTAACAGGGTTTCCCTGGGCAGCAAGACTGAAGTTGTTTCTGTTTTCTGCTTTTGTTTCTCAGCATAGGGAAACCTCCTGGTAGTGGGTTTCCCGTTGCAACACCGGCCCACTCCCCCAGCCCTGCCTGTTTCCCATGGAACCTCAGCTCACACACTTCACTGCCAGAGAATGTTCCCACTTACAGACCTCTGTCCACGTGGGACAGGATGCTCCTTCCCTGTCTGTCCCAGTGGGAGCACCCAGAAGCCTCCAGGGAGGTCCTGACTTCTCCACAACAGCGTGTGGCAATGGGACGGCTGGGTGCAGGTGAGAGGCGGGCAAAGGAGCAGCATTAACCTTGGGATGGGAGACCTAAGCGAAGAGGCCTTCCCTAGCTGGCCTGAGGACGGGGAGAGGAGGGAGGCAGTTGTCACGCTTCTATGATGGGACTCACGTGAAGGACTAGCGTGCTCCTTGTCACCCGGTCCACAGGCTTGTAGAGCAGATCTGTGGAAAGAGTGGCAGGGTGAGACATGACCACACTTGGAGAGAACAACATGCTTATCTACCCACTGGTGCTGCCAGGCCAAGAGGAAGGCAAGTCCTACCTCCCCTTTGCAGGGCCATGAGGGCAAACTTGGGGTACCTGTCGGCCATGCTACCAGCTTTAAGTTCAGGGCTGCTGCTCGGGCCCGATCCACTGGAAAGGCTCAGTATGGACGTGCTGCTGACTGGGATTGTCCAGGAGGATGGCGAGGGCCCTGATCCTACCCTGGAGCAGACCAGGATGTGGCTCTCAAAGTCCAGGGCTGGACAAGCTTGAGAGACCTGGATCCGAGAATGGCAAAACCCAAGTGGGGTGCAAAATATAGCTCTAGATCTGGTGGGTGCTCTGGGATGGGAGCTCATTTGGGGACACCAAGGCTAGCCCTGGCCATCTTTGCTTCTCCCACACAGTGATGAGCATGTGGTTCATGTGAGCACAGACACTCAAGGTCTTCCTAACATATGCCAAGTACACGTCTTTACATGAGTTCCATGACGGTTTCAGGACATACACTGCTGTCTCTGTTTTATACACAGGGGAAATTGGGGCTCAGAAGGGCTAAAGGGTGAGCTCTGGGGAACGGAACTATGTTCACTGTTCCTTATGACTGAATATAACTGTTCACACCAGCCTAACCCCTCCTGTTCACACCAGCCTAACCCTTCCTGTTCACACCAGCCTGACTGCTCACACCAGCCCAACAATCCAAGCAAGAAGCAACTTACTACTTTTTAATTAGTACAGACACATGGTCCCAGGATTCATCGCTTGCCTGCCTGCCTACCTGCATTCCACTCAGGCACTTTATGTGATGATGCCCTTGCCTTATTCTCTGCTATCCATAGTTGATATGTTTTTTCCTTTGAAACATGACTGGGCTCTGCCCCCGCGAATGAATTCATCTATTCATGGATTATCAAGGAAGTAGCTTTGCCATTCATTTGAACTATCTCTTTTGGATACTTGTTTGCCTTGCTGTGTGCTGTGTGGCCCCACTGGCAAGAGCGCCCTTACTGGATGCAACGATTGACCTTGAACTTCTCACCCTTTAGGCTGTGTGTGCTTGTGTGTATTACTTGAGATTGAGCACAGGCACTGTGTATGCTAAGAAGCCTTTATTCTCCACAGAGTGCTCAGTTAAGTCATGCGTGGCAGCTCTTATTAGTAATCCCATCACCTGGGAGGCTGAGTCAGGAGGAGAGCAGTGAGTTCCAGGCAAGTCTGGACTACAGTGTGAAACCCTGTCTCAAAAACCAATGAAATAAAGAACTCAGTGGTACTACTCAGTTGCAGCAGCAGAAACTAGACTAATACTTACAAAAGAAGAGAAAATACAATCCTTTCAGGGCCAATGGAGACAACGTGATGATATTCTTAAAAGGTATTTTAAGAGGACCGGAGGGATGGCCCAGCACTTAAGAGTGCATGCTGCTCTTCCAGAGAACCCACGTTAGGAAGCTCACAGGCACCTGTAACTCCAGCTTCAGGGGACACAATATGCATAGTCTCCTCCCCCAACACACACACACACACACAATTAAAATAAGACAATTTTTAAAGTATTTTGGGGGACTGGAGAAGGGCTCAGTTGTTAAGTACCTTTCTTGTTCTTCCAGAGGATCCAAGTTTAGATCCCAGCACCCACAACCACCTGTAACTCCAGCTCCAGGGGAATTCACTGCCTCTTGGCCTCCATGGACAAAACCACACTCATGTGCACAGACCCACATAGAGACATACATACACAGTATTTAATAAAAACAACAACAACAACAACTAATGATAAAATCAGTAGTATTAGTATTTGGGACCTGGAGAGATTGCTCAGTGGTTAAGAGCACTTGCTGCTCTTTCCAGCCGACATTTGCCTGCAACTCTAGTTCCAAGGTATCTAATGCCTTCTCCTGGTCTCGGTACCAGGCACATATGGTACACATACATACATTTAGGCAAAACACTCATATACATAAAACAGAAATAAGGAAATCTTTAAAAAAAAATTTAAGAAGTATTTTAAAATGGGGCTCTCACTTGCTCAGACTGGCCCCAAACTTGCAATCCTCCACCTCAGCTTCCTCAGTGTCTCAGGCTACTACTGCATGTCCCTGAACCAGGCACAGCAATGTGTAGATTTATTTTCAGACAGGGTCTCACTATGTATTCCAGGCCAGCCTCAAATGTAAGTTTCTCCTAAATGTCTCCCAAGTGCTGAGATGATCAGTGTGTGCCACCTCGCTGGTCTTTACAGTAAGACTTTAGTATGTGATATTTATTATGTGATTAATATTGTGTCTATGTGAGCTGCCATGTAGGTGGGTGCTGGGAACTGAACCTGGGTCCTCTGAAAGAGCTGTTAGGGCTTTTAACTGCTGAATCATCTCTCCAAACCCTTAAAGTCTTTTTTTTTTTTTGAGAGAAATTTTTTGAGAAAGAGTTATTTATTTATTACAAATACAGTGTTCTGCCTGCATATTGCCTGCATACCAGAAGAGGGCACCAGATCTCATAGATGGTTGTGAACCACCATGTGGTTGCTGGGGATTAACTCAGGACCTCTGGAAGAGCAGCCAGTGCTCTTAACCTCCGAGGCATCTCTCCAGCACCCCTCTTTAATACCTTTTTAAAGATATAGATTAATAAGCTTTGTGTGTGCATATGCATGCACATGCACTGGACAGCAGGCACGGGTGTATGCATGTGGCATTTGTAGGGTAACTTTTGAGAATTGGCTCTCTCCTTCTAGCGTGTGGATCAAGGTCATCAGGCATGGCCGCAAGCACCTTTCCCCATGGCCTCACAGGGAGCTTGGCAGATGGTGGTACCTGCTAACTCCTGCAATGTTTTCCTGGTGTCACGGTCAGTGACCTCATCCCTTCTGCCCCGCCATGACCCAGGCTGGCCTTCGTTTCTCCTCACTCTCACTACTTGAAGTCTAGAACGGAGAAGATGATAGTAATGATCCAATGAGGTGTCCTGTGTCTGTCTTTCCAACAGCACTCCCTCTGCTGGAAGAGGTCACCACCACGAAGGCACAGTGGTGTGGAACAGTAGTTGAAGATATGTTGTTACCTTCGTTAACGCTGTGGAACATTTGTTCAATGATGCAAAGGTGTGTTGCCTTCTTTTATGTTGCATTTGTTTAACTCTCTGAAGCTGTGTTACTGGGCCTGTCTAAAACACCTAATTGGTCTAATAACGAGCTGAGCGGTCAATAGCAAGGCTGGAAAAAAGACAGGAGGGGCTGGTAGGCAGAGAGAATAAACAGGAAAAGAGAGAAGAGTGTAAAAAGGAGAAGGAGGAAGACTCCAGGGGCCAGTCACCCAGCTACACAGTCAGCCACGGAGTAAGAAGTAAAGAAAGAGATATAGAAAGGTAAAAGCCCAGAGGCAAAAGACAGATAGGGTAATTTAAGAAAAGCTGGCAAGAAAGGAGCCAAGCTAAGGCTTGGCATTCTTAAGTAAGAGTAAGTCTCCGTGTATTTATTTGGGAGCTGGGTGGCGGGCCCCCAAAGAGCAAAGAGTAAACAGACAGACAGACAAACCAACCAACCACCACAGCACAGAGCATGCTCTGCAGAGAGAACTCACTTTCCAAAGAATTCTTGGTGGTGGAGTCCTTGGCATCCTTGTTACTCCGGGCTCTCAGGTTCTGCAGAGAGAAGAGCACATGCTCACACGGAATGGCAGAAGCAGCTTGGACAGCGCTGGAACAGAGAACTTAGTCTTTCCTCCCCACAGAGCCCCCTATGTACAGCAAGCGTCAGGGGGCACTCCGAGCCACCCAATGAAAACACGGGTTGAGCCATGGCCTGTGAACAAGATAAGCACCACCGGTGCCCCTAGACCAGTAGTTCTCAACCTGTGGGTCGCAACCCTGCTGGAAGACAAGTGACCTTTTCATGCAGGGTGGAGGTGGGGTGGGGAGGGTACAGGGGGATTGCCTAAGCCCATCAGAAAACACAGATGTTTACATTATGATTCACAGCAGTAGCAAAATTACAGTTATGAAGTAGCAACCAAAATAATTTTATGGTGTTGGGGGAGGTCACCACTATATGAGGAAATGTATTAAAGGGTCACAGCATTAGCAATATTGAGAACCACGGCCCCAGATGTTCCCTAAAGACAAGGTTTCTTTTTTTTTTTTTTTTGGTTTTTCGAGACAGGGTTTCTCTGTGTAGCTTTGCGCCTTTCCTGGAACTCACTTGGTAGCCCAGGCTGGCCTCAAACTCACAGAGATCCGCCTGCCTCTGCCTCCCAAGTGCTGGGATTAAAGGCGTGCGCCACCACCGCCCGGCTAAGACAAGGTTTCTTAACCTCAGCACCCTGTGCGGGCATTGAGGGGTCAGAAATCTCTTGTCCCGAGTGTCTGCCCCACATGGCTGCCCTAAGCCACATCCCTGGGTCCCTATCTATGGGTGCAGTAACAATCCATCCTCCTGCCAAATGCTCCTTCAGAACAAAGTCATCTACAGATGAGGACCTCTGAGACGGAGAATTCTGCACAGGGCAGTTTAACAGCATTCAAGGAGCTGGTCATTCAGAAGAATCCTCACTCACCTTTGGTGACAGCCAATATAGTGGGGGTAGGGATGGGGCACCACCAGACAGATATCATGTTTTACCTTCAGCCAGTCTCGTGAGTGGAAATGCACATACATACTCGCTAATTGTGCCAATGAATTGCTTTATTATAAAAGGAGGCACTAAGATTGAAAGCAAGGATTGTTAATGGAATGACATCAAAGATGTCTCATTTGATCAGAGGTGCTACTGGAGACATGACGTTAAAGCCTCCCTGTGAGGCAGCTGCCAGGTATCCTGACATTAAACTCCTGAGCAAATGCATAACCAGTATAGGAACAGGAAGGGCCTCTGGGATCACTCTCCCAATCCTCCGTGCTATAAGTAATGTCTTAGGTCTGGGATCACTCTCCCGATCCTCCGAGCTACAAGTAATGTCTTAGGTCTGGGATCACTCTTCCGATCCTCTGTGCTACAAGTAATGTCTTGGGTTTGGAAGATGGCATTAGTATTCCCTAGCTCATCAGGGCCAACGCCTGATGGCTACTTGAGTACTTTTCCTCAGAGGTTAACAGCCTTGGCAGTGGTTGTTTCTACCTACATCTTACTTAGTAGCTCCCAAAGGGTAGAAGGAGGCATGGAAGCTAAGGGAGAGACTCATGGGATCAGGGGATCGGCCCAAACTCCACATTCTCCCGGACAGTTTAAGGTACATGGCGTCCTGCCTCAAGGAGCCTTGAGTTTAATCATACATTTCCTCCGCACACCTGACTTCCAAAGTCATTCTTATCTGGCTCTCATTTATCATCTGGAGAACTAGAACCCCACAGAAGCCAGGTGGGCATCTCTGGTCTAACTGGGTACCACCTCACACATCTCTCACAACGGCCCTGGGGAAGGGTAAAAGTCCACTACCTGCCCTGTACTTGGGGATGAACCTACAGAGAGCTCCACGCATGAGCACTGACAGCCCCAGGATCCAGTCCCTTCACAACCACACGGCTGCTGCTTCTTCCTTGAACTTAACTTTGTTCTCTTCAGGCAGCTCCAATCTCTCTGAAGCATTTTTGAAAAACAGGGAACAGCAGAAATGCTGCTCGGGTGGTAACCAGAACAACCAAGGTTCAGAGAGCACCACAGGCCTGCTCCTTGCATCCCAGTGTTGGTTCGGATTCCCACTGCAGCGGTCAGTAGGACCATGCGAACGCCCTTCCGGGTGGCAACCCACCACAGCTTTCTCCTTGGGTAGAATCCTGTCTGGGTGGACTCAGACTTTGCCACTTCATTACAGTCTGTTTTTCCAGAATCAAATCTTTTTATCTGTCGGGGCCACCTGGGATTCTGTACAAACACTGAAGTTGATAAAGGTATAGAAAGTAGTTCATTAATGAAGAAGGATGAGGAAGGAGCAGACTGCACACCTGAGGTAAATATGGCCGACAGGGAACAGAACACTTGGTAGGCTTGGGAAGAACAGTGTAATGGAGCACAAGCTGTTACCATGGGAGGTGATCAGAGCCAAGGCCACAGATGTGTGATAAATGATAAAATGGTACAAAGTCCCTGGAACACAGATCAGGTATGATAGTCAAAAGTTTTCTCTCAGCAAGAGAAACCTGACTCATCTTGGGTGTTTAGTTTTTCCTCTTTTCCTTTTCCTTTGTAAAAGCTCGTGTGTGTGTGTGTGTGTGTGTGTGTGTGTGTGTGTGTGTGTGTGTGTGTTTGTGTTTCCCCCTAGTACTACTGTTGACGTCAAACTGGTCTTGACCTCATCCCTTACACACGAGTAGGACACAGGAGAGAATGTTGAGTGTCTTCCTCTATTACTCACCACCTTATTCCCTTGAGGCAGGGTCTCTCTCGGAACACGAAGCTTTCCCTTTGAAGTTGGCTTGGTTGACTGGCCAGCAAGCTCCTGCCTCTGCCTTCTCACCCTGGGATTACAGGCACATGTGGCCATGTCTTGCTTTTATGTAGATGCGAGGGTTTTAAACTCAGGGTCCCATGCTCGTAAAGTAAGTGTTCTTACCCATGAGTCACCTTCTGGCCCCTACATTTTCCTTTCTAATGTTGCCTCTCTGCGTGGATATCTTTCCTCCCAGAATCCTTGTGTGATGGAATAGAGAAGTCAGTCAAAGCTCTGAGGAGGGGGAACTGTACAGAGCTGACAGTGACAAGAATCCCCCGAGAAAAATGTCACATGGCTGCCACTGACACTGCAGAGACATGATGGGGAAGGGAGAAGAGCCCTTGTGTGGAGTAGAGAGATGGAGACCCAAGGGTGATATCGGGCCCTAATCCTGACTTGGCTGCCAGTCCTAAGTGTCCTATTCAGGTGCTCTGTACCCGAGGGGGGCTCTTTGAAGGCCCAGAGGCTCACGATAACCTGTGGCTTCCTTCCATCAAGGTTAAATGCAAACAGGGAGACAAGCAACCCTGAGACCCAGGGCGACACAGCCCGGAGCTTTCCTCCAGTGGAGGTCTATGGACAGCAACCCTGGCTAAGCTGATGGCTTCCTCTCGGCCTCTAGTGACAAGACTGTGGAGTAGACACAGGACTCCCATGATAGGTCAGAGGGTTAGAATTATAATAACGACAGACAAAACAAGGGAGTGCCCAGGGAACGTGGCTGCTGATGTTCGAATGTGTCCTCCTAAAGTCCACGTGCTGGGAACATAAACTTACCCTGTCGTACATGCTGTGTTTGAAGTTGGGATCTTTAAGAGGTGGTTAGGATTAGGTGAGGCCATGAGGGTACACCTCAACTGAGCTAGTCTGCTTGCTCTGTCCTGTCATGTCTCCACACCAGAACCAAATACATTTATATTCTTGATAAAGTACACAGTGAACAGTTCGTAAGAGCGATATAAAAAAGATGAAAACATCTTGACTCAGACCCTGGCCCTTGAGTAACAAACAGCACTGTGAGGACGGCTCCCACTGAATCACCACAGTGTCCTGCGACGCAGATGACCCAGCAGACTCTGAGTCAGAGCTGGGGTTCATACCCAGCCTTTAATCTGGTATACTTTGTTCTCCCAACAACCAGCCCACAACCCATCGAGGGAGTGGGAGGCTACGGGTGGGAGTCAGCAGCACGCTGGCCTGCACCGCGTCACGGCACTCACTCTTTACCTCAGATATCTCTGCAAACTGACTGTTGGCCTGACAGCATTTCTCTGCAGTTTCCATGGCCACCCCGTAGTTATCCACAAAGGCTCGGTACACGCCCAGCTGGCTGGCCTGCAGAGAGGAAGGAGGGGAGGGTGAGACAGAGGTGGGAGAGGGAGGGGCTCTCCACCTTCCTGAGGACTTGGCTCTCGTGCATTGCTCTGGGGGAAGAAACAAAAACCCAGGTACAGACAGCACGAGTTGCAGAGACCTCAGCTCTTCCACGCTGTTCCCTCCCTCTCTCCCTCCCTCCCACCTGCTTTACCTCCCCACACACCAAGCACGATTCCCTCTCCTAAAATGACATGTTGAGAAGTGAGTCACAGCCCTGGACAGGTAATGGCTCCCTTCTGAGCTCCCTGATTCCTCCCACCTCCCTTGCATAAAGGGTGCCGTGAGGAGCAGCTTCAACTTGAGGTGAGAGGATCCAGATAAATGCCTCCGTGCAGGTGAGATGGAGGAGGC
This sequence comes from Peromyscus leucopus, assembly GCF_004664715.2. NCBI lineage: Eukaryota > Metazoa > Chordata > Mammalia > Rodentia > Cricetidae > Peromyscus > Peromyscus leucopus. Next base: position 20,849,904 of record NC_051084.1, read on the forward strand.
CATCCTGGCCATGGTCCATGGACCCTGGTAACCATGGTGGTGCGCTCGTATCTGATCCTGTCAGGCAGGTAAGGAACGGTCTGGCTGACTGGGGAGAGGAGCTCTCACGACTAGCTGCCCTTCTTAGACCTCACAGGGGTACCCGACTCTTATACACCACAAGGTGAGAGACGTTTTGTTTGTTCTTTATTTGATTAAAGATGGGTTCCCTCACCAGGCTTCTGCCCAGACACAAGCTCAACTAGGCCACAGTTTTCCATGGGTAGATGGAAGGGGGTGTGTGCCACCACCACAGTTATCTCTGGGTCTCACATCATTTTGGGGCAGTGAAGAAAAACAAACAAACAAACAAACAAACAAACTAGGATTCACATGGGACAGCACGCGGACACGGGGCTGTCATGCTGGCTAGATCTGAGCGCCCCCCCCCCCCAGCAGCTGCTCAGGAACTGGAAGCCTGATGCATTTGCTGTTCCTGGAATTTTCTCTGGGTTGAGCGTAACTTTCATGGGCATTTGCATTTATATGGGCTCTCCTATTTCTGGGGATGACAATTCCAGACGCTAGATAAAACCAGGTGCCCTTGGATAGGCTGGGCCTGCTCTGGCTGTGCTCCCACTGCGCTTGCACAGAAGGTGTGGGGTGTCCGAGGAAAGAGACGGGCTGGAAGACACCCCTACACAGCTCCTACACTTTTAACCACGCCAGAGAAATGGCCGCATCCTTGAGTTCCAGGCTGTCCTTCCGTGAACAACCACAACACCCAGAGTACTGCCTCCTCCCACCCCCTCCTCCTTCGCAGGCCCGAGTGAGGGCTTCCCAGCTGTCTGAGGATCACGATGGCCTCTCAGGAGAGGAGATGGCTATGCAGAGTCTGGAGCGTTTTGGTAGAGGACCACTTTCATGGCTTCTCCTTTCCTTTCCTCTTTGCCTTAGGGGCTTACTTCTTTCAGGGATGAGAAATCCTGAAAAAATCAATTCTTATGTTTTTGGTAACCTAAAACTGGAGCTGCATAATAATGGTAAACATAAAGATTGCCAAGCCGGGTGGTGGTACCGCACACCTTTAATCCCAGCACTCGGGAGGCAGAGCCAGGTGGGTCTCTGTGAGTTCGAGGCCAGCCTGGTCTACAGAGTGAGATCCAGGACAGGCACCAAAACTACACAGAGAGACTCTGTCTCAAAAACACCAAAAAAAAAAAAAAAAAGGATTGCCAGTATCTACATAGGATGTGTCCGTGATGGACATGGATCCCTATACTGTGGTTATTCTTTACCAGAAAGGCCTAAGAAAACATCTAACAAACTCAAAGCAGCCTGTGCCCTTCTGAAAATGTCAGTTCAAGGAGCTAATATCGATAGAAGGAGCCTAAAGAGACATCATAGCCAAATACATAGAACATTGGGCAGGACTGGAGCTTCAATCAGAGAGGGAGTAGGCGTGAGAACTCCAAGCGGAAACAAAACCCCACACACTGAAAGTGGACCATAGGAAAGGGCCATCTGCACCACCACAATAACCCAGGAGTCCAGGACTCTAGAGAAGGCACTGAAGTTGGAGGAGGTACACATAACTCCCTGCAACCTTGGACTCCCAAGTGTGATGCTGGGTGAGTCTTGCTGCAGTCTGAAAGGGCTACCTGTAGGACTGTGTCTGTCTGTCTTAGGGAGTCCCCAGCATTCAGCCCAGGTTAAAAAACGCGTGCACTATTCAGCAGACTGACTGGGGATTGACATTCCCCTGCAGCCTGTCACGCACGTAGACAGTGGAAGAAAACCACAGAAACCAAAAGTAACTTTCTAAATTTTACGTTCTAGTATTAAGAGTTTTCATTAGTGTTTTCTAAAACAGAAGTTCCTGGGAGGTTTCGGAATGCTATTCTAGGGAGAGTGTGGGGTGTGGTTTCTTCCAACAGCGCTATTCTTTGCTTTTCTGGAGGTTTCTGGTTGAGTCTGCTCTGCAAGTTTTAAAATTACTGGTACACGGCATGACGAGAGAGCTGGAGAAGGGACTCTGAAGATGAGGTGCACGGAACCAAAGACAGCTTCTTCCTATAGTGCAGCTGCGAGGAAAGGACCCCAAGAGAAGATATGAACCAAGTAAGCGTTAGCTTTGCTTCCTGGCCTTAGCTCCAGTGTGTCTGAGGCCCAGGGCAGCAGAGAGGGAAGGAAAAACAACAGGAAAGCCACACCCTGGACTGGGGACCTGGGCTCCTGCTTCCTAACAGCTTTCTCAAGACTGAAGCATTCCATCTTGCAGGGAAGCTCCCGAAGCAGGAAGGTAAACAACTCAAAAGGGCTTCAGGAAGTCCCTGAAACTCACTAGATTCACTAGGCCCCTTCTGCCAGAGCAAACAGTAAAAGCTGAGTGTCTCTCTCAGGCAAGACAAGCTGCAGACTCTTAAAGAGACCAGATCACGGCCTAGAAGAGGTTTAGAGCAACTGAGGCACCCGCAAAGGACACTCTCTAACCTGCTGAGCTGCCTTCTTAAGACTGTGCAGTGTGCTCCGGGCTCCCAGCTTCTGTAAGCTATCACCCATGCTGGGGTGGGCTTTGGTGGTGCAGCTGTGTGTGAGTCATTTCTGCTCCTGTAAGTGATCCCAGTAAAATTCACTGTTTCACTAAGTTGGACTTGGGTGGTATCTGTACTTCGGTTTGTTGTGGGATCCCTCACTGGGGTGAGCAGTTGTGTGTGCTGTGTGTGTCTCCCCAGGAAAAGCTGTGTGAGACAACAGCTCCTCTGTCTCCTCTCCACAACCATCTGGGGGTATGGGTAACCCAGTGCAGTGTGTGTAGGGGGTCCTTTTCAGGAACCTCTACTTATAGGAAGGCTATCCTTGGACCCCTGCTAACCCTAAAGGACTCATTTTCTGCATGAGGGAAAGTGTTCCAGGCAAAGAATATGTGCATAAAAAGCCTGGGCAATCTAGGAATTGGGATTAGCCATCTTCAGAAAGAGACCAGGGCTAGCACCCGACTTCCAGGATGGGATAACCTCTTTATTGGGCTGTTCTGCTAGCAACCTCCCCCCTTTTCCTATTCCCATGCTAGTACTAACAGCTCTGGAGAGCTGACAAGTGTTTCTACAGATGTGTGTCAGATTCTTGGTCAATTTTCATCTACTGTCGACTTTCAGAAACTCTTACTCTGTTGTCCAACAAGCCCTTGTCTTTGGCTTTATGGCCCCTCATACATGAGGAACCTAGCCATCCTCCTTCCTTGCTGAATAGCTTTGAAAACAGTACCTGCCTTCCAGGGCAGCCTCAGTGCAGGTAAGGCATGCCCCCCCCACCCCCGGCACACCTTCTGCCCCTTCATATCAGAGTGGGACCCAGCTCTGTAGGAACCAGATTTCCTCACAGCAATGTGGCTGTCACCCGGTCCATGCTCCTTTGTGGAGGTTCCTGGTTACATACCCTCTCTTTCTCCCTTCATTTACTTACTGTGTTGGCCTCGGTTGGTCCCCTAAACTCCTGGGCTCAAGCAATCTTACTGTTTCAGCCTCCCCAAATAGCTGAAAGTACAGGTATGTACCACTAACCCAGACTCACACACTTCAAACCATCTCCAGGTCTAATCCAATGGCATCACTATGTAAACAGTCATTATGCTGAACTATTTAGGGACTAATGACAAGGAAAAGCCTGTACGTGCCTAATTCTTTTCAGCACTTGATGAGTTCAGTTTGCACATGAAGACACCCGTAGATACAGAGGCTGACTTGTAACCAAACTCCCCTGTGCGCTCATCTGCAATCACCTCCCCAGGCCACGCTCTCTTCGCCACTAAGAGCCCAGTCTGACTGCTGAAAGCCGCTTTGGCCCCAGAGGCAGCCTGATCTGTGTGTGGACACTCGAAACCCCAAGCAAAACTGTTGGAGGCCAAGAAGAACAGGACACCGTACTCACCCGACTCCAGCTGGGTTGGCTGTGCCCCTCCCTCCCAGTGGCCTGCCCTTCGGCACCAAGGCACCGAGACACGCCCCGGGCTCTCCTTCTTGCTGTCTCCTTGTGGTACAAGCCCACGGGGCAAACCTAGTCCTTCCCCCGCTATGGACACAGTCACAGGTGCCAGCACGTCCACGTCACTCACCAGCTTCTGGAAGAGGTCGCCCACACGCTGTTGGTGGCTCCACTGCTGTACACGGGGGAACAGCCCATCATAGAACTCCTTGTGGATCTCATAGAGCTCAGGCACTTTGAAGAAAATGGTCTCGATCTGCTGGCTGGTCAGCACCGGCTGGGAGGTGGTGGCAGCGGCTTTCAGAGGCTTCATGGGCTAGAGGACGGCAAGGTGAGGCGGCCCGGTGAAAAGCGCTTACCGTTTGCTAGATTCCCCAGGGTGGTATCGGCTTTTATTTCTTTGGTGTTGTGCGATCAGGTCCAGGTAGGACCTTGGGCATGCTGGACAGACAGGTGCTCTACCACTGAACTACATTCGGGCTCGATCGCTTTTCATATTCCAAGGGAAAAATTAAAAGAAAGGGAAAACTTGGCAACAGAGGTCTCCCGTGAGTATCTACCGGCTCCCAGAGAAGTCCAGATATCTAGAATGAGGTATGAGGTGAATCCCAACAGGCAGTGCTCACCAGCAGCAGCGCCTCCAGATGGCTCAGGTACGTCTCCTCGCTGGCCAGGATTCCGGATAGAACCCACTTTCTCATCTCCAAGCCCTTTTCCAAATCCAGTTCACTCTGCAGGAAGAGAAGCAGAGACATCAGCTCCCCCTGAGGACAAGCCAGAGACGATCCATTGGGAAGGAAGAGGGAGGTCCCAAGAGCCCTGGGACCCATTTAGCCATTGTAGCTACTAGTCACTAAAATCTAGAGGCCCATCCACTCAAGGGCCAGCCTTAGCCCCCACAGACTAGGAAAGGGGAAGCTGGATGCCAAGCAGGCTGCAGGACCTCCTCCCTTCTTGCCTTGCGCCTGGGACCACGGAGCGGCTGCTTTCCACACATGGAAGGACCAGGAAGCACACAGGAAGCCCAAGGCTAGCTCCAGCAGGGCTGAGCTGGGGTACATGGGAGCCTACTGCCTGTCCATGCAGATTCCTGCTATCAAAAACACCCGCTGCTCCTTGCCCTTCACCCGATGCGTGTGAGCCTCACCTGGATTTCTGGTCTGTCGCTCAAACTTGAACCTTGGACCAACCAGGCCCCTAGGCAGCACCACCTCCTTCCTCAGCATGCTGCGCTTCCTGGCCTTGACTGACCCGGCTGGCTGTGCATCACCGCCACCTGCCTGTGGGAGTAGCTAGCGGGGAGGGCGGCCGGCCCCCAGGCTCAGGAGGTCTGTCTGACTCTGCTTTCCAGGCTTGAACCTGGCCGGGAAGGGACCCTCTTGCAAAGTAGACTCTACACGAAGCACCTGAGCTTTGTCAGCTTCCCAGACGAAAAAACTATGAAGCTCTCTGCAGCCTTGGTTACAACAAGACAGAGCTGACACGTGGTTGGATGCTGACCCAGGCGGTGCAGCCTGCACAACCTGGGGGACCATGAGCTGATGCCAGCTTATTCGGACTGAATTGTGTCTGTCCTGCCCCCTCCCCACCCTCACCCGGGCCCATTCCTATGGTGAAGTCCTGAGCCCCATGGCCTGAGAATATGACTGTATTTAAAGACGTTGAAACGAAGTCAGGAGAGTGGATTCTAAGACGGTGTAACTAGTATTCCAGAGGAACTGGAGTATATGACAGACACATACGGTAGGCATTTGACCCGACTGTCGTCATGTGCAGCCATTCACAGATTTAGGAGAAAGGCCTTAGAAGAAAACACCCCTGTAACAACTTGACCGTCCAGCCTCCGACACCTACGAGAAGGTACATCTCTGTTGTTCAAGTGGCCCAGCTTACGGTGTTTTGTCACGGCATGCCTAGCAGACCGATAGTGATGGCGGAGCCAAGGGCAACAGAAAGTACTGCTTGACTTCCTGGCCGCTCCCTGCTTCTCTCCCCAGCCACAAGCGATGTCAGAGGCTGGCCATGCCTGTGGAACCACTGTGTGGCACCCGGCCAGCCAACCCCACCTATAAGCAGAGGGAGATGCCAGGAAGGGGAGGAGCCCTGCATCCGTGGAGGGTCATGTGATGTTAAAGGCCCTGCCCACTCCGCTTCTGGTTTCCTAGCCCAAGAGCAAGCCCACGAGAGCCCTATTACCCCACCTCCCGGGCTTTAGAACAGGAGCAGTGACCCCTTCCATGACTCACTTTCCTAAATCATTAAAGGAAAAAGGTCAGCAATGCTGACATCTGGGGCTGAAGGGCGATCCTATGCAATATGGTGCTGTCCTGCATCCCTGGCCTCGACCTCCCACATATGATGGCCACAAATGTCAGGACAGTAGTGTCTACTGCCTGGGGCCTGCATGACCCCTGGATGAGACTGGGTTCAAGGAAGGACCTGACTAAGGCCAGCTCAGACCTCTGCGAGGCTCTGCAGTTGGGCATGAGGACCCCACTGTGGACCCTCTGTGCCATAATAGCTCTGCTGGTCCTTTCTAGCTACCTAGTCCTGTAAGAGGGAAGTATTTCATGGTATAGACTGCAGGCTCATCAGGAAGAGCCCAGGGTCAGGAGCCAGGGTTGCTCAGGGAGCCCCTGGCCCTGGGATTTTTGTCACCTGGATGTTAACTGCCTAACTCTCTTGTGTCTCACCTGGATCCCTAGGGCTTGGGTCACATTGTCACTGCCACAGGATCACCTAAGAACCCTTCTTGAGTCATGGCTTTATGTATGCATGCATGTATATGTTGCTAAGCTGTGAACATGCAAATGTGTGTAGGTGGCACCCGCTGCTCCAGGAAACTAACCCACCCAAATGGGTCCCTTCAGGGAACACCAGGCAATGGCTTCCACAGATAGGAGCCTCTAGGGCACAGCTGTGCCTGAACTTGGAAATTCCCTGGAACATAGAGTGCTCAATTAAGATTTCTTTCACCATCAAATCCCAAAGACCTGGCGAGGTCCTCGTTTGGACCTCGCTCTATGAAACCCCAAGGACTCCTTCAGAGTCTCAGTCTTCTTGTTGGGAAACAAGCAGGTCCCAGAAATCCAGGACTATTGATGGAGCTTGTTAAACACTGCCCATGGGGCCCGGATCTGCAGGATTTGATGGGGCGATGCCCACTTCTCAGCCCAGTGTTAAATGGCAGGTCCTCGGAGAAGCAGCCTTCGCTTGTCTCTGCACACACACGCCTCCCACTGTGGGGATGATGCACCTATCCCACACAAGGGAAGAGGTTAGGGAAGTGGCAGCCTCTTGACAGCAGCAGCCACCCCCAACACCCTGTTCCAAGAACAATCTTGCTACTGTGAGCTCCAGGGAGATAGCGCGCACGGAGGGGCCTGGGGAGGTCGGCAGGGCCAGTGACAGTCCTGCCCATCCAGCATAAGCTGCTGCTGCCGGCATGGATGGGAGGGGCCGGTGGAAGCCTGGTGCCTCATTCCACCCACGCAGTTTGGAAAGCCAGTGGGAAACACTGTGCAAGCAGGACGGCGCCAAGTCCAGTCCTTATTCCGAAGGGCGAGGCCATCTGGCCCGGGGACGGTGCTGGGGTGGACGGAGAGACTCGGCCACGAGAAGAGGAATCTTCTTAGATGGGAAATCTTTTGGGGGGGGGGTGGGGGGGGATCAGAACCGTGCTGGTGGTGACCCAAGCAGCCCACTCTGTCTCACAGGGAAGGGAACGGGGCAAGAAAGAACAAGAGAGCGATAGCGAAGGCTGGCACTGGCTGTTTATAACCCCGGCGAACACATGACATTCTATTATCAGCACCCGACAGGCAGGGAGGTTCCTTCTAGGAGGACGCTTCCGGTAAAGGGCAATTGGAAGAAAACAAAAAGGTAGTGAGAAGCCCTTATGCCTAACCCGAGTCCAGAAACAGGCAGCCAACAACGGGTAGAAACAAACCAGGCTCATGATAACAAAGTAACAAATGCTACCACGCTCACAGGTGGGAGGAAAGCTGGTCCATGAGTAAGTCTTTCAAGACTCCTCCCAGGAGAGCCCACTGACCAATCAGGGTGCAGCTTTCTCGGCTGTAAGTTCATAGCCAGCATAGCTACGGAGCCAGGGGCCCTCTTCTAGTCTGCGTAGGGCCAGGGCTCTCTGAGTATTAGGCTAGATACTGGCCCACAGTCCAGCTTGCAAGTGCTCCAAAGGGCTGACTTTTCACAGCACACCAGTCCTACCGGAGGGGAGGTCCCGGCACCCAGAACTGGCTCCACTAGCAGATCCTGTCTCAATAAACCCACCGAAGAAGGCCTTCTTGCTGCTCCCAGGGTAAGGGGTGCCAGGTCCCTGCCCCACCCCAATTCAATACCTACCTAAGGGGTGGATGCTCACAGAGGTCCCCTGAAACTTAGAAGCTCCACTGAGCTTGTGTGTTGCCATGGAATCCCCCAGGGGAGTTCTCTTAATGCTCAGTAGCCCAAAAGGTACGAGCTTGGCAGGAGGGAGCAAACCAGGCTGTGGGAGGCAGAAGAACCTAGGCAGCAGGGTAGGGTGCTCTGGCCTCAAACCCACCACATTCCCTAAGGAACCCAAGAAGAGAGATCAGAAAGCTACGGTTCTGCCTGTCACCGGTGCCATGACGGGCCTCTACCCTTAGGGTTGTAGACACTACAATAGCGCACCTTAACTAGAGGGCTGCTGGAACAAGACTCGGTGACCTGTCAACCCTCCTCATTCAGACACCTCCCACCACCTGCTCTGGTGGAATGCTTGGGGGAAATGCAGACCTGCATGTGCAGATGTGCAACATCCTGCCAAATACGCAACATGGGCGGTGTTTTACGGACTCCTGAGGGGGCTGCAGAAGGCAGACAAGGTTCTGCATGGAGTCTCCAGGGATGAGCCCCTGAACTGGGTGCTAAAAGGCCGTCATCTACATCAGGAGACTGGCAGGATAGCGGGGTTAGGGTGCAAAGAGGGTAGATCAGCTTCCTCTCAAGGGATGGATGGGCAGAGACGTAAGCGACAAGGAGCAGGTACACGTTACATGCTGGCTTCCTTTCCCATTCTTGTGTTTCAGAACGAGGAACCTGCTGAGCCTCAGGGCCATTAGAAATCACAGACCCATACAAAGAAAGCACTCTCTCAAGAGAGGTGCCAGCCCCAGAGCAAAGCAACCATGGTGGAAAGACGCATTCCTAGGGCTTGGTTAACAGCCATGGGGAAAGTGTGATGCTGGCGTTAGGAGCCAGGGTCACATGCATGCCGAGCATGAACTCTACAAACGAAGCCATGATCCCAAGGTCCGCTCTCATTCTTATGCTGAAACCCAGGGTAGAAACCATCCAGAAACAAGGTAAGCAGTGGGGACCAGAGAGACAAAACGGCCAGAGACAAGGAGGAAAACCGCTCCAGAGCAACAGTGATTGTTCAGGCCAAGAAGGGAAAATCCAAGATGTGAAGGGAGCTGGCTTCATTGTTTCCTGTTATAAAAAAAAAATATCCTGATAATACACACACACACACACACACACACACACACACACACACACACACATATAGGGGGAGAGAGAGAGGGAGAAGGAGAGAGAGAGACTGAGAAGCAAGTTACGGGATTAAAGGCTTATTTGGCTCACAATCACAGTCCATCACTGTGGGGAAGTCAAGGTGTCTAGTCCCATAGGCTACCAAACCCAGGGAATAATACTGTCCACAGTGAGCAGGTCTTCCCACATCAAATTAGCATAATTAAGATAAATTCCCCACAGGTTATCCTAATCCAGACAATCCCCATTGAGACACTCTTCCGATTCTCACTGTGTCACATTGACCTTTAAAATCGTCACAGAAGGTATCCTTGCTCCAATGGCAAGAGGAGCATGCCCCTGCCTCAGTATACCACCGGGAAAAATGACCTGCAACAATGCCCTAGCCACAGGGCCACAGAATGGCTCAGGACACAGTGCTGGTTGGACAGAGTCACTGTGGGAACTGCTCTGTCCAGCCTGCAAGCACCCCAGGGTGATGATGTACCTGAAGGAGAAGGCGGGGCCCATAGAGCATGCTGCTTGGAAATGTGACATATCACCTCTCAAACGTTCCATGACTCCCTAGCCACGTGACCTGGGAGGAAGCCAACAACTGGCCTCTCAGTTATGCATTGGTGACGGGAAGGGGACAGCAAGGTAAGATCCTTAGGACTGTTGGCGAGGGTTATGTGACAACTCCCTGGGAAAAGCAAACACACTCACTTGGTCACACAAAGCTATCGTTGGCACCTTCTCTGTTGAAAAGGGAGTAAGTATACAGGGCCAAGGCTAACGACAGCCTAGCCAAGCACTACGGCACTACACTACCATGTCATTCTTGCTTAGGTAGGGGCCTCTGGCATGACTCTTCTCAACCTCAAGAATACACACAATCTGCCCCTCTAGACTCAGTTTATAAAGCAAACCCATGACCCACCCTCCCTGCAGAATGTATGCACAGGGCTGCCTGCCTCTACTCGATTCACGAGAGGAAGAAGAAAGGAGTTTTCTGTGGTTTGTCTAAAGGTGCCGTCACCTCCTCGCTACACGTCTCTGAACAAGGAGTTAGTTGCCTTTTCAGGAGACCTCTCCCCGGAAGCCGCGACCTGGTCCAGAGCAGAGCTCAGTGCCCCATCCCAGGTTTCACATCTACCCCACATTCCCGGCAGGTGCCCCTCCTGGACTCACCACTTTGGTGGGCTCCAGGGCTCCCGAGGCCAGAGCATCGCGGCTGCCTCTGCCTTTGCTGCTGAGGTGTGGAGAGGAAGAAGGTGAATCGTCGATGTAGGGCATCCCATCCTGGTGCCGGCGCTGTTCCTCGGCCTGGTCTGCGGCGCAGCCATACCCAGGTGGTGTTCCAAACGAGGAATCTGTGTGTGTACAAAGCAGCAGCCGGTGTTAATGAGAGCTGAGCCAGGGTCCAAGCTGACACATACAGGTATCCCTAGGGGACTTTAGGTACCCCGCCATCACTCTCAAGACCTATTACTAGCCAAAGACACAAAGGATGAGAAGGGATCCAACTGCAGCTCGTATCCAGATAATACAAGAGTAGCCAAGGCTGTCCTCGGGAAGCAGGTAATATAGGGGACTAATATGTAACATCTGGCCCTGGTAAAAAAAAAAACACACATACACATACACATACTCTTTCACACACATACACATACTCTTTCCTAGCACACGGCTTCTAAAATCATTAGACTTTCCAAAGCGATACTTATTTTTTTTTTAATGTTAGTGAGATGATTGGAGAGCTCAGGATGGGGGCTGGTTGTTATGGTTGAGTGGGAGGGGAGGGTCAACCACGTGACTAGAGGGTTGGAACTTCCGGCTATGACTCTGGCCCTCTAGGAAAGGGGCTGAAGGTTGAGTTGATCATTAGAGGCCAATGACATAATCAGTCAGCCCCATGGAATGGAACTTCTATAGAAACCCACAACGCAGGGTTGGAAGAGTGTGGTGTCTTGGCCACTGAACACACAGGAAAACACTCTAGGCCACGCTACCATATAACCATCTCTTTCCTCCTACTCATTCGGAGTGGCTCCTTTTTTTTATTTTTTTAAATCATAAACTGAAAATCTAGTTAGGAAACTGCTTTCCTACCTTCTGCCACCATCCATTCCTGCATAAATGATGGAGTATGAAGAAGGGATTGCGAGACACCCCCCCCCCTTTTCTCCGTGGATATGATCAAACAAAAACGTGGGTCATGACCTGGGGTTTGAAGTTGGTGGAGTGAGGGAGGCTGGTCTTATGGGGCTGAGCCCTTAACCTGTGGGATCCAATACCAATCTCCAGGAAGATAATGTCAAATCTGAGCAAACACTGCAGTATACCCCGATGGTATCCGCAGAGAACTGAAGGGCTTCTTGGTGTGGAGGAAAGGCCTGCCTTTGGTCACAGAAGCTTTCTGCTGAGGGTGATGTGAAGACAGACAGGGGCTTTCCATGTGGGGAGGCGGCCTGGGCTAGGAGAACCCGAATGCAAAGGTGCCCTTGAATGGTCCCTATACATCTACCTACAGGGACGCAATGGTCAAAAAAGACCACAGTCCTCTGTACTAATTGTTGGCAAACCCAGGAGAAGCTCACTATGATCCTGGGCTACTCCCCCCACCCCCACCCTGCCCCGGGCTACTACTTACAGTAACCTTTGCTAAGACCTTCCAGTGGACATACACACGCAGGCAAAATGTGGCCCACCCTTGGCATCAACAGCTTAATTTGGACAGCTGGGGCATGTGGTGGGTTGGCATTGTGACCAGCAGAGGGCTAGATACCAGACCAGACAGCCAAGCTGATCATGGCCCTAGTTACCTGCTCGTCCTCTGAGAAGCCTTTATAAGAATAAGGCTGTTAAGCTGGGTATGGCTGCACCGACGTTGTATAACCCCAACGTTGGGAGGCAGAGGCAAGTGGATCTCTGCAGGTCTGAGGCCAACTTGGTCTTTGTAGGAGGTTCCAGGGCAGTCAAGGCAACAAAAGTGACCTTGTCACAAAATTGAAGTGGGGGTTGGGGGTGGGGATCAGGGTGCTTTCCTGGTGATCCTGACAAACAGTGGGGTATATCTTTTAGAGACAGAGGATGCTGTGACATCAGCTATCCATGGTTGCCTACAGTTTGCAACAGGTCCCAGCCTGAGGCCATAGGACAGCAGGCCAGCCCAGGTACAAGAACTGGCAACTGTGAACAGCGATCACCAGCAAGGTCTGGTGGTCCTGACCTGAGGAACCTGAACTACAGCCCAGACCCCCTTTATCCCAACCCGAATACAGCACAAGGACAGAGGGGGTCCATTCTAGAAGAACCTCATGGCTGGCGAAGCTCTAGTCATAGGAAATAATATACCCCACACCACCACACACACACACACCTCAAGGCTGGATGACAAAACCTGATGGCTACCTGTAGCTCCTCTCTGAACCATTCCCAGTTTGAGATTCCTTCCTTCCTTCCATTTTGCTGAAATAGGGCCTCATGTCTCTCAGGCTAGCCTATGTCCTGCAACCCACTATGAGGCTGAGGATGACCTTGAACTCCTGGACTTCCTGCCTCCACCTCTGAGTACTGAGATGAGGGACATGCAACCCTCTACCAGATTTATGTGGTGCGGGGGAGGGGGGGATGACCCAAGGCTTGCAAGTACTCCAGCAACTGAAATACCCAGGCTTTAGCTTGTATTTTTCAATAGAATGGACCCTTCTAGCTTGTATTTTTCAATGGAATGGACCCTTCTAGCTTGTGTTTTTCAATGGAATGGACCCTTCTAGCTTGTATTTTTCAATGGAATGGACCCTTCACCACAGACAGCATAGACAAGGGCCCAGTGTCGGCTAAATATTCCTAAAAATCTTTTGACAGTCTTGCTCTTTTCCTACGGCCATCTTTTCAGCAGCCGACATCCTCTTCATCATCTGACAGGATGCCTTGCGTCTGCTCCCTGTGGCTTCCACTGACTACATGGACTCATGTCCAAGGTCAAGTCAACACTGGGTAGTAATCAACCCAGTAAGAACATCAGGATCAGACTTGTCCCAGGGGTCACTGCACATGAACTGCAGGATTCCATGTCTGGGACACAATGAACTCCTTGAGCAGCCTGACAGGAGCATCAACTGCTTGGCAAGGGCTTGTCCACCATTGTGGAGTAGGAACAATGTGGACATTTCACCTTCCCAGGGTGAGACCCACAGACCAGGAGGTCCCCTGCTGGGCTGTGCCAGCCCACCTAACAACCCAGACTCCTCAGGTTGCTGCTCCTCCTGCTGCCTGAGTCGCAGGTGATCCAGGAACCGAGCTGTGTCCGCCCTCTTCGAAACTTCCAGAATGATCCGGGCACCTGAACTCAGGAGGAACATGGCCATGTTCTTAGCCCTGCCTTCCCAGACTATGGGAACAGACTGAGAGGGCCAGACAACCCATTCACTGGAACACACTGGGAAGGCATGCTGGGAGAACTGGGGTTGGGGCAGCAGCTCAGCTGTGGCAGAGTTGGCCTCCCGTATTCCAAAAGTGAGAACAGATCAGACATCCAGCTGTGCCAGGAAGGTTTCCCCAGCTCCCACCCTCCTCTCAGCTCTGCCTCTGCACCCTCGCCAGGGTGCACTGTACACTGCTGGTGACGGCTGTTTTTATAGACAGTTGCTCACATCCTTTGGTAGGCAGACCGCTCCAGTACAGGCTTAGAAATCTGCTGGGCAGGCAGGTCCAAGTCTCACCACAGTTAGAGCTAGTTCCAGACCCTGTGAGCACAGACTACAGTCCAGAGCCTTCTCCCAGAACCCCGTGTACCAAAAGCTGACTTTAGCTTGGGAAGAGGGCTGTAAATCAGGAATGCAAGCCTGGTCATCTATAGGGCTCTTCCTTTATTTTGGAGCAGTACTTTGCACAGTACCCATGGCGCTACCCGGAGCTAAGTTTCCTAACAATGGGAAAGCCTCAGCTTTTGCAAGAAGCAAGGTGGAAAACACCTACTTGCTCCCTTTTGCCAGGCACTTCCCAGGGCTCTTCCTGGCGTTGCAATCTTTTCCACATTCTGTGGATGTACACAGACACCTTGGCGGGCATGAATTCCCATTTTTCTGACAGAGTTTTAGAGTCTGATTACATTCAAGTCCACCTATGACTATTGCAATTTAAGATCCTTTAAGATGTAGGGAACTCCTTCACTGATGAGGAGCAACACCTGACAGCTCCCGAGGGTGTACACAGCATGCCTGGGACCCACACACAGAGAGGTCAGGGAGTATGCAAGAGAGAAAGCAGGAAGCAGGAGAAGGAGAGCATATAAATGCATGATCCTAAACCCCTATTGGCCCAGGGTGTGATCCAAACATTTTCCTAATGGAGTTTTAATTGGTAGGTTTAAAGCAAGCAGGCACTAGCTCTGGGGTGTCACTAAGGCATATCTTGGCCATCGGTGTGACGTGTGGGGTTAGTAGGGCAAATTCAGCTGGTGCCTCCACCTGCTCTACGACCACCCAGGGAAGTGGCCATATACCTGCCCCCCAGGGAGGCAGATATTTGAGGCAGATATTGCAGGAACTGGAAGGAGGGGGAAGATGGGAAATTGTGAAACAGGTGCACTACTGGAAGGAGTGACTGGGACCTGCCTGTAATGGGGGGAAGCCCATTCATATGAAATATGGATGCCAAAGCAGCTCTTATAAAACTCTACTTCATGGGCTGGCGTAGGAAGTCTGCCTAGTGTAAGCAAGGCCCTCGGTACATATGTACGTACACACACACACACACACACACACACACACACACACACACACACACACACACAATTGCATGCACACCAGCACAGCCTGTTGGACTAGGCTTCTTACCCCAGCACTGAGGAGGCTAAGGCAGGATGATGATAAGGTTCAGGCAATGCCTGAGCTATGAGGTGACTTCAAGGTCAGTCTGGACAACTTAGTGAGACCCTACTTCAAAATGAAAGATAAAAGGGGGTCTAAGAGATACAGCTTAGCATGCCTGAGGCTCTAGTGCCTACTCTGTCACTTTCCAAGCACATTCCAAAGAGAAGATATCCCTAAAATTCTGTGCTGGTAACCATGTGATCTAGCAATTCTATTACCTACGTGACTAAGGAGACTAGAAAGTTGTTTACTCAGATGATTAAACAAAAACGTGTGTCGTGATGTTCACAGAAGCCACTGTTCATGGAGCTTTGGGAGGCAATGGTGGGAAGCTTGCCTGGGTGAGAGCCCTGCTGCTGGCAAAAACCAAGAGTGAAGTTACACCATGGTCAAAAAGCAGAATCAATCCAAGTATCCATTTCCACCATGGCCTATGGGCTTTAAGATGATCTGACGTAAGCTACAAGATGGATGAGCCTTGAGGATATTATGCTCAGTGATAAGAGTCAGTAAGAGTCAGAAAGGGTCACATATCACGGTTTCATTCACACGATGTATCCACCAAGGACACAGAAAGTTACAGGAAGTAGGTTAGGGACTGCTTTGTGAGTATGACGTTTGGTGTTGGGGTGGGGGTGGGGTGGGGTGGAGAACTGTGGAACCAAACTGATGGAGGCTGGTGTGTTCGATAGTTTTATGTCAACTTGACACAGCTGGAGTTACCTGAAAGGAGGGAGCCTCGATTGAGAAAATGCCTCCATAAAATCTGGCTATTGGGCATTTTCTTGATTAGTGATTGATGTGGGAGGGCCCAAGAGGTGCCATCCCTAGACTGGAGGTCCTGGGTCCTTGCTGAGCAAGCCAGTAAGCAGCACCCCTCAATGGCTTCTGCCTCAGTTCCTGCTCCCAGGTTCCTGCCCTGTGTGAGTTCCTGTCCTGCCTTCTTTTGGTGATGAACAGCAATGCTGAAGTGTAAGCCAAATAAACCCTTTCCTCCCCAACTTGTTTTTGGTCATGGTGCTTCATCACAGCGATAGAAACCTCTAAGATTGTTGGTTAAAACTGAGTGTGTAACACCCAACTGCTTGCTTTAATTAATTCTGAGCTAGACCTGGTGGTTTAGACTTGTAATTCCAATATTTGGAAGGCTAAGGCAGAAGGATTATAAATTCAAGGCCAGCCTGGGCTATACAGTGAGGTTGAGGCTAACCTGGGGAAAACAGTATTCTCTCCCTCCCTCCCTCCCTCCCTCCCTCCCTCCCTCTCTCTCTCTCTCTCTCTCTCTCTCTCTCTCTCTCTCTCTCTCTCTCACACACACACACACACACACACACACGATGACTTTCATGTTATATGAATTTTACCTCGATTAAAAATAAATTGGGCTCACAGCACCATCCTCTATGAGCTTAGCTCCTCAGGGAGCTTAGGGCAGGAGGCTTGCAGACAGCTTAAGCTACATGAGTCACTGTCTTAAAAAAACAAAAGCCAAATCTAACAGTTTTCTGAAAGGCCAAGAGTGTGCTATTGGAAACAGACAAGAGAACCAGCCATCTGGTGCCATAACCCCGGGCCACCACAAGCAGCAAATGGCCACTGAACTTGGGTCTGTTGCTGGTTTCAGTGGGTTTTCTGCTTTCTCCTCCTGTTAGGTTGGCAGCTGTCCCTCCTGCATTGGCAATCAAGCCAAGTCAAAACTCTTTATAAAGGAGACAACCCTCACCCACTTGGCCACAAGGCCATGGCGAGAGCACTATCTTCAAGAAGAGGGGCACCGTGAGCATCCAATCCTGGGCCTCTTAGCCCTTGCACTGCATCCCTAAAAATGGCATCACCATTTCTGGCCAGTTCCCAAGCATGGAAATCCCCGGTTGCCTGGGCAGGGAGAGGTCATGGTCATGAATCAGTGTGTGCCACACAGAAAGCCCTGAGGCTGGCTAAGCCCTAACTACCACCCAGACGGGTTGCAGAATGCCAGTCAGGAGGGGCCTGAGTGTGCCCTGCTCAGGGCCTGATGCCTTGGTTCTCCAGGTAGCCCTGTTTATCCTACAGGAGGGACAATGTTTCTAGTGCTTTGTTTTCTTAGCCCAGTGGTTCTCAACCTGAGACCCTTTAGTACAGTTCCTCATGCTGTGGGGACCCCCCAACCATAAAACTATTTTTGTGGCTACTTCATTAACTATAATCTTGCTGCTGTTATGAATTATAATATAAAGGTCGGGCGTTGGTGGCGCACGCCTTTAATCCCAGCACTCGGGAGGCAGAGCCAGGCGGATCTCTGTGAGTTCGAGGCCAGCCTGGGCTACCAAGTGAGCTCCAGGAAAGGCGCAAAGCTACACAGAGAAACCCTGTCTCAAAAAACCAAATAAATAAATAAATAAATATGAATTATAATATAAATATTTGGGGGGGATAGAGGTTTGTCAAGGGGTTGCAACCCACAGGCTGAGAACCACTGTCTTAGAGGCTGACCCATATAAGCTGCACGGCTGTCTACTCAGGGCCTGGGTTCCAGGTGGCTGAAGACTCTGAACTACCAAAAGGCCAATTTTGCAGGACATCTTCCACCAACTGAGTGCACCCACAATGTGGGCAAGCACCCTTCCCAAGGTGGTCTGAGTGAGAAAGGCCCTCATAGGCTCCTATGTTTGAATAGTTGATCCCCAGTTGGTGTTTGGGAAGGATTAGAAGGTGTGGCCTTCGAGGGGGTGTGTCACTAGGGGTTGGGCTTGGAGGCTTCAAAAGCCCATGCCCTCCCAAGTTTCTCCCTCTCTCTCTGTGATGCTTGGAGGCTGAGATGAGGGCTCTCAGCTACTGCTCCAGTACTATGTCTGCCTGCCACCATACTCCCTATGATGATGATCACGGATTCACCCTCTGAAACGGTAAGCCTCCAGTCAATTCTTCCATATGTTGCCTTGGTTGTGGCATCTTCACAGAAATAGAAAAGTAACTGAGACACCCACCCCACCCCCACTCATACACCTGGCATCCAGAACACTCAAAAAATCTTAAAAATCTCCAGTGTCTAAAAAATCTAGACACTGGAGGCAGGAAAAAATAATCTGAGGCTCGAGGCCCCAGGCTGAAAACTGGCTGGTGCCAGGGTGGGGTAACTAAGGGTGGAAATCCCAGCTAGGAAAAGGCAGCAGCCCTTTGCCGTAGGAAGAGTGATTTAATTACTGTTTCTTGAACCACTTGGCTTTTTATTTTTTTAGGACTACAAGGTTAAGAAAAACTTCTTGGAACCTCACAAATGAACGTGGCACCTATCTCAGCCAAGACACGTGCTGCATTTAACACCTGTGTTGCATATGTAATGGGACCACACACGACCCCTCCCCCTTGGAACCATGGGAGATGTCCATCAAGACAACCACGCCAAGGTCACCAAGAGAGGAAGCTGAGGAAATGACTACAGAATCTGAGGGAGGGTTGGGAGAGGCAGACATGCTCTGTCCTGAACACAAAGGCCAACAGCAGGCCATAATCGGCCCAGGGGTAATCCTCCCAAAAAACACTTCCTTGGGCTGAGAATGTTACTCAGGGCTGGAGTATACGTGCAAAGCTCTAGGTTCTGTTCCTACTGCTGTTTAAAAAAAAAAAAAAAAAAAAGAGTATGTCCATCTCCTACCTCTGAACCTGTAAGATGATTAGAATCTTATTTGGTTGGGACAGACATAATTAAGGCGTTTCGGATTCCACCTCCATAGATTATCCAATTACTATCACTCTGCTGGGCTCTTGCCCTCAAAGACCACTCAGGAGAAGTATAGGGGGCGTTCCTCTACATCAAGCAACCGTCCACTTCTTGGGACATCAACTGAGTGACCTCGGTTTTGTTCCAATCTGTTACTACCTGGACTTCACAGGCTAAGGGTTCAGTCCTGAACTCCCGTCAATCAAATGTTGAGGCTACCTGGGACTTGTGAGTGACCAGCCACTAAGCAGTATAGGTCTGTGTTTCTGCCTCACTGTTCTCCTGGTACAGTAATTTACTAGACTAGCCTAGATTTTTTGGGAGAACTTTCTACAGACAGGGGACCCTGGGCCTGGGTGAAGTCTCCTAGCAGCTGAGAGTCAATGATTTTGTCACAACTAATAAAATCTACCATGAATATTGCCTACGTAATTTTTTTGACTAGCAATATTCCAAATAAGAATGTTAAAATATCAATTTAATATGACCTTTGTACTTAACCTTATTCCTTTCCTGGCTATAAACACGTAATTTTATGAGAACCTCACAAACAAAATTACAAACTCTGTTCACAGTTAAAACGTGTTTCCACTTCCTTGTGGCCTGCATTGAGTAAGGATTCCTTTGGCCCTTTAAACCTACTTTTTAGGATTCTAGGAACCCACAATCCTATCCCATGCACTTCAGACATCATGATTTTAAAAAAGAGCAAGTTTCTAGAAACCCTTTGAACAACATCACTCCAGAAGTCCACCCACCCCAATCACATATGAGGCTACTGTTGAGACATTCCAGGTCAAAGGAGAATTTCCCCGAGGAGGAGCCCACAGCCACACCCGGTATGCACTGTCCCTTTATGCTAAAACCTTTCATTAACAAACTCCAACTCTGCATCACATTAGTTTGTTTTTTAAATTCTCTTCTGCAGTGCAGTCAGGAGTCTCTGGAGACTTCTATGAGGTAGGCAACTGGCAGAAACCAAGGGCTGCATCTCTGGTCCCCACTGCCAGACATCATAAAGGACACAAAAGACAACTGGCAAATGGAAGAGTACGCAGGTCAGGGTATATATCCCAAGGCTGTACCGGAAGCCTTCCATGCCTCTCCAGATGTTCACTTGGAAGCTCTCTGAACCCCGATGTTTAGGTTCCTTTTTTTTTATGAGGCATGACTGACTCGCTCAGTGTCCACAGGCATCAATTCAACCTCCAGCCCCTTGTCCCTCCCCCAGAGGTAGGGAGAAAGGCTGAAAAGTTCCAACTCTCTAATCCTGTGGGAGTTGGTCAGGCTGGCGACCAGCCCCATCCTGAAGCTCTCTAGTTTTCCAAAGTACGAGACAAGGAACTATTTTTGGAGCTACACTGTCTGTAGATTTTTGTTACGCAGTCTTTCTAGATCAACACGTGCCCTACAGAGGAACTCAGACACCAGCACCAAGGAACCACTTCCTAATTACCACCTGCCCATAGAAACAGGACTCTAACCAGCTGGCCATGGGCGCGACATGCCCTGAGAGCCACAGCTAGGTCTCCAAGTGGAGGCCTAAGGTGGTCTTCCAGTTAATCATTAATAGCAGAAGGTTTGGTCATACTCTAGGCTGGATCCTCAACTTGGCACATTCGTGAACTGAACTGGACCGAGGCTGCCGGGAACAGGGTAGGGTGTGTGCAAGTGATGTTCTGTGTTTAGTGCCAATAACTTATGGCATAGGATACGTGGGCAGATGTCAAAAGCCAAGGGACAGATCAAAAAGTGGCAGGGTCTGCTAGCCTAGCATAAACGGATTCTCCCCTGGGAACTCCTTTTTTTTATTATTATTATTAAACAGGTATCTGTTAGGAGACATATAGTCCTTTTTGTTCCCTATCTCCTTCTTCAACAATTTCCCTGAAAAAGAAAAGACAACAAACAAACTGGTCTTGCAGGGATCGGGGAGGAGTCAGAGATTCTTTTCATCTCAACATTCCCATTAGTGAAATGAGGCTAATGACAGACACTCTTACCCATATGCCCTGGGGGTAACAAGTAAACCATCACTCCCCTACCCGAAGGAGGAAGCACCTAGAGGCATCACTTAAAACAGTGACTGCAAACTGGGTATTCGTCCCATCCAGGGAGGGCGTGGATAGTTATCGCCACTATGTGGCTCCCTTCTGGAAAACTCTATGGTCTTCTCTTGCTTAGCTTCTTTAGTGTGCGGAACCTCTTCTTTCACTGTCTTAAACCAGCTCCACTTATAAAACATGGCAAGATCCACGTGCTGGCGGGCCTCACAGCAACTGCCTAAGTCTGTCTTCTGGTGCTATAATGCAACACCAGAGGGCAAGGACTTATAAAAAAAAAAAAATTATTTAGCTCACAGTGAGCATGGGGCAGGCATGGCTCTGCTGAAGGTTTCCCTAACTGTATCGTATCACGGTGGGTGGCATCTGTTACAGTATACATAGGAAATGTTCCCCAAAGTGTTAAAAGCTTAGTCCCCAGCTTTTGGGAGGTGGTATAAACTACAGGAGTTAAGGCTCAGTGGGAGGAACAGGTCACTATTCTTAGGAGCTATTCATTGTCTTTGGCCCCTTCCTCTGGGTTCCACTCCCCTTCGCTTCACTGCCAAAGACAAAGCTTTTCCTCTATTGTGTCTTTTCTCTCTAAGGCTTCTGTCTTGACAATGACCTAGAAACAAAGGCAGCAGATGACCATGGACTAAAACCTCAGAAACCGTAAGCCGAAATGAATCCTTCCTTCCTCGCTTGCTTTCTCGGACACTTTCATTCCGGTGATAAAAAGTCTGACTAATGGAGCAGAGCACCACTGTGGAGAAGGCCAGAGAGGAGAAGGGGGTGGTGCCTTCTCCTAGGATAACCCATTGTTGGATCGAATATAGAGTCCCGTGAGAACTAACCCAAGAGTCACTTGCCCAATATCTTAACCAACTCCTACTGGGTCTCACCTCTAAAAAGCCCATTACTGATCAGCACTGCTACACTGGAGGCCAGACTTCTAACATTCAAATCTTTGGGGTTACATATCAAAATCATAGCAGCATCTACCTATAGGGTTCTAAGGCTTTTGCGGGCCAGAGAATCATCCGGGCACAGCACTCGTGGCCTACCAGAAAAGGTCAACGGAGCCTGTAATGCCCATGATATACACTGGCCACTTATCTACAAAGGTCCTCTTTCCCACTTTCTCAGATGCCAGGTGTTTCCAGATTTCTCTTCTCAGGCACAAACTGGGCTGGAGAGGAACTCTGCAGGGCTCCAAGCTCTGCAGGCCAAAGAAAGTCTCTGCAGATGGCTGAGAAATGAGCCAGAAAGCCAGCCAGTAAGGGATCCCTTTGTCCAGATGCAAGAGGGGACAGAGAGCTTGGCTCTGGACCTGAAACTCAAAACCGTCACATTGGAATTACCACTCAGGGTGATAATCCCAGTTGTCATCAAGGGTGTGACAATCTGTTCCAAGACCCACCTGTCACTCCTTGGTCAGTCGGGCTGGGGAACCAGGCCTGGCTCCCAGCCTGCTTCCTCCAGGGAGAAGGGATTCACAGGCCTGAGCTGTCCCTGACAAGCGCAGCCGCCAGACACTCCCACACCCACTCAGGGCCCACACTCAGTCACCTGCCAGACCAGTCAGGTGAGCAGGTCCTGTTGACAGCTGGGCTGCATTCCATTCGTAAAGGACTCTCCAGGGAAAGCTAGCCTCTGAGACTCCAAGGAGGGGCAGCTGGATCACTTCTCTCTGTGACGGAGTCCTTACGTCATCAGTTGGAATAGTATCAGGAAGAGGCCTGCCTCCAGAACTGGGGGATCCACCGGGAGCCGAGGCGTCCGGAGGGGTGCTAAGAAGGTATCCGACGCCGGCTCTCAGCCTGGTGTGCCTCACAGAAAATCTCCAAGTAGTCAAGTAACAGCTGGACTCTACTGGACCACCTTGCCCCACACTCTTGCCTCAACAGCCACCTCCGTCCTCGGGGCCTTGCAGAGTTGGCAGCTTATTTAGGTTGAGTCAAAGACACTCAGGCTTCCTGCACACTTCTCACATCCAAGCTAATCCCAGCCCGCTTCCAAAGGTCCCTGTTCCAGCCCACCGACCTCCCTCTGGAGGGGCTACCACCAGCCCCTGGCAAAGGATAGCAGTAGCAACCATCAATTTCACACTAGTGTCTGGCAGACACGAGTCACCTCCGTTTTCAGGAAGAAAGCCCAGAGCTGCTTGCACCCAGGGCTCCCCATACCCCATGCTTTGCATCTGGGCTGTGCACACGGTGTGTTGCCCTTTTTGCTGAATTTTGCTCTGTTCGTGACTGGAGCACAGGAGCGGTCAGCGGCAGAGCACGGACCATGTATTTAGAAGGGTGGTGGACTGATCTATTTGGACAGCTGACTGATGGCCATCAGTATTTGGACAGCTGACCGACGACCATCAGGCTGCTTCCACCTGCTGAGTCAGCAGCACACTGGCAATGCACATGTCTCACAGCTCCACCAAGAATGCACTGGTGTTGCAGGATGGAGTCCTACAGCCTGGGAAGAGAGAGCTGTGAGAGGACCAGAGTGGCATGCAGTGGAATCCCGGGGCTCAAAGACTCAAAGAAGGAAGCTACTGTCCATGTGCACTGGGGGGCTGGTTGTTGTGTTGCAAGGCGGTATCTGGAGCGCCTCAAACTGAAGCGCCCCCAAAGGCCTCCATAAGCCACCACGGCTACCAGTCCCAGAGGCGTCGCCAGCTCTCACGGGCAACATCCCTCAGCTTTGTGGAGGAGGCACTGTGTGAGATGTCGCTTGCTACAGACGACATGTTTGCGTCTCTTTAAAATTCACATGTTGAAAGTTAATCCCTAGTATTTGGGGGTGAGACCAGCTTGTTGAGGGGGAATGGTACTTTTCTGGGACCCCAGAGTACTCTCTCACCCTTCCACCACGGGAAGACACAGTGAGAAGAGCAGTCAATGCACCAGAAAGAAGGGTCCTAACCAGGCACCATATCTGCCAACACCTTGATCTCAGCCCACTGCCTCTCAGACGGAGAAACGATCACCCGGTTTGCAGTACTTTTACTAAAGCCCGAACAGACTTGAGGCTGACAAATCTGATGTATAAACAGACCTGTGTTCTGAGTGTCACCCAGAGGGCCCCCTTTGCACCTCGTGTCTGAGAACACGCAGACTTGACCATGACACCTTCTCTACTCTAGGGGTGTTCTCTTCCTGGGAGGCGCTCACACAAGCTTTATACTCAGGATTCTGCCTCGGGAGGTTAGGCAGAAATGCTTTCAAGGCTGAAGAGATGGAGATGAAATGGGGGCCTGATTTCTGCTGGTGTTTATCCTCATCCCAGCTGAAAAAAAATCAAGAGCATTCAGGACAAAGTACTGATGTAGATACGGCTGGGTTGTAGACCCTGTCTAACTGGCCCCTCAGGGCGGAGGGCAGGCTGTGTCCCCGTACCCTTCTCCCAGCTGTCCGCAGCCTCAGGCTGCCTTAGGCTCCAAGGCCCTCTGAGGCCTGAGCTCAGCCCTGGTTCCACCCTAGCTCAGACATGTGGCCCAGTGCCTCGTACTGGCTACTGATTTCCAGTGCACACCGCAGCCTGATGAGCCTGGGCCCCCGGGTGCTCCACTCCAGAGCCTGGCTCACACCTACCTCGTTATCTGCTGGGTCTATGAGTCCTACCCATCTTTCTAACCCACTGTTCCTTTCCCTGAGAGTCGTAACTGACTCTTGCTCCTGCAGCCCGGGCCAGGGGGCATTCTCCAGAGATCTTTCTCTCATTCTTCACAGGATCCTCCCACTCCAATACTCACATCTAGATTATGGATTTTCTTTCAACTTTTAGTATTCCCTAAGACAAGGGCCCATTCTGGTCCCTCTGCAGGCTGATGAGCGTTTAAAAACCATGGACCATTTGTAGAGCACACCTCTAGCCCATTTATACTGTACCACTAATTAGGTGCTCAGATCTAAACCAGTAAGCCAGCAACTACACATGTGCAGAACCACTGAGAGAGAGCCTGTCTATGGCTGAGCCAGGGAAGACACCAGGCTAGCCAAACTCACAGTAGACCGTGAGGCCAGGGGAGGGGTGGGGCGCCTGACATACAGGAGACTTTTTAAAGACATTTTGAGTTGATAAGATACAAATAAATAATATAAATAAATGGTAGTCTCCCGAGAGTCCAGCAGGGCCAGGGTCTCTGTAAAAATGTCAGATGAAAAAATGCACAGGACTGGAGATGTAGCCAGTTGGTGGAGTACTTGTCTAGCATGTGTGAGACCCTGGGTTTGATCTCCAGCACTGCATGGTCCACACCTATAAACCCAGGGAGGGAGATCAGGAGGATCAGAAATAGATCATTCTCAATTACTGAAGTTCAAATCCTGCTCAGGTTACATGAGACAAAAGAGAAAAGGAGGAGGGGGGAGAAGAGGAGGAGGGAGGAGAGGAGGAAGGAGGGGAGGAGAGGAGGAGGGACGGTAGGAGGAGGGGAGAAGAGGAGGGAGGAGAGGAGGAGGGGAGAAGAGGAGGGAGGGGAGGAGGAGGGAGAAGAGGAGGGAGGGGGAGGAGGAGGGAAGGAGGGAGGGAGGGAGAAGGTAGGGGAGAGGGAGGAGAGGAAGAGAGGCAGAAGGAAGGGAGGGAAGGAGGAGGGAGGAGAAGAGGAAGGAGGAAGGGGAGGGGAGGAAAGGAGAGGGATGTTTACATCCATGGCCACAGCTGACACCTTCTAGAGGACTTACACTAGAGCTCAGCACATCTGCACGGTGAATAGGCTGGGCTCATTGGGAATGAATCGCAAAAACCCAAAGTGATGTTCTTGGTTACTGACCACCAGAAAGCCTCCCATACCTTGTGTCCAGTCCCTCCGGCTGACCTCTTCCTTTTCCCAGGAGCCCCTAAAACAGTTCTCGACCCTCCTGATGCTGTGACCCTTTAATACAGTTCCTCATGTTGTGGCGAACCCCCCCCCCCCAACCATGAAGTTATTTTCGTGGCTACTTCATAACTGTAATTATACTACTGTTATGAATCGTATTGTAAATATCTGATGTGCAGGAGATCTGACCCACAGGTTGAGACCCAAGAAGGTACACATCCTGAGGTAGGTGAGGTCACCACGCTTTCTAAGGACCAGGAGGATGCCCACCATGTACGTACACAGAACCTGGCACTATAAACACACCAGCGGCACTGGCTTTATGTTTTAGGACAGGAGGGAAATAGAATAACAAAGCAAAAGAAGGCAGTGACGCTATCTTTTCTGTTTCCAAACAAGAACAGCCTGTCACCATTGGGAGGACAAACAAGGCAGCCTGCTTCCGCCAGGAAGAGGACCAGTGGGTGCAACATGGAGACGCAGCCAGAGCCCCAAGTCTGCACAAGCTGCTCGGAGGTCTTTGCAAGAAATGAGCATCCAAAAAAAAGAAAGAAAGAAAGAAAAAGAAATGAGCATCCAAGTGGCCCGTGGCCCACAGGAAGCTCCCACAGGGCACTGCTTAGAGATGTTGAGGACTCCAAGAGACAGTGTTTTCCTACAGGGCCCTCACTGCTCACAGACACTCTTTTTTTTAATTAAAGTATTTTATTAAGGCTGGCAAGATAGCTTCCCTGGTAGGCACTTGTCTCCAAGCCTCACAACTTGAGTTTGAGCTCTGTCTCCAGGACCCATGTGTAGAAGGCAAAAACTGACTCCCACAAGTTGTCCTCTCACTTCCACATGTGCATGCTAGTGTGTGTGCGCGCACACACACACACACACACACACATGAATGACAAGTAGGCACTGTGAACATTTTTTTAAAGTTCAAAAAATCTTGTCAAATTAGGGAACTTTCCAGGGGCACTAGGCCAGCTTTGGTGGGGTGGTAATTGGTTTTCCCGAGACCAAAAAGTATGTTCGTTCATTCGGACTATATAATTACTTGTCTGGGGTTCAGCAGAAGTCAGCACAGGCCACAAATTATTAAGTCTTAATATATGTAAGTTGGGCTTTGTTAAATCTATAGCGCATTAGTAGCAACTATCACCCTAACCCCAGCATTGTGTCATATAGCATAGATATTTGGCCTATGGATCGTCAGGGCAGTCACAAGGCCTTTACATGGAAATCAGGCTCTGGATGTGTCGACGAGGCATCCGCCTTTAATCCCTTGATGTGGTCTATTGTGTGTGGGCATTATATCATTATCTTATGTTATATATAGATTTTATTATTTTTTTTCTTATGATTTTTTATTTTTGTATGTACCGTTTTTTTTTAGTTTAATTTTTTGATTTTTTATTATTTTGATATAGATATATCAAGCAAACTAGAAGCATTTGGCTGGTTAAGCTTTTAGGCTTTTGAGCTACAGTTCAGCTGAGACCCATTCTGGATGAGGACTCAGAGGCTTCCAGTCTGAGGAAACAGGATCAGCTGAGGAACTGGCGAGGTGAGGTGGCTGTGGCTGTTCTACTTCTCTGATCTTCCAGCTTTCACCCCAATAACTGGCCTCAGGTTTGATTTTATTAATAAGAACTTTTAAGAGTCCTGCTACACAGGTCTTTAATCCCAGCACTTGGAGCAGAGGCAGGCAGATCTCTGTGAGTTTGAGACACCTGGTCTACAGAGTTAGTTCCAGGACAGCCTGGGCTACACAGAGAAATTCTATCGAGAGAGAGAGAGAGAGAGAGAGAGAGAGAGAGAGAGAGAGAGAGAGAGAAACTTTCCTTGTTTTACCTCTCCATATAGATGCAGAGAACTCATTTTCCCTTTTTGCCTCCTCTTGCTTTATTCAGTGGCATCCCGTAGATTGCCTATGCTGTTCTGCTTCCAGGTACTGCTATTAACCGTCTACTGCCTGACTTAATGGTCCTTTTGGGTGAGGCACAATCATCTGCATGTACATTAGCTACAGAGCCCATCCTCATTGCCAGCGGGAGAAATACTTCAGGCCCCAGATACAGGAAGACTTAGGGAAATATCGTATTTCCTACCCACAATTCTCAGAAACTGCCTCCCCTCCAGCTACAACGGCATGCTGCAGCATCCGATTGCTTTTCCCCAGTTCATAGCCAGGCCCTCAACCCAGATGGTCAAAACCATCCTGTCTGTGCAGTTTGTGGGGGGGGGGCGCGGTGCTCTGGCAGGGAATGGGCCCCCGGTGCGGAGTGCACTACAGAGCCCAGAACCATCTGTCAAACCACTCCAGGTCCCACCCTCACGATGCCTGGCCATAACACACCAGATGAGTTACTGTTTCTCTCCCAGGTCCTTTGTCAACTGAGATGAGTCATGGGAACCCTAAAAGGGCCGTCCGTGATAGATCAGGAGTAACAGCCTGGAATGGGGTATGCTATGGAGATGGAAGCTGCTGCTCTTGGTTTCTAATGGAAGGGGGGGCGGGGAGGGGTTGCTATAGAGCCAACTTACCCGCTTTACTGGCACAGGGGCACAGCTCCACACCTTTTTAAAAAAGGGTACCAACCAGCAGCCTGTGCCGGGCAGGGCTGGGAGGGCCACGGACTCCTGCAGCCCTGTGCTGGGGCCGAATGGCCTCTGTTCTGCCCACCATCTAGGCTGACCCTGTTCCCTTCTCTTTGCTGTGGAGAGCAGCCATGGAATTTATCAGGAATGTGTGGTGCATCCTTCCCTGGATCCCTGGATACCATCTGGCAGTGCCCGTGGAACACATGGACCTATAAATTATGTCCCCACCTACTCCCATACGTACATTCCCGTTCAGGGGGGTGAATCTGCTCCTATTTAGAGCTGGGGGGGGGCTCCAAGAAGACCCTAGGGTCTTCCGGATCTTTATCTGGGCCCTTATGTCCTTTGTTCACTGGCTCTGCCTTGCACGACTCCTCATCTGGCCAACCTCAGGGAGTCTGAAGACGGCTTGTCCTTAAGGCTCTCCCATGTCTGGTCTCCCAACTTCCGAACCTAGGGTCTTCCTTTCAGCATGGTAACTTAGACCTCAATATTAGTTCCACATTTTGAGGTGCCTTTTCACTTCCACAATTTGGGGGACCTGGTGCTCAGACGTGGACAGGGTATTCTGGTATGGTATCTGAGTTCCTGTTGAACTCTGGAGCAATGGCATTTATGATGGGCCCAGGGGCCTCACACACTAGAAACCGCTCCAGCCAGTCAGACTGGGAGAAGAAAATATAGACTCCACGGACAGGTCTGAATCACAGCGCCAGCCTCAGCCGAGACCAGACTAAAGGGACTCAAGAAGGGTCATGGAAAGTTACCGTGAAAGGCAGAAATGAAAAACATAGGCTGCCAGCCTCAGAATGCTAAGAAAAAGATCTGTCCAGAGAGTACCATCACACACAGAAAAAAAAAAAAATGGTATTTAAACGTAGAGGCTGGGCTGGTAAGATGGTTCATTGAGTACAGACACTTGCTGACAGGTCTGATGAAACTAGGTTTGATCCCTGACACCCACAAGGTGGAAGGAAAGAAAAAGATTTCTACAAGTTGTCCACATGCACTCTGTGGCACACGTGTGCTCTGCCCCACAATCAATGTCACTTTTCTTTAAAAAGTAGGAGCTGAAAGCTGGGTGTGGTAGTACGTGCCTATAATCCCAGCACTCTGGAGTATGAGGCCAGGAAGGACTGCACAACAAGATACTGTTTCCAAGCTGCCTACCCTACCCTATCCCCCAACACACACAGGAACACGAAGTAGATGCTGGAGTCAGATGCACATGTCTGTAATCCTAGCATCTGGGAAGCAGCGGTAGGAGGACAGTAAGGTCTAGGCTAGCCTGGGCTACACAGCAGACCCTTTCTCAAATCAAGAAAGAAAGAGAGCCTCAACTTTTGAGTTCCAGGTAAGAAGGCATACCTGCCCCCATGAACCTAACTGCTGTGGAATATAGTTTAGGATGTGTTACATTCATTTATGGGGTGGAGCATTTGTTTAATGATGCAAAGATGTGCTGCATTCATTCTTTCCTGTTGCATTTGTTTAACTCTGTGAAGCTGTGGTACTGTGTCTGTCTAAAACACCTAATTGGTCTACTAAAGAACTGAACGGCCAATAGCCAGGCAGGAGAGAGAAACAGGCGGGGCTGCCAGGCAGAGAGGATAAACAGGAGAGGAAGGAGGAGCGAGAAAAGGAGGAGAGGAGGACACCAGGGGCCAGCCACACAGCCACACATCCAGCCATAGAGTAAGGAGGAAAGAAAGATATATAGAATAAAGAATGGTTAAAAGAGAAAAAAAAAAAAAACAGAGGCAAAAAGTAGACAGGATAATTTAAGTTAAGAAAAGCTGGCTAGAAACAAGTCAACCTAATAAGGCCAGGCATTCACAGGTAAGATTAAGTTTCCATGTATTTATTTTGGAGCTAGGTGGCAGGTCCCCAAAGAATAAAAAACAACCAACTACACGTAACATCCAAAATTTCTGGATAAAACACATGATACAGCCATCACAAGACTCAAAAAATTGATAGAGAAAATGCCCTGCCAATGACTTCATGTATTTGTTTGTTTGTTTATTTATTTTGCCTCTTGTTGGCACCAGAGTGACCGAAAACCACTGACAGAACCAAACATGAAAATTAAATGCCAGCCATGCAGAAAGCCCTGTGTCTGCCAGCCAGAGGACCAAAGGGGATCCTGCAGGAGGTTGAACTCTCTTGAGTCCGTCTTGCCACAAGTGAATACTAGCAAAAGCAGGGCATCTGTCTTCCTTCCCACGGATGAGGCAGCAGGGGCCCCCAGAAGCTTTGGCGGTCTCATTCCATGAGGCGATGCCACTGAAGAGGCAGGGCCCTTGCTCTTCTTCACTGGCACAGAGGCAGGAGACTCTGAGGGGAGAGCCCACACACTGTAAGGGGAGGTGAAATTGCTGTGTATCTAGTACCTGAAAGGATGGATCCGAAGAGGGTGAATGGATGGAGGTTTGTGGAGAAGGAGGATCCAGAAAAAAAAGATCTTTTACGTCTACATGTGAAGACAAGCCTCATCCTATGCCCAGCTGCGTGTGTGTGGAATCACCACAGTCCACAGCGCAGTGCGGCACAGGCTGCGGACTGACCCCAGGGCGGTACACGGCAGAATGGACAATAGAATCAGAGCCAGAAAAAGGGCCAGGATGTGCAATCTGTTTCTACCTTGGCTGACTTCCTACTTAAACCCTGGAAAAAGGATCCAGGGCCTCATAACATACTATTCAAAATGTGCAAGACACTATCCCAAATTAATTGACAATCAAGCAGGCAATCAAACAAATGTCAAAAGAAGACATCAAGTACCAACACACAACCCAAATGTCAGGAGTATCAGGAGAAAACCTCTAAAGCACCTACTATAACTGCCACCGAAGAGGAGCAAAGAAAGATACTTGAAATAATGAAAAGAGGGGAGACGGGAGTTCTCAGCATACAAATAAAAGCTACGAAACATGCAAAAGCCCCAGAGGACTAAGGCTATAGCCTCAGGAATGGTAGAGCACTTGCCCACCACACACAAAGCATAGGGTTTAGTCCACAGCACCACAACAGTGGGAAACCCAGGCAACAAGAACAAAATTCTTGATAAATAAAAAAAATTTATTGTTTACTGGTGTAAACAACAGTAGGAAAAAAATCTCAGAAATCTACAGGACTCCATCAAAAGATCTAGTATTTTCTAATAGCTAATAAAATATATATTAAAAAAGATTTTATATTTTAGGAGTCACAGTGCTGAGAGAGGATGGAAAAACATTTGAAGCAATAGTAGCTAAGCAGTTCCCAAATTTGATGAAAGACACAAATCTGTAAAGTGCTGTGGGATGTTCTGTATGTCCTGTGGGAGCCCTTCTTGGGTTCCTTGTGGCGTTACCCAGCAGGTCCGTATAGAGGATGATTAGGACCATGGGCCTGAGTGCAGGTGTTTGAGATGGTCTGCACTTGGCTGTGCTGGGGGATGGTCTGTATGTCAAGTTGTTCTGATTGGTTAATAAATAAAACCTGATCGGCTGTGGCTAGGCAGGAAGGATAGGCGGGACTAACAGAGAGGAGAAATAAAAGGACAGCAAGGCAGAAGGACTGGCTGCAGCCGCCGCCATGACCAGAGAGGCTGCAGCCGCCGCCATGACCAGCAGCATGTGAAGACGCCAATAAGCCACCAGCCATGTGGCGAGGTATAGATTTGTAGAAATGGATTACTTTAAGATATAGATTTATGGAAATGAATTAATTTAAGATATAAGAATAGTTAATAAGAAGCCTGCCACGGCCATACAGTTTGTAAGCAATATAAGTCTCTGTGTTTACTTGGTTGGGTCTGAGCGGCTGTAGGACTGGCGGGTGACAGAGATTTGTCCTGACTGTGGGCAAGGCAGGAAAACTCAAGCTACAGTAAAGCCCAGAAATATAATAACCCCCAAAGAGGGTAAGCAAAGCCATAGGGGACAGAATATTCCAGTCAAAGTGCTGAAAATCACAGGTAAGAAAAACAGCCTTTTAGACAACCAGAGAAACAACACACTGTATGCGAGGTAACAGTCAAGTGACCGTGTGCTTCCCTCCCCAAATTACGGGGGCCTGAAAACAAGACTCAGAAAATAATTACATTTCTTGAAACATGAAATGTCTTTATTTATTTAGGCTACTACCATCTTGGTTGCTAGAGGGCTGACTAGGTCTTAGGGATCAACCTCTGTTAGCACGTGGTCTACAAGTACCTTAGCCCTGCTTCTTTTCATATGAAAACTTTCCCAACCACCTCTGATACTAATACATCTTAAATCATCTATCGGGAATAGCTTTTAAATCATCTTTAAAATCACCAACATGCTGGGCAGTGGTGGCACACGTCTTTTACCCCAGCACTCAGGAGAGAGAGGCAGGTGGATCTCTGTGAGTTCCAGGCCAGCCTGGTCTACAGAGTGAGCTCCAGGACAGCCAGGGCTGTTACACAGTGAAACCCTATCTCAAAAAAACAACAAAACAAAACAAAAATCCCCTAATGCGCTGATAGAAAATTTGGGAGTCTACCTTCAATGAAATTAATGACCCAAAAAAAAAAGGGAATTCATTCATACTTCTATTGTGTCTGGTCCCCTCCCACAAGTCCCCAGTCTATTCTTACTATTATCCCAGGGCACAAAATCTCAAGGGATTCCATTAGTTTTACATGCAGAGCTTCTTATTCTCCTATAGTTCTCATTTCTTCATCTGTGAAGATGGGAAAACGGCGCCCACCTCGGAGTCCTGGGAAATGAGCAGAAAGGGTACAGGACACACCGGCCACCCTGCCCCCCGCCACCCATCAGCTGTCCTGCTGCTCTTGTTCTTGGGACAGTGCATGGTCACCTGATAAGACCTGAGACTATTGTCACCTCATTAGAAGCATTTTCCCACTGGAACTGGAGTATGATAGTGGGTGTAAGTCAGTTGAAATACCAACGTCAGAGCATCCCAACTTTCTAGCGTCTTCTTTGTTGTGTTAGGTGCTTGGAAAGTGAGTGGACCCATGGGGGCAGACTCCTGCAGCTCAGGATGGACTGGGACACAAGTGGGTACCAGTGCACACGTGGCAGTCAAACACAATGCGTACACTCAGCTTCTACCGTGTGGGTCCCAGGAATTAAACTCAGGCAGGCAGATCTGGGGGCAAGTGCCTTTACCGACTGAGCCATCAAGCCAGCCCTGAGTGAAATGCTTTAAAGGGCTAAAGGACCATTAATCTAGAATGCTGTAGCGGGCAAAAGCATCCTTCAGGAACACAGGCAAAATGAAGACTGTCCTAGAAAAAAAAAAAAAAAAGGGAACAAGAGCTGGCCCTGTGCAGCCCAGTGTGAACTCCTGACCTCCAGAGCTGTAAGATATTAGGTATGGTTGTGACATCTGTATGCTGCACTGTGCTGGGACCCACATGCTAGGCAAGTGCTCTGGCCCTGAGCAATATCCTAGGTCTATTTTGCTGTTTTAAGTTGCCAAGATTGCTATAATTTATTAAAACAGCAATAGGAAACAGCAATAATACATAGATACATAGGTAGCAATACCTATCTATGTATCTATGCATTATGTATGTATGCATGTGTATGTGTGTGTATGTGTGTGTGTGTGTATCATCTATCTTTTAATACAAAAAAATAATAAGAGCTGGGGACTTAGTTAAATCAAGGCACCAAAAAAGAAATCAATAAAGCCAATAGTAAAACAGGCACAGTGGCTCATGCCTGGAATCCCAGCATGTAAGGAGACATAAGCAAGAAAATTACCTGAGTTTGAGGCCAGTCTGGGACACACAATAAGTTTCAAACTGGTTTGGGTTACAGAGTAAGAACCTGTCTCAGAGACAAAAAAAAAAAAAAGATCAATAATATAATAAGTAGATTAATAGAGAAATCTCTAAATTAAAAAAAAAAACACAAAACAAAAACTAAAGACCTGGACACTGCTATTAAACACTAACACTAATCTGTAGATCAAAAAGGCCGTCTTGAGGAAGGCAAGAAAATGGTTTAAAGTGAGTGAAAATAAAAACAGACCATATCCCAAGTTGAACAATGCATTAAACACAGTGTTTTGGGGGTAAATGTGCATTTGCAGTTATCAAGTGCTTGCATTAGAAAAAAGGAAAAATCTCAAGTCAGTAAATTTCCATACCAAAACAAAACAAAACCAGAGAAAGAAATCCAAAAGGATGATAAGGAAGGTAAGGCCAGGAATCATAAAAGCAGAGAAAAGCAGCATCTAAAGGAAGAAGCTTTTTCAGAAGGAGTGGAAGAAAAAAACAAAACAAAACTGTTAAGGTTCCATCCAGTAGTGTAGATACATGGAGTTGTTTTACTGTTGCCCTGGTGTCCTTTCAGGTCGGGATCAGCAGGAGATTGAGGTCTCCTCCATTCCTGATGTTTTGTGAGTCTACACTATGACAACTTCAAAGAAATGGACCAATCCCATGCCACCTATGGGTTAACACTTCCTCTCCCTTCCCCTGTCCCCCACACCATTAGCCATCTTAGTGCTGACCAGATCATGCAGTAAAAAGAGCCTGGAGCTGACAAAGACAGAGGCAGATTGGGGCCACGGTGCAATAGGCACAAGGACTTCCTGAGATGGTCCAGCCTTCTAGATTTCTTAGATGCTACAAACTCCCGAGAAACCAAATCTCCAATAACTCTGGACTTGGGCGATCAAAAGGGGTCCAGTGCATTATCATGTGAACCGGGAAAGAATTCCGTACAAGCAAACTGCTGAGTCAGAAGAGGTCATCTCCCAGCAGCCATCAGTCAATGCCCTTTCACCACACAGCTGAACACAGCCCTGGAAACGGCCTTTCCTTTCCAAAGCTTTTCCCTGATGGGAATCAGTCACACTCTCCCGACAGAGAGCTAATCTTACTGTTCAACCATGCCTGCAGTCAAGACGTCCTTCCTGATGTCCTCAGGATGTCTGTTTTTCTGGTTAATTTCCCCCTTCTCTGTGTAGAGGAATGGATAGTCATGTAAGAGACACACACCCCTGGAGCCTCTGGAAGCAACCGGGGATGACGGGAAGTACTCTGCAGAGCTGTTGGAGACCGAATGTGAGGTCAGTGTCTTGTGTGGCACTGGGCATATGGTAGGGAGGAAAGCAGTGGCACCATTTGTAAATGGCACTCGTTAATCAACCTGCTCCTCAAATGCTTTCCTGAAGGCTCCACTTTCCACCGTCAGCCCACTCAGGCGGCTCAGGATGTGTATGGTTTCTGGGCCTGAAGAAACTTTAAAATGACTGAGGTGAGATGTGCTCAAGGCAGGCAGTTTGCTAGGTTAAAAAGGATCTTGTCCCAGAAGAGCCACACTCACACTGCTTCTTTTTCTCCCTCCTCCTCCCCCTCCTCCTCCCCCTCCTCCTCCTCCTTCTTCTTCTTGTTTATTTATTTTATTTTATGTGCATTGGTATTTTGCCTGCACATATATCTGTATGAGGGTGTCAGATCTCCTGGAGGTAGAGTTATAAGCTGTTGTAGGTTGCCATGTGGGTGCTGGGAATTGAACCCAGGTCTTCTAGAAGAACAGCCAGTGCTCTTAGATGCTGAGCCATCTCTCCAGCACCGCCACATTGATTTCTAATCACCAGATGCAGTCAGTACTATTGTATGCTCTGGCCTTGGCCTGGTCTCTCAACCAAATCTAACCTTCACCGCCCTGACTCCAATAAGACGTCCCCTAGTGCTTCTCAACTCCCTTCACATACATACAGCCCGGGGAACCTGCACTATCAATATGAAGCCAAGCCAAAAATAAAACTGCTGGAGGAGAAAGAGACTCTCTAGAGAGAAAATACTACCCTGGGGTCTCTCCACGTTAATATGCCATCTTCAACCTGAGACCAGCAAATTTTTGCAGCCAAGAGCTATAATTCTGTATTTCTAGAAATACAGAATCATTCTGAGTTTCACGAGCCTCGCTGTATGGGCTCCACTACTCTACTGTATTAGTTAGACTTGTTCATTGCTTCAGCCAAGTAACGGAGAAGACAGCTTAAGGGGGGGGGGTCTTTTAGCTCGGTCCCCAGGGCCATCAGTCCACTCTGGTGGAGAGTGTAGCAGACAGAGCGGTTCAACCATGGCAGCAGGGTAGCAGAGAGAGAACAAACGAAACACAGCCCAGGTAAAGGCCACAAAAGAACACCCAGTAACCTACTTCCTCCACCTAGGCCCCCTTTCTAAAGTTTCCAGAACCTGCTAGGACAGTGGTTCTCAAACTCTGGGTCACGACCCATTGGGGGTTGTCAAATGATCCTTTCACAGAGGTTACCTAAGACCATCAGAAAACACAGATATTTACATTATGATTCATAACGTAGCAACATTACAGTTACGAAGTAGCAATGTAAACAATTTTATGGTTGGGGGGTCACCACGACATGAGGAACTGTATTAAGGGGTCACAGCACTGGGAGGGTTGAGAACCACTGGTCTAGAATAATGCTACCAACTGGGGACTGTCCCTTTAATACATGAGCCTTTTGAGGGATCCTTCATATCCAAACCACATTAACCATGCTACTGCATCATGCAAGGAGCTATACGTGGTACCTCTAAGCCAGTGACTGGGCTGCGGTCCAGGAAAACTTCATAAAACAGGAAGTGGGCCCAACTGAATGTAAGTGACGGGGAGAAGTCTCAACCCACCATCCTCCCCACATTTCCTCAACCTGGTTGTTTCTGGAAGTCACCATAGGCCTAGAAACTTGCAAAGCAGCTCAGGGAAACTCGTCCTCTCTGCTCAGGCATTTAAATGCTGTCAAGGACCCACCAGTGCAGGTAACATGCACTGAGACAAAAAAGAATGTCCTTTATGGCCTTGATCGGTGGTAGCAAATGAAACACATACACACACACAGTGAGCACGCAAAGAGCAAGAAAGAGTGAGTATGTACAAACACAGAGAGAAAGCAAGCATATTGTATACATTGGGGTTGTGTGTGAGCACACACACAAGCTCACATTAGTGACACTGAAATATATCCAGGATCTTGATTCCCATATAGCAGAGATTCTGCAAAGAACACTTGAAGGAAATGAGTCACTTATGGAGCCCAAAGAGAAGGTTTCCACTGTTCCGTGGGCAACAGCATGTATGTTCCATCCCACAGGCGGGGTGGGGGGATGGGGGGTGGTTTACGGGGGACGACGACAGATGACAGAGACACGGATGACAGACAACTCCTGCTCCTTCAGGTAAGAAGGAGAGAGAACAGGATGTGGACACCAGAAAGTGCCAGGGCCCAGTGGAGAGTTTGTGTGTATTTCCAAAACGTTTTGAGACAGTCTTAAACAAAACGGTAGAAAGGACTCCACTGAGAAGAACACAAACAGGAAGAGCCAAAGCGTGTTTTACACTCCAGGTTGTATCAACTGTGCGAGTGAACCTGGAATTGTCCCATCTCAGGCAACAGTCAAGGAAAGGGAAGAGTCTTGGATAACCGCCAGTGGGCGATACGCAGGAGGGCCCTGAAACCCCAACCTTAGTTCTGCAAGGCTGCTCCGTAATCTGGGCTGGTGGGCTACCCTTGACCAGTCTGGCCACCACCAAGTCCCAAGAGATTTCCTCAAATCAAACTCCAGGACAGCTGTCAGCACAAACTGGGGAAGAGGGAGAGGAGACCTCAGGCCACATTCCCGAGTCCCCAGGCCAGAGCCTGGAGGAGGATGGGCCCTGCAGTCTCCAGCTGGTGATCCTGGCTTTATCAGAGCCCACACCCTCCACCTGGCCTGGCCAGCTTGCCTTGGGTGGGGTCTGAGAAGCAGGGTGAGGTCTACTCAGTGAGTGAGCCCAGAGATGGAGAGA
This sequence comes from Peromyscus leucopus, assembly GCF_004664715.2. NCBI lineage: Eukaryota > Metazoa > Chordata > Mammalia > Rodentia > Cricetidae > Peromyscus > Peromyscus leucopus. The sequence continues at coordinate 20,888,228 of NC_051084.1, forward strand.
GAGGAAATCCCAAAATAACCACAATGCCTGCCCTTCTGGGTCTGGATGATGACTTCTGTCCAAGCTCCCAGGGAAGGAGGGAAACCAAGACATGGAAAGATCACAGCAGCTGGTCAAGTGACTTCAGGTTCTCCTGCCTCAGACACGAAGTGGTTCCTTTCCTTACATGAGGTGCCCTGGGGGAGCTCAGGCCAGTTTGGCTGCGGGTATCCTTCCCTGGGGTGGCCCAGTTAAATTGTCCCTAATGCCAAGTCTGCCTGCGAGGACATGGAGCCATGACTGGGAAGACCAGACCTACCTATGGGAATCCTTGGCTCCTACTCAGGGCTCAGCTCATCACAATCTGCTCTGCTCAGGTTTTGTGGAAGCTTCTCCTCCCTCTGAGTGTGGAGCCAAGGTCTTCAGAGGCAGTAAGTGGGTACCTAGGGAGTAGCTCCCATCAGCCACCTGCCCAGCCACTGGGAACAGACTACGAGAGCCTGCCAGAGGCAGAACTCAAAGCCATGCGCGAGAAGAAATGCTGCCCACTCTACCTCACTGCCCAGCCCTGCCCATTACAGGGCAACAGACACTTCCCTAAGCCCAAGGCTGCAATCTACAAAGCCCTCTGGAACATTTCCCCCCCACTGCTAGGGTTATAATCCAGGGCCTTACCTATGATCAGCCCCCCAAGTTAAAAAACAGTTAACAAGTCAAAAAAAAAATATATAAACGGAAGTTCTAGAAGCCAGCTCTGGGTTGGCTCCTGAAATAGACGAGGTTCCTGGAGACCACAGAAGCCGTCTAGGACAGCAGATGTAGCCACTTCGTGGTAGCTGTGCCTGTCACCGGGGCCTGCGCCCTAGTATGTCTTCCTGTTTGTGGAGTTAGACCCTGCATGTGCCGCTTCAACACTGGCTTCCTGCGGGCCATGTGGAAAGGAGAGATAAATGGTGAAGGCCACTCCTGGGTCTTCCTGTGGGAAGGCTTCTGGGGTCCCAGGCACCAGGCCTTGGCCCATGGGAAAGGCAGGAAGAGGAGGCCCCAAAGTGCAGGCAGGGGGCCATCAGGGCTTGGTCATGGAGAGGGGATTAGGAAGAAAGTAAGGCATCAGAGCTCTACCCATGTCTGGGTGGGGAAGAAGGGTGTTATAAACCACATGACTGGAGACGAACCCCACCAATCTCCATGCGCTCTGGAAGGAGGGGCCACTTCCCTTTGGCCCCTGCCGGCTGGGGTCAAGATGATGATAGACTGCATCTGAGTGAGTCTCTGCAGCCTTCCTGGAGCGCAGCCTTCCTTGAGCTCTCCGGAGCCTCCTCCCGACAATCTTGGTCCAGCAGGTAAAGGGGAGATGTCTGTTGGATATCCACATGCATCCATTTCATCTTCTCAGAAAGGAGTCAGCACCCCAACTTAAGAGATGCTAAGGCTCCCAGCTTGGCCTCATCTTCCCCAATGGGCCACAAATGTAGGCACACACACAGATAAATGAGTGTGCATGCACACTCTCACTCACAAATGATCACACTCCTCCCCAAACTTCACATCCCCTTGGTGGAGATCTTGTCATCTACTAGGTCATTGTCCTCCAGCAGCTGCATGGAACCACATGCATTATGGACTGAATATTGGTGTCTCCTCCCCAAATGTATATGTTGAAATCTTCTCATTGGGACAAGACCAACAGGTAGGACCACTGTGGGGGAGGGTCATCAGGTACCTTATGAAAGAGGCCCAAAGGAGCTCTGTGCCCTTCTGTCCCAAGAAGACACAGCAAGAAGGCCTTATCTATGACACAGAGAGCCCCCTCCACCCGATCTGGAATCTGCTGGTGTCTTAGGCTCTTCCCAGCCCCCAGAACCATGACTAACAATCATTGCGCCAACAAGATTGTGTTTAGCTACAGCATCTAACAGACTAAGACGTACTTGTGACTTCTAGAAGAAGCAGGGACGATGCTGGTAGAGACTTAGACAGATCAGAAATAAGGATAGGTAGTCTGACTCAAGCACTCACCTAGATAGCCCCATGGACATGTTCATGCTATGGATCCAAGCGTTGTGGACACAGACAGTGCAGCTTGGGTCTTTCTGGTTGGTTCATGGGCATGGCACAGACACCAAAACTACTGAGTGTCATGTTGCCTTGTGCCCACAAGCACGTCTTTTTACACCCATTGACTGTCACTAAATCATAACTTCAACCCTCTTCTCTTGCCCTGCAACAATATGCCTTGCTCTGAACTTCCAAGGCACTTAAGCTTGTACAGCTTACCTGACAATCAGTATCAATCTTTCCCACGGATACATGGTGAACTATCACTTTCTCATTTTAGCTTTCGCATACTTGTATCCGGCTTTCCCATTTTGACTGGAAAGCTCCCTCGGGCCTCATAGTGCCTAGCTGGGAGGACAGAGATGGGTAAGGCAGGTTTGTCTTCACTCAACCTACACATGTTAAGTGAGCACCTACTATGTGCCTAGTGTCCCAGCCCCTGGAATGCAGGTGTAAACAATGCACAGTCACGACAGGTCTGCTCTAGAGGGAGACGATGAAGAGGCTTGTGACAAGGATGATGTTACCTTCTGAAAGATGCCTCATGGAGGATAGACAGAAACACCAGTGAATCCAATCAGGAAAACAAGAAGTACTTGTGCCATTAATTGAGGGTCTGGCCTGAGTCTTGAGAGATAAAAGGGTTTTTCACTCCTAGGGTGACGCACTGCCCCGCAACCACTACTGCCAAAGACCAAAAGAGCTGGGAGTTTTCTCTCAGAAAACCCTGAGCACTCTGGGTGTCCTTGTCCGGTCCTTCATTCAGCAGGAAGTGGGTTCCCTGTCCCTTTCCTCCAACACCTTCTTTTTTGGTATTTCCCATCACTCCATCCTGAGGGTAGGGGTAGAGAAATGAGAGATGCACCATTACATCTCTGTTAACTTAGAAGCTGAAGGGGAAAAACCAGGAACACAAACAGCTGGAGGATGTGGCAGGGTGGAGAAGCCTCAGCTCCTTTCTCCTGAGGAGGCTTATCCTTAGAAGCCTGGAGTCCCAATCTGGGGATGAACAAGTCAGTTCCCATCAGTGCTGCCAATCTGAGACCTGCAAGAGGGAGACACATCGTGGATAGCAACAACGTGTGGACCAAAAGCGTACATCTCCGCTCCCACAGCAGTTCTAGTTCCGTGCCACGCACACCGGGATTGGGAGGGGGGTACTGTGAGCTCACTGGAGAAAGAGGAACTCATCTCTGCAGATCCTGCCCTACTTTCCAGTGGAAAGTGTTCTAACAGACGGGATACTGAGAAGCTGAAATGGGAAGGGTGGGTCCTTGGAGAAAGCCTGATAAAATTCAATCTAATCCTTTATCCAAAATAAAGAGCCATGGGATGAAATATGTCTCCTCTAAGCCACGATGCAGGCTGGCTGTTCTCTTCTGTTGCTACCACCATTCCAGGGAGCAGTGAGGGTGGAGGTTATAAGTCCCATCTTACAGATAGGAACATCAAGGCCCAGAGAAGGCCTCTTACGACACTGACGGCTCAATTTCATGACACTCCAGAAGCTGGTTGGGAAGGGCATGAATTATGTACCAAAGTATCCAGAAAAAACAAGGGAGCTGAGCTCACAAGTGGGTGGAGAAGGAATGCCACTCCAGACAGCCTCGGGGCTTCTGCTCTTGGCTTCCCCCAGCAGACCCAGCCTGTCCAGGCTTGGCTCAGGGAGCGGGTGCTCTCGGCATTTCCTATCTGGGTGTGGCCTGGAGCAAATGCTGCCCCAAGAGCAGTTGGAACCTAGTGAGCCCAAATGGATGGGTCGGAGGGGCAGCCTGGGCCGGCAGACGTTAGAGGCCACTCCCCACCACCTGAACCTGGCTTCCTCTAGGGAGGTCATCTCCCAGATACACTCTGCCCAGCATCTGATGCATTGCTATCACTACGGCACAGACATGGTCCTCTTGACTGGAGGTCAAACCTCAGTGCAAGCCTCCCTTCGGAAGGGCTTTCAAAGACAGGAGGGAGATCGCCTTTGCCTTCATTTGAGGGGTGAAGTGCTTTACTCACGAGAGAAGACACGCACTCTGGGGGTCTGCTATGAGTCCAGACAGCCTTGAGGAGCAGGTGGCAGAAGGGATACCCGCTCTGGATAGTCATAGAAGTTGGCAATGGCACCAGCCACTACACCCTCCAGAGACTAGAACAACAGAATGGCTCCACGGTTCAGGAGCTACAGGTTCAGTAATCACTGGGTACCAGAGTGAGCTGGATGCTGCAGGAAGAAGCCCTAAGGGGCAAGAATCACAAGTTGTGTGGTGGAACCACAAGTTGTGTGATGTTGAGGGCGTTTGGGAAGAAAGGCAGGGTCAGGGAAGGGGGAGGAGCCAAGAAGCATGGATGCTAACCCTGAGGCCAGGAGGACCGGAGTGAGAAACAGGCAAACAGGTAGAATACAGGACCTTCCAGGAGGGCAACAATCTCAGCACTGGCGGAATGAAGGCGCTGTCCCGCCACACAGAAGGGGAGGAAAGCCGAATGTAGGTTACACAGCCCTGCAAACCTGCCGGTCTAAGACCCATAACCTTGAACTCGAGACCATGCGCAGCTTAGAGAGGTTTCTTAGAAGCAAAGAAAGATAGCAGGTTCTTGGGAGAGGAACTGGGCACGTATGATGGCTCACACTGGGGCAGAGCAGAGCCAAAAGCAGGACACGGCCATATTCCAAGTGAAGGAGTCCAGACACCACCCGAGTCCGGTAGGTATAGGTAGGTGTAGATAGAGCAGGCAAAGGGTAGAGTAGGTGCTGGGGCAGGGAAAGAAGCTTCATGCAAAAATATGCCAGGGACAGACCTTGCTGATGCGAGCATCTTCAGTCAAGATGCTCACCTTTTTACGAGCTCACTGGCATTTCCAGCTCTGAAATGCAAAGGCCCCCCTGGAAGACACATCTCCGAGAGCCATCTGCTGGCTTAAGGGCTTTGCTTTACTTTCTCCCCTCCCCCCCTGGATTATTTTTAAAAGATTAGGTTTCCTGTTTTTACTGCCCTGCCAGCCAGGCCCTGGGTCCATCCATCCATCAACAGGTCATTAGGAGCACGGGCATGACAGAACAGGCTGGCACGCTGCAGGCCCTCCCTCCTCCATAATGAGGGATCAGTCACCTCTACACCCTGCACCAGCTGCTCGCTCTGTAAACACTATTGCCTCCCTGCACAGGGGCCTGACCTCTCCCACAGGCAAAAGGCCTCTTAATGAAACAAGTAAATAGGCGATTCATCCTAGCTGCTGATGGCTACTCACCCTCAGAGCTGCCTCATTCCACGACAGGAAAACAAAACAAGAACAACAAAAAAACAACCACCACACACACACACACACACAGAGAACAAATAAAAACCCAGCTCTGCATGAGCTACCTCAATCTTCTCTCTTCCAGCAGAAAGACAGTGGGCCAGGCTGTCTTGTGCAAGAGGGAAGGGTTCGAACCACTGGGAACAAGATCGACTATGCCTGTGCAGACACTGCAGTGAGAGATGAGTCTATTTAGGCTCACTCCTGGCCATTCCTGCCCACACTAAGGCCAATGCCCCAAGGGTTGGTCTATGGACTACTAAATAGACCAAACCCCTCCTCACTGTCAGCCCCAGAGCAGGAGGAGCTGGGGTGAGGGTCTCCTTGCTCCCTCAACCCCATGGTGGCCCCTATGTCCCATGGTGATGGTGATGGGGTTCAGTCAGTGCAACCATTAATCACAAAGGACAGACCTCCAGGCACCATGGCTACATAACGCAGAATCCTTTCAAGATGAGGAGGAGGTCAGAGACACCGACTCACAACCTGCCTAGAGCCTGGATAACTGGCAGGGACCGGGGCACTCTCAGGGCCCGGCCAACAAGGTCCAACAAGGTCCAGGGATCTTAGGCGTTGTCTTAAGTTTGCTGTGTACCGCTGTGATAAACATCCCGAGCAAAAGCAACTTAGGGAGAAAAGTCTGTATTTGGCCTGCACGTCCCAATCACAGCCTACCGTTGAGGGAAGCCAAGACAGGAACTCCAGCAGGGCAGGAGCTGAAGCAGAGACTAAAGGTGGACACCGTTTGCTGGCTTTCCTTCCCACGGCTTGCTCAGGATACACCCCAGGATCGCCTACCCAGGAGTAGCGCCGCCCCTAGTATGCTGGACAGTCCCATAGCAATCATTCATCAAGAAAACGCTAACCTAGCCCCCAGGCCAATCAGACAGAGGCCATGTTCTCAGTTAAGGTTCCCTCTTCCCGACTGACTCTGGCTTCTGTCACGTTGGCAAGAAGCTAACCAGAGCCGGAGTCCAGGATGAAGAGATGAGCGAGATCAGAAATGCACAAGGGGGGAAATCCCTAGATAGGGGCCAGGGGAGGAACTGCTGCCCAGTTTCCCTGGAGTAGGCATGTTTATCTGGGCATGTTCACGCCTCTTATCTGAAAAACCTGACTTCTCTCCAGGAGACAGACGTGAGGATCTGGCCTGGCTCTCCCTTCAGCAGGACCCACAGAGTGCCAAGGCATCTCCGATACAAGTATGCAACCTTTAACCCACTGCCCGGCACGAGGCCCGGGAGCCCCAGTTTGAATAGTGGAGCCCCTCCTCCGACCCTTAACCACTATCCCCTGCAAGCAGAAGGAGTTTTCCTATGTATCCATTTATTAAACTTTTATTTCGAAAACACTTCCAAAGAAACCTGCAAGAAAAAAAAAATGCTTAGAACAGGCTGACTTGAGAGGGAGGGAGGGAACTGGCCTATTTACCTTGCTCCTCTATCACCACTTTGCCTTCAGACACAAACCAAGCAGTGGACACGATCCTAGGATACCTGGATTCCCACTAGGTCCCACCATGCTGTATCGGGACAGTCGTTTGCCCCATGCCTGCCTTGCAGAAGAGGCTAGGTGACATCCCCCTGCTCTGAGACCACTCCTGATAGACTTAAGGCCCATCCCCCTTCCGTTTAGGGGGCAGCAAAGGTGGGGACAGCGAAACATGAAAGTGTGCCACGGTACCAACCGCTGTCTTTCAACACTTTCCCTGAAGCTCAGGCCTCAGGCGCCACACGAGCTCCAAGTCTGTGGGACATACACGGAGACCCCACCCAAGCCTTTGCCCATCGTTCTAGTGAGGAACCTAATAGACAGCATAATGAAATCGTGTTTTTAATTTGTGGTGCTGGGTCTTGAACCCAGAGCGTCATGCAAGCCAGGCAAATATTCGACCGTTTAAATCCCCAGGCTGGTTGTTTTTTGTTTGTTCTTTTCTACAGCGTCTCATCATATAGCCCACGCTGGCTTTGAACCCGTGATCTTCCTGCTTCACTATCCTGACAGCTGGGATTACAAGTGTGAAACATAACACTTGTTTTGCTTTATTTACTGGCTTTACTTACTTATTTCTTGTACCACTACAGACAAACTCAGAGCCTCGGGTATGCTAAGCACATGTCCTACCAATGGTCTACAGCCCAGCCAAAGAGTTGACAATAGCAAAACCCAAACAAGACATCCACAACCTCACTCACCCCTTAACCAATGGTCTGGGTTTGTTTCCTCACACTCCTTCCAGTTTTCACCCTCTAACTAATCAAAACCCCGGGACAGGGTATTATACCCGAGCCCCAAGGACTCCAGCCTGTTGTGTTCCCGACCCTTGACAGTATGACCTTTCTGTTCTCAATAAGGGGTGGACGCTTGCTCTCCGCCTCCTTGGATCTGGAGTGGACTTGGCATTCACTGTAAGCACTGGCAGCAATGACAGTGTATGGGTCCCCTAGCCCACACATCATGTCCTTACAGCTCCCGTTACTCTGCCTTATGTGGTATCTGAGGAAACTTGGACTCAACAGCAAAATGACAATCAGGACAAGACAGACTCCCACCCTCCGGCATCCCCATCGTGGCCACAGTGCAGGGGTTAGACCGACTCTGGTACCAGCTTCAACCCACACCCAAGCTGCAGGGAGCTGAGTAAGTCCACACAACACCAATGGGCAAACCACCTACGGATCCCGAATCACGAGAGATTCAACCCAGAATCACAGGAGATGAACGGACGCCATGAAACCGTGTGACTGATGTTCCACAGCAGACGACAAGGGATGCACATCTAATGCAACGTCGTTTCTTGCTTTTTCCATTTAGAAGCTTCTTCTGCATTGTTATATAATTTCCTCCACTGCTGTTGGTGACAAGCAAGCTCCTTTAATCCCTTCTCTACTGCAAGACATTTGGTTCCAGCTTTCCAAGGTTGTGAATACTGTGAACAGTTTCACATAATAGTACCGAAAAGAGCAGGAGAAAAAAAAAGCAGATTGCCTTAGGAAAATATCTTACAATGATTGGGTCTGAGCTTATAAACACGGTAACTCCTAAACAATGTAGGCATGGAATTCAAAGAGAAAGATATCCTTGTGGCATGATGAAAAGGGAGTTGTGAATAAACTTGGTTTTGCAGAACTGTAGGGAAAGTATTCGGAAACCAGGTCCTGTTCGCACCCACAGCAGCTGCCAAGGCTTACTGAGGCCATTTGGATGTGGATGGAACACCTATCCACAGGATACCCCTGGATGTCCAGGGCTTCCTCCCCAGTACCCAAGGCACAGAGAGAGTAATATTTAGACATTTTTCAGTTAACCCCCCCTAAATACCAGCTCCACTAGACTGTCTAAATGTGGCTACATTGAAAGGGATATGGTGATTCTAAAAGATGATCCAGGCTGACAGGAAAGGTGGGGTTAATCTTACAGTGCTGGCAGCCTGTCTAATTCCATGACTACTTAGTCTTCCTTTATGAATCTACCCTCTGAAGGCAGCTTCCCATCTTGATTCCCAGTTCTGCTAAGTCAGAGGAGAATGTTAGTCCCACTCCAGGGACAGGGCCTACCACTCTATGACGCTCCACAGAGGAAGACCCAGGCCTGTCTACCTTGTTCCGTACAGGAAGCAAAGTTCCCAAACCATTCCAGGTCTCTGGCCTACCTCCACTCCGGTCTCATCACTGATTTGCCCAGACAACCAACTCCCAGGCTTATACCTACTGCCACTGGCAGATGGATTCACTCTTAACCCCGGGACCACAGTTTAAGATAACCATCTGTCAGGAATGGCCAACCATCCCAGCACTGAGGAGGTAGAGGCAGGTGATCTCTGAGTCTGAGGCCAGCCTGGTCTACCCAGCAAATTCCAGGACAGCCAGGGTTACAGAGAGACCCTGTCTTGAAAAACAAAAACAATACAAAACAACCCCCCCCAAACAACCCAAACCAAAACCAAATCAAACCAAACAAACCCAAAAGCCCCCTAAACAAACACAAACAAAAAAACAACCTCAAATCTTCTGGCAGAGAGGGTGGCAGCAAACAGAGATGGAGCGTGCAGCCAGGAACCCTCCCCTCCATGAATTCCCACCCTCTTTATCAGTGACCTGCTGCATTCCAGAAAGCTGCGCTCATTGTAGTGAGTACAACAGAAAGTTTCCCCTCTCCACCAATAGGCAGGCAGCTAAATGTCGCCTGGGGCACTCGTGCAAAAAGGGGACTGTGTAAGAGAAGGAAGGGCCACAAGTAAAATCATGTCCACTGCGTTCATGCAAGCAGCATTCCACACAATCACCAAAGGCAGAGGAAATCCCTGACGGATGGGCAGACAAAACATGGCAGACACAGACAATACAACGTTATCCAGTCTTACAAAGAAAGAAAAATTCTGACACACGCCACACCAGTAGAACCTCGAGGCCATGACACTAAATAAAGTAAGATGGACGACGCAAATGTACTTTGTTATTCCAACCGGAAGAGGTACCCCAGGATACACGGATTCGCAGGAACGCAAGGCAGATAGATAGCTGGCTGCCAGGAAGGAGGAAGGAGAAAACCAGGAACAGTTATTTAATGAGAAATAAACGGATCTAGAGTTTCAGGATGAAAGGACGGGAAAGTTATCAAAACGGATGGTGTGTGTATGGGGGGGAGCTGTTGTCAATGTAGTTTATACCACGGTGTTTTTTAAAAACATGTTGTGGGGTGGGGGGAGGGGGCACTGCTAACCTCTGACCTCCACATACGTGCTGGGGCCCAATGCCCTCCTCCAGCTTCCTCTAAGATTTATTACCACATCTCCCTGAATAGGAGATCCTGTTGCGCCCACACTAATTTAGCCCTAACTTGCTCAACCACAGGAAGTAGAAGGTCTTTACCAAGGTGGAGGGAACCTGCCTAGGAGCGGGGGGGGGGGGGGGGGGGGGGGGGGGGGGGGGGGGGGGGGAGGGGGGGGGGGAGATGGGATCATCTAGCCAGTCAGAGGCTACGTCCTTTATCCAGTTCTGTATAAGATTTTTGTCTCGGGGGTGGGAGGTGGGGGAGATGCAAGGTTGCAAGGGCTGTGGTCACTCAGGTCAACAAGGCTGGATTCTTTACAGACACTGGGTCCAGGTCTTGTTTTGTCTCTTGACATTCCATCCCGTCAGAAATGGAGTTTGATCTTAGCTCCGCCCAACTGAGGATGAGGGAGGACACTGTGACCCAGCAGGATGCTGAGATCTGAGCGGAGACTGTGGGGATGTGTGTACAAGAACGATGTTTTCTGCCCCTGGCTTCCTGGGGGAGGCTGACTGGCCTGAGCGCTGCACGTGGGGACCTCCCGTTCCTATCTTGTTCCTATCTTGACTTTCCCACTTGCTGCACTGTCCAGCTGCTGTGGTGGACAGAGAAGGCAGGTCCCTCATCCCCTGAAAATAGTTGATACATATTGAAAGGATGACAATATACGGCGCTGGTGACGGTGCTGGTTACTGCGTGGAAAGGTCACGGTCACGACAGAACCCAGTTACTTAGTAGCAGAGAGCTTTATTGGGAGGAAGTGGGGGGTGTGGATAAGGACCAGGCCTGGGAAAGAACACATTTGGAGGTAGATGGTGGGGTGGAGGGAGAGGGAGCGGAAAAGAGCAGAGCAGAGAGAGAAGGGGTGGGGGGGTCTGCGTTCGGCTTTTAAGGCGCAGATTGTGACCATGCCTCACACGTGTGTACGTAGTCGCCGGCGCACAGTGAAATGATCTAAGACTCAAGCCCTTTTTCTTAACTCCCGGACTGCGCATGCGCAGTCACGCAGCTGGAGTAAGGGCAGAGTTCTAACACATATTCCAGCTTAGCTGCTCTCCTAGACTTCTTTGTTATATGTTCTAACCATAAGAGGCCCTCGGTTGTCACAAGGTGTCCTCTGACCTCCACATAAGTGCCACAGTGCAGTGCCCTCCTCCAGTAAATAAATAAGTGAATGTAATAATTTAAAAAAGGTTCAAGCCTATAGCCTGAGTCAGTGGAAAGGCCAAGGGAAAGAGGGTCAGAGTTCAGGGCCTGTCTGATTAGTTTAGTGAGGCACCATGGGAAAAAAAAAAAAGGAGAGGAAAAAGAACCGAGGACATACCTCAGCGGTAGGGTGCTACCTACTGTGTGTCCAACCTTAAGTTCAATCTTAAATGCTGCCCCTCAGAAATATTCCAATGGCAAATTTCATACGGTGTATGTTATCACAATTTTACAAGAGGAGTATCAAAGGGAATGACGCTCCGTGGCAGGCCCACAGCCTTGTCTCGTTTAACCCATTTCCAATACGGGCCTGGCCGCCATCGTCACAATCACCGGCCCCAGCCATTCTTTTCCCTGACATCTGCCAAACACAACTAGCTGTTTCCAGGAACAACTCCATTCCTCTGCTCTGAGAGGAAGGTGTGCCAAGATCCCCGCCGGGGCCGGACCAACTCCACCTAAAAGACACATGGTGACGTGAGGTGCCAATCCCCAGAAAAGCACCTCCCCAGTCAACCACCCATCGCTAAAGAGCGTCTACAGAGAGTCGGAGAACTGGCCTGGATACAGAGACAGCTGAAGAAAGGTGGGTCTTCCCTGACCCAGGGGCTCACAAGAAAAACCCTGTGCTGGGAGAACCAGAGCAGTGGCCGTTGTTATACTGGGTCCTTAGAACCTGGGTGGGGAGTCTGATCTGGGCCAGGCTGTGTCTTCGGGTGTTGTCTCTTTCATTCATCTCATTTACGAAGAGGTCCTCAAAAACAATGGGATAAGCCGGGCGGTGGTGGCGCACGCCTTTAATCCCAGCACTCGGGAGGCAGAGCCAGGCAGATCTCTGTGAGTTCAAGGCCAGCCTGGGCTACGGAGCGAGTTCCAGGAAAGGCGCAAAGCTACACAGAGAAACCCTGCCTCAAAAAACCAAAAAAAAAAAAAAACCAAAAAAAAAAAAAAAAAAAAAAAACAAAACAATGGGATAGGAGGACTCTACCCCTAGAACAAAGCAGTCTAAGGGAAAGGAAAACAAGTCATTTCTTGGCAATGGGTACTCTGGGCTTTTCCAACTCTGATAGGAAAAGGTAGCATGTCATCTACTCTGGACCCTTAAAAAAAAAAAAATTCAGCCAACGGATGAAGTGGCCAACATCCCAGGCTGCTAGCTGTCATAACACCAGCTACGACACCAATAAAATGAGAATAACAACTGTTACTGAGTGCTGTCGCTGTGCCAGCATCCTGGCTAAGTGCTTTTTAGCACACATCTCATGTAAACTTCATAGCATGCCCCTGAGTGGAAAGATGATTTCTCGGACTTCTGTGCTCCAGATGAAGAAATTTCTTAACCATATTTCATCCATTCTCAGGCACATATTTTCCCCAAATCTCAATAAAATTTGAAGTAGAATCTTAAATTTCTTGCAATGATGCAACTCTTTTTTTTGGTTTGTTTGTTTTTGTTTTTGTTTTTCGAGACGGGGTTTCTCTGTGTAGTTTTGGTGCCTGTCCTGGATCTCGCTCTATAGGCCAGGCTGGCCTCGAACTCACAGAGATCCGCCCTGCTCTGCCTCCCGAGTGCTGGGATTAATGGCGTGCGCCACCGCCGACCGGCAATGATGCAACTCTTACGTGTTGTCCTTCTTCTCAGCAGTGTGTCAGTTAAGACAATCCAACCCTTGAGGGTGGCCTCAGACAGAATGAGGTGCTCTGCGTGCAGGGTGGGGGACACCCTCAGCACCCCTTAGGAGTCAGTTCTTGAGGGAAGGGCTCTCCTGCCTTTCAGCCCAGCACCTGCTTTCTGTACAGAGCCCCACTGAAGAATCTGAAGGCTCGGGAATATGAATCAGCACCATTAATCACCCACAGCCTGGCTAGCAGCAGCTCTGGAAGGCTCAAATTTGGACATTCCCACCAAAGACGGCCACGCTGGAAGTTACGGGTGTCCACAGGGACGCAACTGCCCCCAGGCTGAGGAGTCAGCTTCACCCTCCCCAAGATGGCCGAGTCCATGGGTCAAAACTAAACTGGAAAAAACGAGATTCTTATAGGCCCCTCTAAAGTAGCACTCCCCTAAGCCTAACAAGTGTTCAAATCAGAACAGTCACTAAAGCAGCAGCCCGTGTCCTTCTAGAGTGGTTCTCAGCTTTCCTAATGCTGTGACCCTTTAACACAGTTCCTCATGTTGTGACCCCCCCAACCATAAAACTATTTTCATTGCTACTTTATAACTGCAATGTTGCTGCTGTTATGAATCATAATGTAAGTATCTGTGTTTTCCAACAGTCTTGGGGGGGGTCACAACCCACAGGTTGAGAACCACTGCTCTCGAGACTGGCATCTGCCCTAGCAGCGCAGACAAAGCCAGCTATCTCCTTTACATCTCCAAGCCGCCTGCCGTCTAGGGGCTGATTTTGATCAGACGGCTCACACTCTGGTCCAGGTACTATCCCGAACAGCGCGTGCAGCTTGCGGCTGCCATAGCCAGAGGACCGGTGCATCACTTTCTTCTCCCAGGATGAAACAAACCAAAGCCCAGGGGACGGCTGGTCTTCACTACCAACTCGGCGGGATTTAGACGGCAGAGAGCAGAGGGGTTTCCGTTCCCTGGCATCCTGAGGGGAGCAGACCTGAGCCTCGAGGAAAAGGACCCAGGCCTCACGGAGGACTTACAAAGCTCAGTCCACTCCAAAGTCACCCAGGCCCATTTGCCTGACAAGTGTAGAAAAGGCACCCCCAACAGAGACAGGAAGCAGACTGGGAGAGGCTGGAGAGATGGCTCAGTGGTTACCATCACCGCACAGAGCATGCGGGTTCTGTTCCCAGCACCCACACGACTGCTCACAACCATCTCTAACTCCACTTCCAAAGGATAAGACACCCTCTTCTGACCTCCACAGGCACCAGGCACACAAGTGGCGCACAGACAAACATGCACACAAAACATGAATACACATAACATAAATACATCCTCACAAAACTTTAAGGGAGAGAGGGGTAAAGGGGTTCTCTTAGGGATGATGGAAACGTTCTCAAATCAGACAGCGTGGTTGTGTAACTATACCGAACCCTGTGGTACTCTGCATGGGTGAACTCTGTGTTGTGTATGCAAGACGTAGCTCAAGAAAACCATTGTTAGAACAGAAAGGAACAAGACAACGTTAACCCATCCGCAGAATGGCTTGTTCCTCAGTAGTGAAGGGGGAACAAGCTATCAAGTCATGTAACAGCTTAGATGACTATCAAGCGAAGGAAGTCAGATCCAAGAAGCTACACACTGCAGGACTCCATGTATATGATGCTGGGGAAAACATGGAGAAAAGGCCAATCAGCGGCCACAGCAGGCTGTAGGTGGAGTGATGCCTACAAGAGACACAGATTACAGCAGCTTCCGGAGTGATAACATACAGCCAGTTATATTTCTTGATTTTAGTGGTAGTGGCTATATAAATCCGTGATGACCCGCAGAAGCGTAAAGTGAGTTTTATTCTTTATAAATTACATAGGGACACACAGCTCCGAAGCACAACAAATTATCTTTCAAGATTTTAGTGTGGTTTTTTTTTGGTTCAGGGTTTCATGTAGCCCTGATGGGCAATGTATGATCTTCCTGCTTTCACCTTCCAAGGGCTGGAATTAGAGGCATGTGTTAATACCCTTGAACTGTAATATTAAAATAACAAAAAAAAAAAAAAGAGGTACTTTACCACATATACAATTTTTTTTAAAAAACCTCAATACCAACTTCCTTTTTCCAAACATGAACAAAATGTAATTAGGAGAAGAAAAGGAAGTGGAGCAAAAACAAAGTAGCTGAAGGTAGGGAAAGGGTTAAAAAAATATAAACATCATGAAGCCGGAGAGATGTCTCTACAGTTAAGAGAGTGTGTCGCTCTTCTAGGGGACCCGAGTTCAACTCCCACCATTCACATCAGGCAACTCACAACTGCCTGTAACTCCAGCTCCAGGAGGATCCACCTCCTCTGGCCTCCACCAGTGCCTGCATTCAGGTGCACACATATATCCACACATAGAAACATAACAGAATTAAAAACAATTACAAAAACAAACACACACATATACACTATACACATCTTAAGACACTCAGGCTTGGCATGTAGCTCAGTGAAAGAACATATTGCTTAGTATGCACAGGCCCTGGCTTCAACTCTTAGCACACAGAGAAAAACTTAAATTTGTGGACCCACCAGTAGTCAAGTCAAAGGTGGGGGCAACCTAATTGTCTATCAGCAGAGGGATGGGCAAATAAATATGTGGTGTGCACACATGGAATGGATTATTCAGTCTTCAAAAGGCAGGGATCTCTGACACATGGATGAAGTGAGAACAGTGTGGTAAATGAAACAAGTCAGCCTGATGCAGCGTTCCGGTTTGCAAGCTAAAAGAGAGGTGACAGATGCATACATGGTCCCCAACTTACAACACTTTGAGTCTGTGGTGGTTTGAATGGGAATGACACCCCATGAGCTCATATATTTGAATGCTTGCCTCGCCGCCCCCCCTCCCCAGCCCTGTAGTTGGTGTGGCCTTGGTGGAGGAGGTGTGTCACTGGGGGTGCATTATGAGGTTTCAAAAGCCCATGCCACTCCCAGCTAGTATTCTTTTTCTGTATCAACATGGAAGCTCTTGGCCACCGCTCCAGCGCCATGTCCGCCTGTCTGCAGCCAAGCTCCATGATGGTCATGGGCTCTATACCCTTTGGAACCATAAGCCCCCACATACAATGCTTTCTTCTGTAAGTTGCCTTTCTCATGGGGTGTTCTGTCATAGCAACAGGAAAGTAACTAAGACAGAACTATGTTTTTGTTGTACAATGGTGTGAAAGTATGCTTAAAGAACATTCTGTTTTTCACCTCATCATAGTATTCAACAAAATTACCTGATCTGTTTTTCATGTCATAATAGTATTCAACAAAACTATCCAAGATACTCAGTACTTCCCTATATCAGATGGTTTTGCTTAAATATACGCTAATGTACATATCCTAAGCACCTTTAATGTAGGCTAGGCTAAGCTATGATGATAGGTAAAGAATGAATGAATGGATTGTCGGATGGATGCAAACTGACTTCAAGCCTAGTTACTACTTTCTCAAAACTCTTGTTCTCAGTGTGGAGGGGTTTTCATATCTTTGATCAATAAGTGACTATTTTCTAAACTTATGAAGAATTGCGAACCAATAATAACATGACGTACGTAGCACATTTATCAGCAATGCCCATGTGCCTTGTTATTCAGCGTTAGTGACTCATGACCAGACTTGTTTCAGGAGATGAATACTGGCACCGAGAAGCAGCAAGACAAGGAAGAAGAGGAGCTAGAACCACGTAACCACCTCTCATCCCAGCTTTATCACGCCTAGCTACTTCCTCGTGGGAAGAGACCTCGTAGGACAGGAAATCAACCCTATCTGCCTCTCATGTCCCATGAGGGAAACGCGCGCACGCTCCTGAACAGATGGGCATACCTACACACCATTCTGCCACCTATTTCATAATCACCATCAGTCAGGAAGCTATGAAACAACAGGTCAGACCAACCACTGTGCCTGTCTCTGGGCCGCCCAAGCGAAGAATGGTGTTGATACTCTGCAATCATTACATTTCAAGTGGTTTTATAAGTACCTACTTGGTGGTCTAACACTTACCTCCGAGACACAAGAACTAAATTAGTTGCCTGGCTCTTTAAGTAAAGTTCAGCAAGTCCCAATACTGCAAAGAGCAGCGAGTGAAAGAACATTCTAGGTCAAGTCCTCTTGTGCGAGCTGCGCTCTGGCCGCCTTTGGACCAGTGTGGCAACTAGACCCTATTTCCCTCTAAGAGTGCAGGGAGCTTCGCTCCTTACTGCACAAAGCCAAACCCAAGTACAAAGTTCCAGTCAAGGGAGGGGTCTATAGGATAGCCAGATGGAATGGGGAGGGTCAAAACCTGCCCCCAACCAAGCCCATCAAATGGAACGTTCTAAAGGAAAACACAGGCTTCCACTGAGACAACCACACCGAATAGAAACGCTAAGCTCTGCCTCTTCCCTGCCCTCTTGCCCTCCGGACCACCTAGCCTATCTCTCCAGGCACGGCCAGCTCAGGCAGAGGGCATTCTTCCTGCAGCTGGCAGAGAATGGAAGTATAACAGAAAGCAGACAGGGAACTCCCACTCTAGGAAGCACACTTGGGTTTCAACTCCAGGCGGGACTCGCACTAGGCGAACGGACTCCGGGGCAGCCAGTCATTGGTGCCGGAGGCAAACGGGCTCAATGTGCACCTATTGTGCATGGGCACACAGGTGCGGTTATCTCTGCCGCTGGCTTTAGCACAAGCACGTGCCAGTCACTGCTCTGGCTCACCAAACACCAGCTGTCACATTACTGCCACACACTTGACCAGGCACTATTAGCTACCACCCGGGCGGGCATCCCCCAGGCTGTTTTCTCCCCACTCCCACACAGGTAGCCTGGCCTCCAGCTACCTGGGCTCTACTCTTTTGACACACTGTTCCAGGGAATATCTGCATGGCCTGTGGGCAGGGAGGGAGGGCAGGCAATCGGCCAGCAAAGAAAAATGTACTTCCCCATTAGATCTGCACTCCCTACCCTAACTTGTCATGGGTCCCTGACCTAAGCCACAGCATCGACCCAGACACAAACGGAGCCTTGCAAAAAGATTAATGAAAGACAACTTCCAACTGGGGATTTCCCAGGATTTGCTAGGAACTCAAGAGAAACGTGATTTTGTTTGTAACCACAAAACTAGCTGGATCTTGAAGATGCTATTGTCTAGCTCCTTCATGTACAGAAGAGAATTCTCAGAGACCCGGGGAGTGTAAACGACTGACCAATGTCAGGACAGCAGCTAATGGTGCCACGAAGGTGGCCAACAGAGAGGAGAACAAGTCAGCCTCATCATCTCTACAGACCATCAAGTCGGACAGCTAACTCCTCAATGGCTGGTTCTCAGCACAGTGATGACTACAATGACGGTAACGGGGGGGGGGACCCCCCTACCATGGAAGGAACAATGTAGAAAGTGTGTCCCTCTCTCTTTCCTGTCCTTCCCAAGCCACTGACCACCCAGGCAGCCCTCCCTCCAAGCATGCATGGCCTTGCTATACATGCCTGGTCCTAGGCTCACTGGACACAGGGCAGTCTGCTAGGTGGACGCAAGTCCTCCTGCAGAGGGGGGGGAGGGGCGGCCCTGACAGACCGAACAGCATCCTCCTCATCCTTTGCCAGCTGACTGCAGCCCTGCCTTGTCATATACGTTTCTCTCTCTTTGTATAATTGCTTTTCTCCAGTGACATTCTACTCCTCCCCCGGAGCTTCAATTAGAGCCAAGCAGGAACTCTGTGAGCCACCATTAACCGGGATATTAACCTGCAGAAAGGATTCACTGCCAGATGCACCTAAGAGGAGTTAAACTGCTTTTCAGAGGTCGTTACAACCAGTTCAGAGCATAATCCACAAACGTCACACTAATCAAGAGGGCAGTGAACTCACACCCGACCCAAGACTATGCCTTTGACAAAAAAACTACATGCCACAGCTTCAGGGAGCATTCCAAAGAAACAGATCACAGAGGTCTAGCCTATCTCAGGAACCCTGAGGTGTGGCTCTATCTAATAGTCATCAAAGAATCCACAGTTATGGTAGGGCCCAGCCTAGGACAACTACCCTTACCCTCCTAAAGATCCCACACCACACCACTGGACTGTCAGAGGTCCAAGCCTTATCCAGCTGGGTTCTCTGATGACCTGAAGGAATTGCTTCAGAATCCGACAAAAAGAAACCTTTGGGTATGTGCCCAAGAGCAGTACAGAGGGATCTTGTGGCAACTTGCTCGCCATACTGATTTCCTTTAGTGGCTGTACACGTCTACACTCCCACCCGCAATGAATAAGTGCTCCACTTTCTCCACATCCTTGCCAGCATATGCTGCCATTTGTTTCACTGATCTTGGCCATTCTGGCAGGGGTGAGATGAAATCTCAGAGCAGTTTTGATTGGTTGTTCCCCGATGGCTAAGGATGTTGAACGTTTCTTTGTTTCTTGGCCATTTGCAGTTCATTGCTTGAGAACTCTCTGGTTCTATACCCTATTTTTTAAAATTGGGTTATTTTCTTAATGTTCAGGGTTTTTTTTTTCTTTCAGTTCTTTGTATATTCTAGATGTTAACCCTCTATCATACACGTAATTGCTAAGATCCCCCCCCCCATTCTGTAGACTGCTGCTTTGCTCAAATTGTGGTATCCTTGCTGTACAGAAGCTTTTCAGTTTCATGAGGTCTCATTTATTAACTCTTGGTCTTAGAGCCTGTGCTACTGGTGTCCTGTTCATAAAGTCGTTTCCTGTGCCGATGAGTTCAAAGTTATTCCCCATCTTACCATCTCTCAGATTCAGTGTATCTAGTCTTCTGTTGAGAGCCTTGATCCATTTGGAGCTGACATCTTACTTGCTCAGCCAGATTCACTGCTGCTCTATTCATAACAGCCAGAAATGGAAACAACCTAGCTGTCTATCAACTAATGAATAGCTAATGAAAATGTGGTGCATGTACACAGTGGGGTATTATTTAACTGCTAGGGAAATTTTGAATTTCGCAGGTAAATGGGCTGAGCTAGAAACGATCGTCCCGAGTGAGGTAACTCTGACCCCAAAAGACAACTATGAATATGTGTTTTCTCTTATGTAGAGATGCTAGATTTTAATCTTTAGATATGTGTGTTTCACTCTGAATGGCCACAGGGGTTAGGTAGCTGGTAAGGGGTCAGGGGAGAGGAGAGGATCTTCCAAGGAAGGGGAAATAGAATGCAGCGTTATAAAAAGACAAAGGGAGAAACTAGAATGGGGGGGGTTAAATGGGGACAGGATGGGAGGGCAGAATAAAGGAGGAACTATGAAGAGGGACAACTAAGAACTGAAGGTCTTTTGAAAAGCCTTATGGATCCAGGCAGAGCGGCGCACACCTTTAATCCCAGCACTGGGGAGGCAGAGGCAGGTGGCTCTCTGTGAGTTTGAGGCCAGCCTGGGCTACAGAGTGAGTTCCAGGACAGCCAGAGCCTGTCTAGAAAAAGCAAACAAAAAAGCCATATGGAAGCCTACTACTGAAGAAGCGTCCTAAAACACACGCATATAAGAAAGGAATTTAAATGGAGTCACCGTATAACGGGGGAGACAATGTCCCAACCAGGCATCTTATACCACCCAGTCAAACCTCCAGTGCCAAAGATGAAGTTACGTCTCGTCGAGCTGTTGGCAAAAGGAGTCTCACAGACTCCCTATCGCCCAGACGTCACAGGCCATTGCCGGGATTACTCTCCATAACCCGTTTGTGAGGTCCTGTTGCCGAAGACCCCACTCACTTACGTCACCCAACATGGAAAAATCAAGCTTGTGTTCAACTAGAAGCTTCGTTCCCTACTGGCCAGCACTCATGGTGCTGGGAGGTACTTTGCCTGCTAGAGGAGGAGAAAAGCCATCGTCAGCTTCACCCAGCTACAAACCCTGTGACGTAGCTACCAGGAGACCTTCCCACAAGACGATGCAATAGTGGTACACACGTCACAGGAATAACCAATACTTTTTTTTGTTTTTTGTTTTTTTTTTAGTTTAAGGTTTACTCAATGAGACGGGACCCATACATGATACTGCTAAAGAGTCCAAGGACCCAAGACTAGATAGCTCCTGGGCCCAGTGGCAGAAAAACCTCCGGCTACCTACTATTATTCCTAATAACATATTGCTATACACATAGAGCAGAGCCTCACTCACCCCTCATCAGAAAAGCTTCTTCTTGCTAATATCTTCTGCTAATACTGTCGCAAAAATAATAATGTTCTCCTAACCCCAAGTCCCCTTTTTTTGAGACAGTTTCATGTAGCCCAGACTGGCCTTGAACTACTGGGTTCCTTGCATCTGCCTCCTAGGTGCTGGGACTAGCAAGTGCCACCATCTCAGGTCAAAATAAAAACAGTAAACCTACTTCCTCCTCTACGCGCCCACCTTTTAAAGATGCACATAGTGTCTATGGATTCCCAGAGGTGGAGGAGTCTGAGACACTGGCTATGAAGTCACTCGAAATAACTTTTCTAATTTTTGTTTTGTTTTGTTTTGTTTTGTTTTTTGTTTTTCGAGACAGGGTTTCTCTGTGTAGTTTTGGTGCCTGTCCTGGAACTCGATTTGTAGACCAGGCTGGCCTCGAACTCACAGAGATCCGCCTGCCTCTGCCTCCCGAGTGCTGGGATTAAAGGCGTGCGCCACCACCGCCCGGCTTGAAATAACTTTTCAAAACACCCAGGCTCGCCGGGAAAAGGAAAGCAAACAGCCCTGTGTGAAACCGCTCATGAAGAAGAGAAAGCCTTCCAGAATAACCTGCAGGCAGCAAGAAAACGAAGGCCTCCGGTAGTCCCATCACTTCCAGGAACTGAATTCTGGCAACAACTTGACTGAGCTTGGGAGAGGACCCCAGGCCCCAGATGAGAACGTTAGCTTGCACTCTTGTCTTCAGCTTGGACAGACGCCAGGCAGTGAACACAGCTACGCTCCTCCTAGAAACGATGGCATTAAGACCTACCATAGCAACACACACAATCACCAGCCAACCACTTTGGGGGTGGTGACCACACTCCGTGTGAGTGTGAGGGAGCGCAGGCGGAGAGAGACAGAGACCAAAGACACCGAGACTTTTTTCCCCCCTTACAGGGACATCCAGCATAGGGATCTAATACCCTAGGTCTCTGTCAGCCTAAATGTCCACATCTCCCATACTCTATTCTTTATGCTAATCAGCATCAAGCCACTAGGAGATTATGGCCTCCCCGTGCCTGGATACTTCCTGAACAGCGGGTAAGAATCAAGCTCCAAAATATCTTCTGTTACCATGGCGATCTGTAGGCAGACCCGATCAAATGAACACTCCCCCATCCCCAACCCTTCTCCAAATGAACTGCAGCCCAGGGTACCCTTTAAGAAGCAGCCCCCACCCCCTCCCTGGAGCTTCAAAGGAAATGGTCTGGAAAAGGAAGGCCAAAGACAGAGGACCAGCTAAAAGTCACTTGCCCCAGCCTGTGTGTGATCTTGAAGCAGGAGCATGGGTCCAGTGTGAGCAGCAGAGAAGCCACCTGGTGCTGGAGTAGGAACGGAAGAATGGAAGTGTCCCACCAGGAGGCTCTGGCCTACTCCGTCTAGTCAGAACTTAAAAACTCAGTAAACCCAAAGGGCTTCCCTCCCTTAGGAAAGACTTTGAAAGAGTTCAGGGTATTATGGGCGGGGGGGGGGGGGGGGTGTAGACATCCTCTCTTACCTCGGGTCTGTTCCCTGAACTCAGTGGGGGGGGGGTAGGTGGGGGAGGGGTAGGCAGTACGCCTTGGTTATGGTGGGCATCTTCTAACTACTGTATTCCAACAACCACCTCAAGTGGTGTCTACCCATAGAATCAAAAACTGGACCCTTGCCAATGTTCTGGGGACTTAGCCACCCAGTCCCCAAAGCAGCGAATGCTTCTACAAAAAGCACACACACACACACACACACACACACACACACACCGCCACTTCCTGAGTGCTCAGGCCCAGGTGTCCCTCTAGACAGCTGCTGACCGAGTCTCAGCCCATTAACTTTCTCAGACTTCCCTGACAGAGTTTCTGGAACCCGAGGACAGACAGGCTCAACAGGATAAATAAATCACGGGGCCAAGGGCAGGCGAAAGCAAGACACAGCATCCAGACCAAGTCTCCCATGTTTCTCTGAGACTTCTAGAGCCTCACCACCAGGGCCTCCTTTTGGGATCTTCTCATACACCTTTCTTGGGCCTCATCTGCTTTTCCACAAAGGGTATGCCACAGTGACTCACACCATCTGGTCACTGAATAAATGCCACAGGAGAGAAAACCAGGCGTATACTAACCACCACAACCCATATTTATTTAAGCTAAATTCTAACGGCACCTCACAGCTGTTCCAGGGATGGGGATGGTCCATCAGACGGCCCCATGACAGGCGGACAATCAACAAGGCCTCCCAACTCACGGTTGAACAAGCCCATCTGTCAGCCGGCAGTCCAGGGCCCCAGACTCCAACCTTGACCATACCAAGGACAGGCTTACCACCAAGCATCCAACCTAGCTCACGGCATTCCACTCCATCTATCCTTGGTCACCAGCTACAGGGATCCATTACCAAAGCCACCCTTCAAGTCCACTGTCATAGCGGCCTGTGACAGCACATGACAGACTTTGCTGCAGCCCTATCCTCCTGAACCCACTCTCAGATCACACTGCCACCCTCTTCCTTCTCTCCTAATGTCAATCCTCACACACCTGGGCCCAAGGGAGGCCTTGTTAATGCTCCACAGCGACCACAGGTACACCAGGGCCCATGGATGAGAGCCCTGAAAAGCCACAGTATTTAACTGCTGTCCACTAGTAACTGGCCACTCCTCTGAAGGGCTGCCACATCAAACTTTCTGCCTGGAACATTTTCCTCTCCACACCCTTCCTCCATTACAAACCACGGATGTCGCCTCAGAGCCTCAAATCTCCCCCACATTGAAGTCTTTTTAGGAGCTTGTCTATTTCTGCTTCCACCTGGCCTGCAAGCATCTCACACTCAAGCTAAGGACTGACTCCAAACCATCTTCCCACATCCCAGGACATTGGGGAGAAGAAACCTTTCCAGGACAGAGCAGTGTTTTCCCACCAATGCTGCAGGCCGGTGGCCAGGTCAGAACAGGTTGCTTAGACGTAAAAGTATGTGGGTCCTTGGGAATTAATTTGTTTTTCACCTGGAACCCGTAAAATATTTAATCATGTAAGGGAAATGAGGAACAGGCTGGTTTTTTTTTTTTACTTGTATTCATTGTAATCATTCACTTGAAAAACAGAATGTAACCACGTTGTAATTTATATATTGCTTGAAAGATTTTGCTGGGGCTTATGTAAGCCGTAAGGAAAAAATAAAGTGTAGGGAAGGAAAACATCAGAGGGAGAGAGGTAGATAGCATGAGAGCAGGAAAGACGTAGAAGGGAAGCAGCTGGGAAGGAGGAGGAAGAGGAAGAGGAGGAGAAAGGAGGAGGAGGACGAGAAGGAGGAAGGGGGAAGAGGAAGAGAAGGAAGGAGGAGGGAAGAGGAGGAAGGAGGAGGAAGAGGAAGAGGAGGAAGGAGGAGGAGGAAGAAGGAGGAAGAGAAGGAAGAGGAGGAGGAGGAGGAGGAGGAAGACAGGGTAAAAGAACAGAGCAGAGAGAGAAGAAAGTAGGAAGAGCAACCAACAGAGAGAAGATAAAATAAGGAATTAAGCTTTGACCCGCGGATAAAGGTCCCGAGTGTGTCTGTGCATCTCTTCCAATAGTTCGACTAGCTACATCTCTTCTTCTCCAGCTTCTCTGCCCTTCCGAGAGCCTGTGGGGGCTGGAGCCCTCAGCGGCAGCTGCATCTTCAAACAAACAAACGGAAACAGCTAACACTTAACACCAATGACCTGTGTGCTGAAGAGGGTTGAGAGAGTCAATTCTACGTTATGTGGATTTTAACACAATAAGGAGGAGAAAAGGGATAGTGTTGACTAGAGATGGCTGGAGAACCGGCGGGCTCTTGGCATGGGCTTCCCACTTCCATGGAGGTTGAATTACTCTAGCTGCTAAAGCATCTCTGAACTTAGTTTCAGGTAATAGACCCAAGTGAAGGCACCTTTTACTCGGGTTCCTAAAGGACAGATATAAAGGTGAGCTGTTCTCCACTCTGATGCCTACTATTTGGCCAAAAATGAACAGTGCTTTGAACGTGCTGACCAAGTGAGCTGGTCAGAGCAGACGGAAAAGGTGCACATGGGCACCATGAGCTTTCCCTATACAACCCCTGGGGAGCACTCCAGTCCACATGAGCTGGGAGCATAGTGTGGAGCCCCACTATGCTCCAAATATGGGTAAAACACCCTCCTCAAGGTTCTGGAGTGGCAGTATTTGGAAATGCTGAGACCTCTGAAAGGTGGGGCCTGGTTAGAAGTCCTTAGGTTGTCTAGGAAATGTCTTGGAAGTAGACTGTGGGACCACAACCTCTCTTTGTCTCAATTCCTGAGGCAGGACATGAGATTTCCACATTCTCATTTGGAACGTGGTTAAAATTGCCCAGGCATCATTCAAGTCTTTGCCATGACACATCACCTTCACCAGAGGTCCAAACCCCTGGGGACAGCCAATCCTAGACCTGAGCCTCCAAGAAACATGAACCGGAAAGAACCTCCCTTAACTACGTAAGTGAGTAGCCTGTGTTGGGTATATTCTTGTAGTGATGGGAAAAGGGCTAAAGTCCTTTGCCCTAAAACTTTATAAAACTCATGTGGGGTCCCTGGCCCACCACCTGAATCCCTGGAGGGGTTCCTGCAAGATGCAGATGTTAACACAAAGCAGCGTCCACCCTTTTCACTCGTCCCAGCCTCTGCAGAGCTTTCTGCCCAGTCCCTACCTGGGCAAGAAAAGGCTACAGAGGAAAAATGCTGAGATCACAAGGTGCAACATGATATGCCAGACACAAAAGGCCAAACTGTATGACGGCCCTTCCAAGATGAACTTAGACATCAAGCTCACAAGGACAAAAGTGGAATGGTGCCTGCCATGCCCTGGAGGAAGGCTGGGAGCTATTGTCTAAAGAGAGGAGTGTTTCGGTGTGGGAGTACACAAGAGTTCTAAGGACGGATGGTGGTGGCGGCCACAATAGTGTAAATGTATTTGTTTTGGCCCATGTCTCCCCCCAAATCCATATTGTTAGGCTCCTCACCCCCAATGAGATGGTGTTGGGAGGTGATCAGGTGCAGGATTAGTACCCTTGTACGAAGAGAGGCTAGAGACACATTTTCACTCTCTGTCACGAGGTCACAGGGGAAGGCCACCAGATATCAACCAGGCAGGTTCTAAGGAAATCCTTACGTTCTTATTGTACAAGATGTTGGGGAGGGGTATGCACCACAGCACGAATGTGGAGGTCAGAGAACGGCTGTGTAGGGTCCGTTCTCTCCTTCCCCCTTTACGTGGGTTCTAGGGATCAAACACAGGCCACCAGGCTCACACAGCAAGCACTGTATCCACCGAGCCATCTCATCAACCCCAAGCAGGGGCTCTTTACTGTAGCTAGAGTTTTCCTGCCTTGCCCACAGTCAGGACAAATCTCTGTCACCCGCCAGTCCCACAGCCACTCAGACCCAACCAAGTAAACACAGAGACTTATATTGCTTACAAACTATATGGCCGTGGCAGGCTTCTTGCTAACTGTTCTTATAGCTTAAATTAATCCATTTCTATAAATCTATACCTTGCCACGTGGCTCGTGGCTTACCAGCATCTTCACATGCTGCTTGTCCTGGCGGCGGCTGGCAGTGACTCCTTCTGCCTTCCTATTCTTTCTTTTCTCCTCTCTGTTAGCCCCGCCTATACTTCCTGCCTAGCCACTGGCCAATTAGTGTTTTATTTATTGACCAATCAGAGCAACACATTTGCCATACAGAATATCCCACAGCACTTTACCAAGACTGTGCTGGTCCTGTGACCTGGACCCACCAGCCTAGAACTATGAGAAACAGACATGGATTGGGTAACAACACATCCACATTATACCTCACTGGATGCCACGGAGCCGTGTACACAAAAGCGAGAATGTCACAAACACTTCACTACAGTTCAAGGGGACTATGGCTAGAACCAGGAGCAGAGCTTAGTGGGTGAGCGCTGGTCTAGCTCTGGGTTCCATCATTAAACACAGGAAGGGATGGGGTTAGGGGAGGGAGGGAGGCAAGAGGAGAAAAGAGTGGGGAGTGGATAAAAGAAGACGTAAGGGCTTAAAAACACACACACACACACACACACACACAAACCACTCTGGGCACCTTTCCTAATGCAAACTCAAGTCATCATGAGGTTTAGCAACCCGTGCCCCAGGGCCTCTTCCCAAAACCATGAGTGAGAGGTGCCTCCACCTCTCTCCTACCACAGCTTCTATTCACAGTCCTCTTGGGACACAAGGGCCCCAAACATAACTGATTAGGTCTCCCTGTGAACCAAAGTAAGCACCTCCAAGGCCTCTACCGCATAGCTGGGCACCTCAAGGGCTCTAACCACATAGCTGGGCGCCAGGGAGGGAGGGCGGGCCTGACGACCTGTTCACAAAATAATATTCTCTGGAATCTTAATGGACCACATTGAGAGAATGCAGTTCTGATCATGTCAGAACATGACGCACCTTGAAAACAGTCGCCTAAGTAAAAGGAGCTAGACATAAAAAGGCCACTTGTGCTATGATTCTGCTCAACAACGGTCCACCAAAAGCCAGTCTCCACGGACAGAAAGGTCAGAGCCAGGTGCGGTGGTACACATCCCGGAAGCTGGGAGGCTGCCAGACACTGGGGTCACAACTTAACATTTCCTTTGGGGGTAATCAGAGTTGTCCCCAAATTAGATCATAACCGTGGTTACCTCCCAAATCTCCGAACTACACCCTTTCATCCTTTCAATGAGTAAATTATATCTCAATGAAGCTGCTTGGCAGGGGGGCGGGGGACCAGAACAAAGCCACACCCAGCCGAGAGCAGAGCTGTGCCCACAGAGGACGAGGGGAATGGAAGACCGGATGAAGACAAGACAAACTCATGTGCTGCCCATCCATCCTCATCCTAAGCACCAAACAGGATGCTTCTCTGGCTTTTTAGGTTTCGAAGCAGAAGGCTTCTGGAAGGGTGGGAAGAGAGAAAAACAAACAAACAAACAAACAAACAACAACGAAACCACAAGAAAACAAAGCCTCCAGATTTGTTGAAGGTCCAGTGACGCCAGTCTCCCAAGAAGTGAAGGCCAGGCAGGGCTGGAGGCCAGGGGATGGTGGCAACTATATAGGACTAGAACTCAAAGGCCCTAAATTGTCCTCCCAGGGGCTCAGCCAGTCCACGTGTTCCCATGTGTTCTCTATGCGAACATCACACCACTCTTCCCCCAGGTCTGTCTGGCTCCTGGGTGCTGAAACTCCAGAGACCACAGAAAATTCAGGCTGCCTCTGAATATCGGCTACAGTCTACAGTGGTACCCCATATAGCTCATATTTGGCTACACCAAAGTATTAGCAACCTAGCTTCTCCCAGTCCCCTTGTGGCTTGCTGGAATAAGATAGCCTATAGCTATTACAGCATTAGCTTCCTTTCTAGGAGCCTCACAATTGGGCTGGAAGATGGTTCTGTTAGGCAGAGGTGCTTACATGCAGACCCGATGTTCTGGTTTGATTCCTGTTACCGTGATAAACACCACGACCAAAAACAACTTAGGGAACCAAGTTCACTTCATCTTATACGTCTCGGCCCACCCTTAAGTAAGGAACTCTAGGTAGGAGCCTGAAGCAGAAATCACGCAGGAGAGCTGCTCACCAGCTTGTTCTCTGACTTGTTCAGCTAGCATTCTTATTCCTATAACTCAGGCTCACCCGCCTAGGGATGGCGGTGCCCACAGTGTGCTGGGCCCTCTTACAGCAAACAGCAGTGGAGAACATGCCTCACAGATAAGACCACTGGCCATCTGATGGGGGCAATTCTTCAGCTGAAGGGGTTCCTATCCCCCAGTGACTCTAGGCTTGTGTTAAGCTGACAGCTGAAACTAATTATGACACTTGATCTGAGTTTGATCTTTGGATTCTTTTTTTTTTTTAAATTGTTCTTAATTTTTATTTTTATATTTTTATGTGTATCGGTGTTTTGCCATGGGTGTCTGGTCCCCTGGAATTGGAATTACAGGCAGTCGTTAGCTGCCACGTGGGTGCTGGGAATTGAACCCCGGTCCTCTGGAAGAGCAGTCGGTCAGTGCTCTTAATCACTGAGCCATCTCTCCAGCCCCGATCCCTGGATTTTCATCCTACAAGGCAGCAAGAAAGAATGACTCTGCAAAGCTGTCCTCTAACACACACACACACACATACACACACACACACACACATACACACATATACACACACACACACACACACATACACACATACACACACACGTACACACACACACACGTACACACATACACACACACACACACACATACACACACACATACACACACACATACACACATACACACACACACACATACACACATACACATACACATACACATACACACACACATACACACACACATACACATACATACACACACATACACACACACACACACGTGTACACACACACACACACGCATACACACACACACACACACACACATACACACATACACACACACACACATACACATACACACACACACACATACACATACACACACATACACATACACATACACACACGTACACACACACACACACACATACACACATACACATACACACACACACACATACACACATACACACACATACACACACGTACACACACGTACACACACACACACACATACACACACACACATACACACATATACACACACGTACACACACACGTACACACACATATACACACACACACACACACACATACACACATACACACACACACATACACACACACATACACACATACACACACATACACACACACACACATACACACACACATACACACATACACACACATACACACACACACATACACACACACACGTGTACACACACACGTACACACACATACACACACACGTACACACACATACACACACACACGTGTACACACATACACACACACACATACACACACGTACACACACATACACACACACGTACACACACACGTACACACACACGTACACACACACACACTTTCATTTACATGAATAAAATATGAATAAAAACATCACAATCATCTTTTATAAGTGGCTCTAAGCATTCCCTCTACAAACTGGCAGACATGGTTGCTGGGGGGCAGGGGTGGAGTCCTTGATTTTTACCAAACCCCAGCTTACAAGGCCCCCCGAAGTCACAGGCCAAGTGGTTCAGGAACACCACAAGAAGACCGCCCCATCTACGAGTCTCACCAGAGACAAAGGTCACCCATCCCAGGTGGCTCCTTCTGTGCTGGGCATAGCGGATGCTGGTAAAAGGCCTTAGTCCTCTGATCTGGTCAGGTTTGAGGCCTGACCCCCAAATGATATATCTGGCTTTCATTCAGGAGTTACAAAGCAGGACAAATGATAGTCCAGTCAGATTTCCATAATAGTATCATCCACTAGAGGGCTTATTTGTAGACAATCAAAAATTATTTCTCACCATTTTGGACACCGGAAGTCTACTGGAGACCATGTCTACTACGAGTCTATTTATAGTTCCAGATGACAGCTTCTTGCTCCATCTTCCTATGGCAGGAGGGGTAAGAGAGTTCTCTGGGACCTTTTTTTTAAGGGCACTAATCTCATTCAGAAGGGTCTCATCCTTGTCATCAAATGCCATTCATCATGTTGGAATCAGAATGGGCCGGGATGTACCTCAGTATACAGCAATTGCTCAGTATACTGGGGTCCTGAGTCTGATGCCCTGTGTGTCAAAAGAGAAAAGAAGATGGAAAGGAGAGGGGAAAGAGAAGGAAGGGGAAAGGAAGGAAGGAAGGAATCTCTTTCCTGGAACCTTGTAAAATAAGAGAAGAGGAACGTGTCTTTAAGGGGCTGATGCCTTTAAGTCTTCCTGAAAGCTGCGACCAGATGTTTCCATGGTAGCAATAGGTCTACACCAACCACTGTTTTCCTACCAAACTAAAAAGACTGGCAGGGAAGGCCTGTCTCTGGTCAGACAACTGATCAAGGTGCCTTACATCCCGGGAGTCACCTTGTGTCATGTGACTCAGCTCCTTCACAAATGCCTTGACCTCAGCCAGGTTATATGCTAGGCGTCTGTGAATGTCTCACTCACCCTCAGACCTGACCAGTGGACAGCATGTAATTACGATAATGATCTCGCTACAGCCACTTCACAGGAATGTTCCAAGGGCCCATGAAACTGCCTCCAAAGAAATCACACTGACTACACAAACCACATCTCAGTCTTCCAACTCCAGCATAGGCAGGCGCCTTTATGAACTCATTAGCTACTCTTCCATTGGGGACCATAAACTCTCAGGTCACAGCAGTAATTACGAGTCAGAAACCAAGACACTGGATTTGCAGGGCTCATAGTGTTCTCTATAGTTGAGCAGGGGAGGTCCGCAAAGAAGAAAACGTAACTGGCCAGATTGTCTGCAGAGCTAAACAGTTTCATTCCTGAAGGAACCTGTATCATCAGGCCCCAGAAAAGCCACTGCTATTTATTTTATTAGATGGGATTAAGTGGGTTTGGCTAGAACATAGACGGGTCTAAGCAAAGTAAAACCTTAAAGATGGAGCCTCATGGCTGGAGAGATGGCTCAGTGGTTAAAGGCATTTGCTGTTCGTCCAGAGAACTCAGGTTCAAGTCCCATCATGTACAGGGTAGCTCACAATAATCCGTAACTCCCGTTACAGGGGACCCAACGCCTTTTTCTAATCTCTGCAGGCACCAGGCACATATGTGGTATGCATATATACATAAAGACAAAACACACTTAAAATTAAACTTAAAAAAAGATGGCGCCTCCGTTCATTTTTGTCATGCTCACGGCGGCTCTGACACTTCTCTCCCCCCCCCCCCAAACTCTTCTCCAGGGTCCAAGGGATGGCAAATCCTATAGGACAGAGAAGTAGGACTCACTCGGCCTTCGTCTCAAGGCTCTTGTCTCCCTGAAGAAGGAAGTCAGACAGACTCGGGATTAATAAGAAATAAGGGCTCACACAGGGTTAAAGAAAGGCTCGCGAAGAGAAACACTTTGACGTTAAGAAGGTTTTGCTCTTTGTTGGTTGGTTTTGAAAGGATAAGCCCACGAAGGTAGAAAGTCTTTCACTAGATTCATGAAGAAAAGCAGGAGCATTTCTCAGAAGACAACTGCCAGGCATGCACCTGACGTTCAATAAGTACCCTCGAGTTACTGAACAGGGAAGAGCGGAAAAAGTATCCATCGGGATAGACAGAGCAGTATGGGAAGGGCTGTGTTAATAGTAATGTCGGGGGACTGGGGAGATGGTTCAGCCAATCAGGCGCTTGCTTTGCAAGTATGAGAACCTCGGTCCATCCCCCAGCACCCACATCGAAGAGGGAGTGTGGTGACACATGCCTGTCATCCCAGTGCCGAGGAGGCAGAGGCAGGGGGATCCATGGGGCTCACTGGGTCCTCGGAAGTGTGAAAGGTTATAATAAAGTTACTGTTTCTAAAAATAAAGGAGACGAGGAATTTTAGGGATGGATAAAGATCAGTGGTAAAGCACTGGCCGGCATAGGCTATACAGTAAGACCCTATCTCAAAAAAAAGAAAGAAAGAAAGAAAAGAAGGAAGAAAGGAAAGAAAGAAAAGAAGGAAGAAAGGGAAGAAGGAGAAAGAGAGAGGAAAAAGAAACCTATAGATGAACAGACAGGACCTCAGCAATGCCCCGATCCAGTCACCAACTTACTAACTGAACAGAAATGCAATGGCTCCTAAAGCATTAGCTTGTGGCTCTCCTGGTGCCTTGGCTCCGTGATGACTCACACCATCCACTGCCTAATGCTACACAAAGCTTTTTTTTTACTTTAATTTTTCTTTTCTTCTTGGAGACAAGCTGAACTTGGTAGGTAGTCAAAGATGATCTTGAAATCCTAACCCTCCTGCCTCTACTTCCAGAGTTCTGACATCACAGGCATGACTTTTGAGGACCTGGAGACTGAACCCATGGCCTCCTGCATGCCAGGTGAGTACCCTGCATGCCAGGTGAGCACCCTACCCACGGAGCTAACCCCAGGCCTGCGTGCTTTTGCTCAGATCTGTCCTATAACACAGCTCCTGAAAACCAGTCTGAGCACCATTGACCTCTTGGCCACGGCAAAGTCTTTCCTTAGCGGATTTCAACCCTGCACCTCACACATTTTGTGTGACCTCAGTTCCTCAGACTATGACTTTTAAGAAATTAGTAAATTGATCCTCTCCAAGGTCTACTCCTCACCTTTCACCAAAGAAAGTTCTTTTTCCATCAGACAGAAAACCATAACCAATCAAAATAGAGTCATGGGCTCAGTCCCAATCAATACATCTGCAATACAGTTCCTGCATCTAAGGTTCAGGGAACATTACAGAAGAGGAGGTGGAAAGATTCTAAGAGCCAGAGGGTCAGGGAGTTTGTGAGACTGTGTCTTCTAGAAGGTCAGAAGCTCCAACACCCATAAAGTCTCAGCAACATGGCTGCCTAAACATGAGCTAAACAAAGACAACAACAATAGACATGCTAACATGGTTGGGGGAGGGGAGGGCGGGAGCCCAGGGGCTTGGACCCTAGATAAAGAACTACAGTCAACTAAAGAATGCTGAGAGCAAGAGAAATAGTCTTCTCCAGGGACGAGCACATCAACTGATTTTCCCATACCAACTGGTCAGCCCTGGAAACATACATATACATAACATTATATAAACTTAGCAGGCTGTATGTATGTAGGAACACACACACACACACACACACACACACACACACACACCAACTAAAGAAAAAGAGGCTATGCATTTGAAAGAGAGCAGGGTAGGGGGCATACGGGAGGGTTTGGAGGGAGGAAGGGGAGGAGGATGTAATTATATTTTAATCTCAAAAACATTAAAAAATAAGAAGAAACTATGGGGTCATTTCAGTGGTCCTAATCCCAGCTGACTGATGTCTTTCTAAGGAGGAGAAATTTGGATATTCACAGTTGCCAGGAAGGAAATACCATGTGAAAGGCATTTAAGAGAAGGTTACTGCACACGGAGGAGACAGGCCTCAGAGGGAAGTCTTTCAACTCCTTATTCACGTCGGCCTCCAGCAGTGGGAGAAAACACATTTTCGTTGTTTGGTCTAACCCCAGCCTGGGGTGTTTTGTTATGTAATAGTGTTGGCTGACTAATACACTGGGCCACTTTAAGACCGTGGGTGTGAAAGCCAGGGAAGCAGGAGGACACCACCACTAACAGGTGTTTTCCTAAAGAAAACCCGTCCGTTAAGGACCAGTGGCTGGGGAGTTAAGGGTGAGAATACCGCCCCAGGGAACTTTAAAGCCATACTTAAGTACTCTAGATACTGGACAAAGAGTCTAGGATTCCATTTACATAAGATAACTAGGATAAGTAAGTCCCCCGAGACAAAGGGTAGACTCCTGGCTCCAGGAACTGGAGGTAAGGAGAATAAGGGATTATTTAGATGGATGCAGTTTCTGTTTAGAAAACGGAACAGTTGAAGAGACAGGACTGGAGGCCTGGCTAGGGGTAGAGCCTGTGCTTAGCAAGGCCCTGCGTCAGTCCCAGACCTCCACCCCACCCCCCAAAAGAGAATTGTAGACTCATCGAGTGCTGATGATGCCACTGGACAGAGTAGGGATCTGCTTGGTGACAGTGCTCGGGGTAGTGACACAATGTCCTTGGGCTTGATGTCTGACAAAGTCTCAAAGATTGAAACCCCACATTTCGTTATGTACATTTTATGTACGCGTCGTTACGTATTATTTTAAAAAACAGTAAGCATGCTACAATAACGTATTTCAATTAAATTTTTCAAAGAAAAACTTCCTCGCAGCCAAGCGGTTGTGTCTCAGCCAGGATGACAGAACTCCCAGGGGTTTATAATTAGCACACCATCACCCCAAGCCTTGATACAAAAACCATGGGCCTTAGCTGAAGCTCGGACCTGTTACTTAACGATGTGAGAACACTTCCCAGAGACCTGTTACTTCACTCTGCACACAACCCTCTCAAGCCACAGGAGGAAGCTACAGCCTGGGCCTCCTAACACGGCTTGATCCCAAGGAGGGTCAGCACACTGGCTACCTGGACTTGTCCTGGCGGAGGAGGCAACAGTACCCACACAGACCTCCCCAGTCACAGGACTCCACCCAGGAGGAGACATGTGTCCTAAAGCCAAAAGCAACAAATTAGCTGAACGAGAATCACAGGGCAGGCTTGGTCCCGGGTCCCTCTCAACGTAACAGCCCTCTTGGCTCTTTTAATGAAAAGTCTCGGAATACTTCATTCTGTTTCCTGAACACCTCAGTCTGCCAGGGCCTGACAGTGATTATAAAATGTTACACCGACCATTTACCTGTTAGATCACCCTCCCCATCTAGGCTCAGGAGAAGCCTGCACTCAAGTCAGAGGCAGCCATGGGCTCTGGTCTAAAGAGGTCATGCCTGAGCCATCAAAAGGCTCAGGTGAAGAAAACTGATGGTCCACAGTTACCCACTCACACCAGTTAGTTATCTTCCAGTCAGTCACCCAAGAGAAAGACAACACAGAGGTCGGTCACTCTGGCACCAACACAGAAATCCAAAGAGTAAATGAGCATGCTCAACTAACAAGACGACAGCTCACGGAGAGCCGCATTGAAACACAAGAATCTCAGTTCAGGCTAGAAGCCACTTGGCAGGAAAGCATGGACTCAGCATGAAAAGCCCTGCGCTAAAAACCTCAGAAAAAAAGACCAAAAAACCCGGGCTACACCTACAACAGCTTACAGAGCACAGGGGTAGAGTTTGAATCCCATATCCTCCACATCTATAGGAGGAAGGGCTTTGCATGATGTGGTACATCAACAGAACCAGCTATTTGGGAGGCTGAGGGGAAAAATGACAGCTTGAGCTCAAGAGTTTAGGGCTAGCCTGGGCAACATGGTAAGACCTTGAATCAAATCAAAGCAAATAAGTAGGTAGATTATTAAAAAAAAAACTTGAGCCCCTGCTATAAGGTGGGTAAACACCAAGAATATGGCACGTAAGAGAAATAAGCCAGTCATGAAAACACAAATTGTGATTGTACCCAATGCGAGTCACCTAGAACCTTCAACTGCACAGCAACAGAAAGGAAAGTGCTGTTGTCGGGTGCTGGGAGCAGAGTGTGCCGTCTAACAGGGACAGGATTTCTGTGAAAGTGACGGGTGCACAATATGAACGCACTCGGCGTCACGGAACTGCATGCCTAAAAAAACGGTGAGAACAGGCTAAGAAAGAAGTATTTTGTGTTTAGTCGCTTTAGAAAACCTCGGCTGGCGTGTGCGCCTCTTAATCCAGCACCTGGGGGGCAAAAGCAGGCCGAGCTCCGAGTCTGAGGCCAGCTTGCTCTTCACTGATCGTCTGCAGCCAGCCAGGGCTACACAGTGAGACCCTGTCTCAAACTAACAAAGACTCCTGCTCTGAGCACACGCTCTTCCCTTGGCTCACTAGCTCCTTC
Source organism: Peromyscus leucopus (assembly GCF_004664715.2). NCBI lineage: Eukaryota > Metazoa > Chordata > Mammalia > Rodentia > Cricetidae > Peromyscus > Peromyscus leucopus. Next base: position 20,924,778 of record NC_051084.1, read on the forward strand.
CATTCTTGGCATCTCTTTCCCCTTGATAAATGCTTTCTCTTTCTACTTCTTTAAAAATAAAATTAAAAAAAAAATTTTTTTTTTTTTTGAGATAAGCTCTATGTAACTCAGGTTGGCCTCAAACTCCCAATCCTACCTCAGCCTCCTTCGATGAAATGGCAGATTTTATATTATATCATATTTTTTAGTTTAAAAATAAATCTATAATTCCAGCACTAGAGAGGTAAAGGGAGAGGGATCAGGAGTTCAAAGCCAGCCTAGGCTATTTAGTAAGACCCTGTCTCAATACTGTCCCCTCCCAAACACATATAAACTCCAGAGTCACAGAAGGGGGACTTGGGACACCAGTGTTTTGTTGCCACTCTTGAACAGATAGCTCGCCACATCTTTGGCTGCTGGGCTCATGCTAATATACCAAGAAAGTTGTGAACGTCCCTGATCTCATATCTGTCTAAACACGGATACATGCATCCCCTCCCCTCTTAACTTCTAAGCTTCCAGATGGCAAAGACCACATCTTTTCCTTCTCTGTGGCCTACACGGGACCAAGGGAAGGATTTTACATACAGAAGGGCCCACAGCTGTCTGTTTTCACCTTCACAGGTGTGGATGCACCAGGACCCCAAACACACACAGTTATATCATTTTTGGGTACTTCCTGGTACTGGGCACCAGGAAGAAGCAGAACACGGTACCATGACCAGAAGGCCTGGAGCTCTGTATTCACACACTCAAGGACTTCAACTTTACTCCGTCTTGGTTGCATCCTTATGTAGATGGACAGCCCACCACCAGGTGATGGACGAGCTCGTGAGGGATCTTGCATGAAGCACCTTGTCAAGGTGCCCAGCACAGAGCACTGTGTGATGGTTTCAGCTCTTTCCCTTAATGTCCCTCGCAACTCATCTGAAGGGACTCTAAAATTACAAGAGCTGGGCCACTGTGCCTGCCCTGACAGAACATTAAGGTGACCTCCCCTGCCCCCACATATACACACACTGTCATTTTCCTTATTGTTCCTTTCGGGCCAGTAGGGCCCACAGCCACCTAATGAACATCAGTAAGTAGCCCCGACAGAGACAGATGGTTGAGCAGTGAGCCCTCCCATAGAGGACAGAGAAGAGTGTTCAGCACAGTTCTCTGGGCTACAACAGCTGGGCATGTTAAGGCCAAAAAGAACCAAAATCACGCAGTGCACAACACTAAGAGAGAGTCCTAACATAAACTACGCGCTGCAAGTGATAATGATGTGTCTATGTTGGTTTATGAGCTGTCACAAACGTACCCATTTAGTGGGGGATGTTGCTATCAGGGGAAATAGGTGTGGTGGCATGGGGTAATGGGAAGGTCTGTACGCTTCCCATTCATTTTTGCCATACACCTCAAAGTGCTCTGACAACTTTAACTATTTAAAAAAATGGTCTAAGAAATAATGTTAATCTTGCTTTGAGCACTCCAGTTTATTTTTGGATGGTTCACTGTGGTATTGGAAATTGAACCCAGAGTTCACACCACTACTAAGCCACATCTCAACTCTTTTAGATTATGCTGTTCGATCTTAATTGTTAAAAATGTCTGAGGACACTTTCCATGTTGGAGCACGTTTTTTCTTTTTTTCTTTTTTTGGTTTTTTGGGAGACAGTGTAGTTTTGGTGCCTGTCCTGGATCTGGCTGTGTAGACCAGGCTGGCCTCGAACTCACAGAGATCTGCCTGGTTCTGCCTCCCGAGTGCTGGGATTAAAGGCGTGCGTCACCGGTGCCCGGCTTGGAACAAGCTTTTAATCCCAGTACTTGGGAGGAGGAGACAGGTGGATCTTTGTGACTAAGAGGCTAGCCTGGTCTACAAGGCCAGTTCCAGCACAGCTAGGCCAGCATAGTTAAGTTTTAAGACCCTGGCTCAAAAAAGAAAAAGAAAAGAAAGAAGTCTGAGGCAGATGGGTACAGTGGCACATGCCTGTAATCCCAGCATTCGGGAGGCAGTAACTGCAAACTAAAGGCCAGCAGTGGTCTACACAGCAAGTTTTAAACTAGACAGGAGTTCACCTATCTCAAAAAGGCACAAAAGAATGTTTTAGGGAAAAATAAGAGAGAATGTGGGGCTTCAGGATAGTCAAAGAAAGATTCAAAAAGTTCTACAATATGAAATTAACTTCTAAGCCACTTCCTGAGAAAACTAACCCGCACGTCTCTTGGGCCCCACCTCCTTCTCGTTCCTACTGTGACCTACTCTTGCACTTGGGTCTGATTATGTGGTGGGCAGCATGGCCATTTCTACAGTAGGTATAGGAAAGTCTAGGCTCAACTTTCTGGAAACTCAAGAGTTCCCTGCCAGCAAGAGAGTACCAGAGTGCAGGTCTCCATGGAAGCCTTTCATGCTCTTCTTTATTCCTAAGATCGCCAATCACCACAGCACTGAAGGCCAGCTCAAGCAAGTTCAACTCGCACACAGCTGGCTGGACATGGCCGGTGCCCAGTAATCCCTGGGCACGCCTCCAGACCTGGAAGGAGCTCACCGACATGCCTGCAAAGCAAACTTCTGACTCCTAGAGCTTCTCATCCCTCCACTAGGGACAAGGAATGTGGCTGAACCAGGGTACAGGCAGACAGGTCCAGCTACACACTGCCCTCAACCCAGATGCCCACGGAAGAGCAGCGACTGGAGGCACCTAACCAGGACAGAGTGCTGGGCTTAAAAAGGCAGCTTAATACAGCCAAAAATAGCCTCACTTTTTCAAGCGGATTCTGACAAATGAAGCACATGCAACTCCATCAGCAGGGAAAAAAAAAAAAAAAAAAAAAACTCAGCGAAGCAGCAGACCAGATCAGCCCGACACAGGCAAGAACTCCAAGAGATTCCTGACAGCTGTACACCCCCAAATCCCACGCCTGCCAGCACCCCTCCCTCCCGCCTTACTCCAACGGAAAGTTCTGCCTAGATCTCAAAATCTAGTCCCATGACCCCACCTATTTTAGTGCTGGAGTCAGACCATGCATTTGCCCCTCCCCCCCCAACAAGAACCTGTTGAGGGCCCATCCTTGGGAAAACGAGGAGGCAAGGGCACACTGAAGGACCGGAAAAGAAGGTGGGGTCTGGAGATGTAGCTCTGACCTCATGGTGTAGGTTTAGACCTAGTGGTGTAGCAGGCCTCAAAGGTGTAAGGCAGCGGGTTTGAGCCCCAGGACCGCAAAAGAGAAAGACAGACAGACAAAATCCAGCGGCGGTGGGTGGAGGGGGAGGAGGAGTCTATAGGTGAGTAACAGTGGGCGAGGCATATCAAAGCCAAGCCGATCAGGATGGTGTGGGACTGGCCCCACATACAATCTCCAATCTATTGATTTTCAGGGGCCCTCTGCGCCAGAACTCACCTCACCCACCTCTAGCTCTTATCTTCATCTGCTCTCACCGGCTAACGAGTGGATCCGACACAGCTAAGACCTCGAGGCAGCTTGCACATCTTGGGTTCCCCTCAACGTGTCATATAACCACTCCAAGACCAGAACAACCAGGTGGCAGGGAATAGCCAAGCACCGATCACACCCCCACTTAAAGAAGCTGATCTAGGTGGCAGAGATGGCTCTGACTTTTTTTGTGCAGCATGAAGAGAGCATAGGAAACTCTCCCAGTACTTCTGCAAATCCCACCTGCTCTAGAGCTAGAGGGTAAGCCAACAGCCATCCCCCCCATATTCCCCCCACCCCCATCCTATTTGCCTTCAGGAGGAAGGGGGTGGAGTTAGTTCGGGCGCAGGGCCAAAGAAACACAAAAACACTTGAAAATCACGCCAAAAAGTACCCATTTCCCCCATGCCAATCTACTGCTTAAAGAGTCCGGAGCAGGTCTAAGCAGCCCACACAGGCACTAACTCACCTGCATCCCCCTGGAAGGTGCTGTCCCCATCACTGGGCCAGATCTGCCCGGTCTTGCGGACACCGACGATGGTCGCCTCAGACACCACAACCTGGCACTGCCGGTGCCGCTTCTGGCACTGTGGCGTCGGGGGGCTGCTACTGTCGAAGGACTGCTGGGAATTCTGCGAGGGCGAGCGGCTCTTGTCCCGGAACATACGGTAGGTGGTGGGGCTCGGGGACACGCGGCTGGACTGGCCGGAGGAAAAGTCCTCCTCGCTGGAGGTGAGGTTCTCATTGGAGCTGCAATCCGGGGTGTAACCACCTCCGCTGTCCTCAAAACTCCGGGGGGAGTAGGACCTGCGGGGCCAGGTGAGGCGCTTCTCCTGCTCGGAAGTGCTCTGGCTTCGCAGGAGCGGGCCCTTGCCCTCCCCTTCCACCATCATACCTCCGACGTAGATGCTCTGGTAGGGTTGGTACTCCAGGGGCGGCCAAGGGGGCCTGTTGCCGCCGTTGGCATTGATTAGGTTGTCCTTCAGGAAGCGGGGATTCAACTCTGCGTCCTCGTAGTCACCGTCGAGGGCGCAGCTGCTCTCCGAGGAGCGCCCGCGATAATGGGGTCTGGGTGCTTCCCCGGGACCCTGCCCGGTGCTCTGCTGGGACTTCTTGCGCTCCATTTGCATGGCCTGGCTGCCTAGAGAACTGATCCGGTCGGACACCTCTTTGTCGTTGACCTTCACCAGGCCGCGCTCGTGGTGGAACTCGACGTTCACATAGAAGGGCTTCTCGGCATCGGCGGAGCCGGGCTGGGCAGGTCCCTTGCGGATCTTCTCGAAGTTGGATCTGAGCGCCGCCACGCTAGTGGGGGGCCCTCGGTCGTCCCGGTCCGCCGGCGCAGCAGCCGCTGGCCTGCGGGCGGACGCCGGCCGTGCCTTACCCGGCGACCCCTCTCCGTCCGGCCGCGCCTCGGACTCCTCGACGGGCGCCGGCTCTGCGCCATCGGCGGGCGCGGGCGGCGGGCGCGGGGCGGCCGCTCGCGGCTCGGCGGCACCGTCCGGGGGCTGCGCGGCGCGGCGGAAGCCCCAGCGCTGCCGGTCGTAGCTCTTCTTCTCCTTGGCCAGCAGCGTCTGCAGGTAGATCATGCGGAAGCGTTCCTGGTTCACCTCCTGCTCCAAGCGCCTAATGGAGGCCTTGCAGCGCTCCAGCTCCTGCTCGATGTCACCCACCGAGCGCAGCTCCATGCGCGGCGGCTCCGAGTCCGGGAACTGCGCCCTCCACGCCTCGGCGAAGCCCACGGAGTCCACCATGGCGCGGCCGGCTCACCTGCGCCGCGCGGGGCTGCACGCCGGAGCCCGCCTTACCGGCGGCGCGGCATTCTCATCGGGCCCGACCCGGGGCGCCCGGCGGCTCCCATGGCCCCGCGGCGGCGGTGGCGGCGAACAATGCTCGCCCCCCGGGGCCGCAGGTGAGGCGGACGGCTTGGCGGCGGCAGCGGTGGCGGCGGGAGAGGGGGGCGCGGACCGGGGGGAAGGGCGCGGGGTTGCGCACGCCGCTATTGTGTGCGGGGCTCCGCGGCGCGCGCAGCGGCGGGAGCCGTCCTCCGCCAAGCCGGGCCGCCGCGGGCTCACGCTCGCAGCCCGAGCGCTCCTCGCCTCCGGTTCCCGCGCCGCCCTGCCCGCAGCCCCGCTGCCCCGCAGCCTTCCTGGCAGGCGCTGCGATCAGCCCGGCCAGCTCTCGCCGCACTCCCGCCCCGGCCCGCACTCAACGCCGCAGGAAGGGGAGGACCGGGGGGCGGTGGCCGTGGAGCGGCTGACGGGGGGCGGGCGCGCCTCTTAAAGGGGCCGCGCCGCGGGCGGAGCATTGGGTCCTTGAAACAGACCAGCACGGCGGCGCCTACCCGATCTAATCCCACTCTGGACACAGGGGTGCCCCACACCGGGTGATCCCCAGCGATTCCCTCCACCGGGGAGGCCCTGGCTAGTTCTTCACACCTAGAACGGAAATATCTGGTTCCTCTTTTCTGCGCTGCCAGAGCACCTACCAACCTCGGTGCTGATAGCACCCAGCAGGGTCCAGACTACAGAGAAATCAACTAGGTCACACTCAGTTGAGACAGTCAGGGCCAGGCTGGGTCACCCATGCCAGCAGCCCGTGTGCCAGCCAACAAGCCTCTGGTGTTGGAGATCTGAGGTGGATGATAAAGCTTAACAATGGCCACACAGTTGCCACAGGACTCCTTACACTGAGTGATAAATAGGAATGTGTCTCTCCCTCGGCTCATTCAAGGCGTCCTCCTCCTGACTTTTGACCTCCAGAGGCCAATGTAGGATTTTCAGGGTCTCTTTCTTTCTCTGACGGATTCACAAACTTCTTTCTTAGCCTCGGAGCTGGGAGGAAGATAGGAAATCTTTGATGGTTCCCAGGGAAGCTTAGGGATCTGAGGCACATAGCAGAGACACTTGCTACTCTCTGTAGGGAATCTCCTCTATACAAAATGAAATCCAGGCCAGCCTGCTGGGTGAGGTGAAATGAAACAGGATTTGGCAACTGAAGAAGAGCCTGAGTTGACCACTTTTTCCTCTCCGTGCCTCAGTTTCCCGAGAATTGAGATAAACCCAGAACACCTGCCTCCACAAGCTGTTATTTCCCTGGTTTTTAAACCGTCGCGCTTTTCTAGCGAAAGAGAGCCGAGGAGCCGCGGCTAGGTAAGCAGGGTCTCTCTGCCTTAGACCGTGTGGTCTCGGTGATTCCCTTTCCCTCCCTGGAGCTCGCTTTCGTCCTCATCTGCAGCCTTGTTTTCGGCACCCATGGGTTCAGTCTATGTTAACGCTGGCAAGGCTGGCGAGCCTTTGGAGCCCAGCTCAGAACTCCGTGCGGCTCGCTGCTGCCCTCTGCAGACCTTTTGAATCTCTGGTTTCCCTCCTTCCCCGCCCACCTCCCTCTTCTCTGGCTCAGCAGGCAGTAAACAACGCAATTGCTGAGGAAGAAACTGTTTTGCTGGTGACCTGACTTTGCCGCCTTTGAGGCGAGCATCCCAGGAGCGCAATAGTGAACAATGTTCTCCTCTTCAGTAGACTCCCCTTTAAAATGAGTGTAAAAAAGCCTGCTCCTCGCCGGGGGGGGGGGGGGGGGGGGGGGGAGCATGGCTCAGTGGTAGAAGTCTTAAGAAGTCTTATTTGGCAAGACAAGCCCATGGATCAATCTCCAACGCTACCAAAAGAAAAAAAAAAGAAAGAAAGAAAGAAGAAGCCGTGACCTCCCAGGGTCACAATCAATACTAACTGCCGCCTGTAATGATCTGATGGGAGTCGTTCAATAAGTGGGCCAGGCAAGATGAGAACTCCGGCCTCTGGAACCCTATTTCTTGGCCATCTGAAAAAGAGACAAAATTCTTTTTCCCTTGTTGGTTTGGGTCTTTCAGTTTCCAATAGGCTCGTTAGGGCCCATATAGCCGTTAACGTGTGGGACAGGAAGCAGTACTTTGGTGGAGGTGGATGATGTCACCCATCAGTATGGTAACTCTGGTTCACAGACTCCAATTCAGCTCTACTTTAAATATTTTTGTAGAGTTTTTGGTGGGTGGTGTGCTGGGATTTTGAACCCAGAACCTTGTGCATGCTAGGCAACCACTCTTCCACTGAGCTACGCTCCCTCTACTTTAAATATTTTTGTATTTACTCAACCATTCATTTATTTTGAGATGAGGGCCCATACTTCAGCCTCCTGAGCTAGCTGGGACTATGTTTATGCGCCAGCATGGTAGCTTTTAATATTTTATAAATAAATAAATTTGCTTTTAAAACTCAGAAGCTGTTTATCCGGCTTTCAGACTCTGTCTCTTGACATAGCAAATGGCTTGCTGAGTGTAAGGACACAGCCAGACAGTGACTTTCTTCCCCCGTCAGATGTCCCTTTCTTGCTGCAAGCATTTTCCTCCATCCTCAGGACCTCCCTGAAGGAGCGCTAACACAAAGCTTCTGGTCCTCTCCCTCCCTTCCTCTCTTTCTTTTCCTATAGAGCTTTCTCATCACCTGCCTTTCTCTAGGAAGACAGAGTGAGAGGAGACATCGGGTCCATGCATACTACAGTCTGTCTCCTCATCCAGGGTGTGCGACCATGAGATCTTAACTCTGCAAGCATTCAGACTGACAGTGAGTAGTGGCTAAATTGGGATAATTGTGTGGCTCAGAAGAAGCACATTTCAGGGAAACGTGTGTGTGTGTGTGTGTGTGTGTGTGTGTGTGTGTGTGTGTGTGGTGTGTTTGTGCACACGAGCACATGAATGTGCCTGCACATGTGAAAAAGAAAGAGAGAGACTGAGAGAGAAGGCAGGTAGAGTTGAGTCAGCAGAGAACGAGACACAAGCTGGGGAAAGGCCAGCCTGGACAGGTGACAGCTGGGCAATGGGCTAATGCTACAGCAGAACAGACAGAGAAGGAGGAGGCTTTCAGGATGATGTAGCTATTTGAGGAACAACTGAGTTAGGAGATGAGGTCGGTGTGTGGAGCAGGAGGTGAGATCATAGGTGGGCCAGCACCCCGTGGGTCTCAACCTGCATGGTCCAGAACTTCCCACCATAACATACTTTCTACTATCTGTGTACCTCCCGCCTCCTCCATATGCATCCCAGGCACTCAGATAACAGAGATATCAGAGAACAGAATGTTTGATTGAACTTCAATGAATTTTTATGCCAGTGCTTCCAACAGCTGCTGCGTCAGTCCATGCAGTAAGCGGAGGGAAGTCTGCGTGATGTTTCTGGTGGCAGGGATGGACAGTGTGGTGGTGAGGACAGGTCTGTGGCAGCTGGGCACACAGGAGAAGTGGCTGGCCTAGACTGGGTTGGAAGCAAGGTGACCAAAAGGAAGGGTCAGAGGACAGGGCCATTCTAGAAGTGGAGCTCAGAGGACTTCCAAGGTGGGTTAGGCGTGGGAAGTAAGGGAGAAGGACCAGTCATGGGGTTGAAAGAGAGATGCTGACTGCAAGAATAGGCAGGGATGCCCAAGTGAGACTTCAGGTGCCCACTGCCCTGTGGTATCAAATAGGTATGCCACCACCAGGCTTGGTTTATTTGGTGCTGGGGATTAAATCCAGGCAGGCACACGGGCTGAATTCAATGGTAGAGGGCTTGCTAGTATGTACGGGGGGGGGGGGGGGGGGCTAGAGCAGTGTTTTTCAGCCTGTGGGTCATGATCCCTTTAAGCTAATCTCTAACAATGAAAATGCATCCTACATCTCAGATATTTACATTAAGATTCATAACAGTACCAAAATCACAGTTATGAAGTAGCAACAAAAACGATTTTATGGTTGGGGTCACCGCGACATGGAGGGAGGAGTCACCACGACATGAGGAACTATATTAAAGGGTCACAGCATTAAGAAGGTTGAGAACCACTGCCTTCCACTACAATGAAGAAAAAAAAAGAAAACTTGGACCTATTTTTTTACTCCTTCTCTGCCCAACCATCAACCCTCTCTCCATCCCCGTTGGAGACAGGAGGAAAGCTCCCTTTTAAGTGGGATGTGGCTGTGTTATCCATCTGCTCTCCATCATATCATCTGTCATCTTAGGAGACAGGGGCAACAACATCAATACAGTAGTTCTCCAGCCCTGTTGGCTCATGCTGTGCTGAACAGGGCTCGGCCGGTGGACCTCCTCCAAGCTTACAAATCCCTGGCCGATAGTAGGCAGCAGGGATCTCAGTAGGGTAGCCTTGCCAAGTAGGCAGTGGGTCTTCTCTGGAGCTGCTGGCCCCGGTTCCCAGTGACTGAGCAGGACTTTCATGAGCAGCAGCAGCTCCACCCACCTTCGGCAGGATCAATTATTGACGACTCTTCTGAAGCCATGCCAGTGCGGTCTCCTGACTGTCGTCTGCAGCCTCCATCAGGAGAAGGGCAGGATGCAAGGAGCCTATTAGCGAGGGGATTGGCCAATAGTGTGGTCTAGGTTTCCACTTTGCATCATCAGAGGCCCAGAGCACCTATTACAGATCAGGGATGCCTCCTCTGTGTAAGGGAAGGAGCCTCAGGTCTGCTTTGCCTCCCAGATCCAACCCCTATTATGTGTCCCAGGAGGCTAGGGCTAGGAAGGTGGAGTGAAAAGCCTTGCAACAGCCTAGGGAGCTGCATCCAACTGGGGCACAGGATCAGACAGGTAGCTGGTGCCTCTGAATGCCACTGATGCACTGGACTACAGGGAGGAGACCTGCCCTGCCTGGATGGAGGCACGATGTGATGGCTGTACTTCTGTCTGCCCATCAGCCTCTCTCAGGGGAAGGCCTAACATATGGGAAGTGACATGTGAGGCCACAGCAGATGGCAGAGGAGCCCCAGGAGCCTCTGGGGGGCCCTGTCTCAGGGCAGTATCTAAAGCCAGCCCAGGGCCCATCCAGACTCACTTCTTATGAAGTGAGGAGGGGCTACCTAAGCTGTGTGACTCTTCTGAAAACTCCCAGCCTCCCCTGTTGCCACGTTCTCTTTATGGTCTACCCTCCACCTAGAATTCCTTGTCAACAGGGCCTAGAGCTCTGTATGGACAGAGCTATTTCTTGTTCCCAGCCTGCACGTTTGTGGGGGTCACATCTGTAGTGAATGTTGGGTGAGTTGGGGGATTAGTAACTGGAAGAATTCAGAAAGTGGGCTCTAGAAACTCCTGAATAATTAGTATGCTCCATGTCTGTAAATCCCAGCACTCGAGAGGCAGAGACAGGAGGTATTTTTAGTTTGAGGCTGGCCTAGATCACACAATGGGTCAGTCTGTCTGTTTTAAACACACACACACACACACACACACACACACACACACACACACACACACACACACACAGGGTAGGGAGAAATGGAGACAGAGACAGAGAGAGTTGTGTAACTGTATGAATATAATCAGTCCTGTCTACTTCTATGTTTAGCTACCTAGGTGTTAGGTGACCATAGTTCTGGCTTAAGGCATCCTGGGGTCCTCTAGAAAATTAAGCTTTTCTGGGAGTGGTCTCTATCCCCTAGGCCATAGTGTTGTGGCTGGATCCCTGTGGCCTCCTACAGGCCACTGAGACTCATAACAGAACCAGGAAGGTAGAGGCAAGCATGACATGAGTTCCAGTCACTGTGAAGCTTGAATATCACCACCACTGCATGACTAGGGGAACAGGCTATGCTGGGGTAAGGCTTGGTGGGAGAGTCTGAGCGGGGTGGGTGAGGTGCCATGCAAATAAATCCCTTTTTAAGTCATACCCTTGGGTGAGAGGCCACTCCAAACACTTGCCTGGAACAAATGTGTGAGAGCCTGAAGAGTAAGGCTATTGAGTCCTGGGCCCTGGTTCTACTGGGACCAGAACCAAAGCTGAAGTAGGGTGGAGGAGGAAATGGCTCAGATGGGTTCTGGCTTTTTAGTCTTCTCCTCTGCTGGATAGCAGACAGGGCAGAGGTGTCTCCAGGAGAAGAGTGAGTGGGAAGCAGGGGAGGAGTCAGAGGACAGGGATTGCACAGCTCTAGGTATTTGAACATGATCACCCACTAGACCTTGGCTGTGAGAGGTTGCTGATCTGAGGCTGCAGGCCCAGACCCACAGACTGCCTGGGCCTTAGCTAGAAATCCACAGGCAAATGCCGAGGTGCCTGCAGAGACTCTCTCCATATTCAGTCAGGGTGGGGGTGGGGAGACATGGAAGTGATGGGGTTTGCTATAACTTTTTTACAAAACATTTTTAAAGACTCGTTTTATGAGCGTGTGTGCATCTCCAAGTGAAAGCATGTGCACGGTGCGTGTATAGGAACCCAAGAAGGTCGGAAGGGGGTCAGAACTGGAGTTGCAGGTGGTTGTGAGCCACCATGTGGGGGCTGGGAACTGAACCTGCGTCTTCTGCAAGAGCCATAAGTGCCTCTGACTGCTGAGCCGTCTCTCCCGCCCCTCGGGTTTGCCTTTCAGGGATGGGTAGGGAACCTGTGGTCGGCAAGAACTCTTACCACTGAATGACACCTCTAGTCCACTTACTGTGCTTTGGATGTCTCCTCTAAAACTCACATTGAATGCCGGGCGGTGGCGGCACACGCCTTTAATCCCAGCACTCAGGAGGCAGAGCCAGGTGGATCTCCGTGAGTTTGAGGCCAGTCTGGGCTACAGAGAAAGTTCCAGGAAAGGCGCAAAGCTACACTGAGAAACCCTGTCTCGAAAATAAAAACAACAAAACCCACTCACATTGAAAGTTAATTCCAAATGCAATAGTGTTGGGAGGCAGTACCCAGTGGGAAGTGTCTGGGACTCCTGAATACACGGCCCTTTAACACAATACCAAGTTTGTTACAAAAGCAAATTTGGTCACTGGACTTCCCTGTTCAGTGCATGCCCCCTGGTCCATGTACCATGCTAGGATGTGGCAATGGTTGTCCTTGCCAGATGTGAACGCCCTTCTCTTGGACTTCCCAGCCACCAGAAGCATAAATCAATCTACTGCTTCTAACTTACTCAGCCCTATGGTGTGGGGTTTTAGTCACACAGACATATTAAGACAACACTGTTGATTGGTAGAGAAATATCTGAATCCTTGATTTTCCTTGGTAAGCTTAGAATCTATCCTCCCAGGCCAAATACTGAAATTGGAGAGACCGTTATTGTGAGGGGGGCCCTACAGAAGCATGCTGGCACACTGTGGTGGGCAACACAAGGAGAGTTTAATAAACAGTTATCTACAGAGATGTGGATGTGTGCAAAGCAGTGTACTTCCAGTCTTGGAGATCATGACGGGACACCCTCCACATCACTGCCCTAGGACACAGAAGGATGAGGGGAGGCTTCCGGTCACCATTGCCATCTACTTCTGCCCCATGAAGCATTACACTACACACACTAGACCCAGACCTCCCTTAAGCAACAATAATGTAGCCTGTCCCTAACAGGCCATGTCTTGGTGGACCAGGGTAGGGGGTCACAGTTCAGAGAAGAGCCCACCGAGACCCTTTCTGAATTCTATGAACTATGGGTGAAAGCTAACAGCAGTGGCGGGACATGAACCAGCTGACCAGGAGATAAGGAAGTCAAATGAACTTCAGCCTAGCCACACGAAGGAAACTGTATGTTTTGCTGAAGTATGGGAAGGCTTGGCATGTGCCCACAGTGAGAGACCAGGGCAGATCATTGGGCAGGTAGGCCACTGGGCAATGTGTACAGTACAAGGGCACTCTGGAGGATCCAGCCACAAGGACTAGGGGACAGAAGGACAGCATGGAAGAAGGAATTTTACCAACTGTTCACCACGTTCAGTTCAAAGACGACAACCGACTTCAGGGCAGAAGTATTTTCATTTATATGCTTACCACCTAGTTTAACACCAACCACTGAATTCCTTTAAAGAGATGTTTTACATACTTTTAAAAATAAAAGAGCTTGAGCCAAATGTGAGCTCCATGTCCGTGACCCCAGCACTTGGGAGGCAGAAGCAGGATTGCTACAAACTCAGGGCCAGTCTCGTATACGTGGTGACACCCTGTTTTTGTGGGGGGGGAGAGAAAAATGGGAGGAGAGCACTAAAATAAAGCTAATGAATGCTGGTATGGAACAGGAAAATATGCCAGTGTCCTCGGCTGTTGGGCCATCACTGAGTTAATGAACAGTCATGGAAATGTGTGGTATGCCAGGCACTTAGAAAAGGGCACTGACCAATACGGCTGCCTGTAAATGCTTATCATCCCTAAGAAGCAGGTGTTCCTGCATATGGTGATACACGTCTGTAATCCCGGCACTTGGGAGATGGAGGGCAAGTAATATCCAAGGCCAGCCTCAGCTACATACAGAGTTGGATGCCAACATGCGCTACATGAGACGCTGTATGGGGGGTGGGGGTGGGGAGAAGCAGCAGCTTGGAATGCCGGATGTGCCCACCTTCTTATGGCGGGAGTAAGACAGGGAGGCATGAGTCTAGACCCAGAGCTATAGGAATATGGAGTGGGTGAGAAATCAGGGGAGACCCTGGACCCAAGCAGGGCACAGTGTTCCTGCTGATATGCAGGAAGGGGTTAGGCAAGCTACAGTCTGCATGTCCCAAGTCCTCCAGAGATATGTGGACCATCGCCCAAGTCCCGAGAGATCTGCAGGACAGCTGGAGAGACACATGGGAGGTCAGCAGGGATGGACACAGGTGACAGCACAGGGCAGGGCTAGGCTTGGGGATGCAGAAGGAGTTGCCAGAGGGACTCCGTGCAATTGTCATCTCTCAGCGGAGTCACGACGATCCATCTTCTGACACGCAGGGCAGGGCCATGGGGGAATCTCAGAGATGGAGGCAGGACTCTGCCAGAGCGTCCAGATGGACTCTGTCCATTGTGCTTAACAGCGGAACTCAAGGGTCCTGAAATTCTGTGACAGAGGGACGGTGGATAGCTAGGTTCGAAGCTCCAAGACCTAGAAAGAACTCCATGTCTTCTGGATGAGAGAACCCCCAGATGGGATGGCAGGTGAGTTTTACTTGCCGACTCTGACAAGTCTTGGTGCGTAGAACATGGAGATGGGGGGTTCAGAGGCCTCACCTAGGATCAGCAGGGAAGGGCTCCGGGTGACGGCAGGTATGATTGGATAAGGGGTGTGGGCTAGCCCCGAGTGTCCTGAGATTGCAGTCTTGAAGCCTCTTGAGACCACAGTGACTGTCTGAAGACCCTGTAGGGAAGGCTCACCACAGTGCCCACCCGCAACCAGCCGGACAGTATGGAGCCCTGGCAGTCAGTGGGGCTGGGCCAAAGAGAAACGGCTGAGCCCCGGAGACACAGGCCTTCTCCAGCTTGAGGGCAGATCTGCTGCGGAGTTTGGGCTCCATTTCACCCTGTGTGAATGCAGGGAGCGGACGGCTCTGAGGCTGGCCTCCGCTAACAGCAGCCCAGGTTGGGTGGCCTCCTATTCTCCTGGGTCTTGGGCGCCTCTATTCCTACAAAGACAGGAAAATAAGATGGCATCCATCAGGCACCCTACAGCGGACACCAGTCAAAGATGACACCACCCTGGTAGCTGGGGCCCGAACCTTGGTCCCCTGGGCCTGTCCTCCGAAGCCTGGATGAGCTGGTGTGGGAGGGATCCAGGGGACATTTGGGGTTGTGGCATTCAGGTAAGCTGGAGGCAAGACATATCTGAAGATCAGGAGCCTGAGCCTGGCCCAAGACGAGGCTGTGTGGAGATCAGGGAGGCTGGGGCAGGTGTCTGAGTTGACAACAGGTGGGGTCACGGAAGCCGCAGGCCTGAGATGTGGTGACAGCCCAAGAAGACCGCCAGGTTGGCCAATTAACAACGGCTGGTGTGGACTTCTGGTCCCTATCCTGCTCCTCAGCGCCCCCCTCCCCCAAGCCCTCACTGTACGCACGGATTAGGTCTCCATCTCCATCTCCGACCTGGGCCTGAGCGCTGGGCCTCTTCTCTAGGTCCTGAAGGACAGATTGCTCGAATGCTAGGGCGGCCACACGGCTGAAGAATGCCTTCACGTTCTCTCCTGGGGGGGCCACAAGACAGCTGTGACTCAAGGGGCCCTCAGATGCATTATGGGCAAATCCTTAGGCCAGCCACGATCCTTTCAGAGCACTCCTGATGGTCAGTGACCAGCCCATCCATGGGCGGCAGCACAGTGCTGGGTGGCAGCCTGCCTTCCCATTGGGTTCTGGTCCCCATGCCTATCCTGCTGCCAACCCCACCCCAGGGTACTCAAACATCTGAGCCTTCCTTTCCTAGAACCTTCCCTCTCAATCGGTCGCTACTGAACAGTTACACCACCCGGGACGAGCTTGAATGCGTGCCTTCTCTTTAGGAGCTACCCACGTGCTGTTGTCCCTTTACGTGGAATCTGTACGCATCCTCCTACAGTCCCAGTACCGACGTGAACACTGCCCATGCGCAGCATCAACCTGTGCGACTGTGCAGAATAGCCCTCCTTGCCCTACAGTGGGATCCCAGAGAACCTGCCCTTACTGCAATCAAGGAGGGCGGGTGCTATGGGGTAGGTGGAGGCCACGGCTGGGAAGGAACAGCAGATGGCTCCAGGCATGGGATGCTCCCAGTGTTTGTGGTGGCCTAGAGGTGGCACTTCCAGTTTCAATTCATACCCAGTCCACGGCCAGATACACACTGTCTCTGTGCACTGGAGGCAAGGACTACCGGCCGTATTTCTGAGTTCCCACAGCGTTGGAATCTCTTTACGGCGTGTCCTTTCCTCTCATCTCCCCAAGAGCCTGGTTTTCCAACTCTGCTCTTTACACTTCTGCATCCTGCAGGTTTTTGGTAATCAATGCATGCATGGTGCGCTACTCACCGGTTTTGGCTGACACAGACCAGTACTCTGCCTGCATCTCATTGGCCAGGTGCACAGCCTCTGCTTCTGCTTGCTCACACGCGGCCCCTGACTGGAGGAAACAGCGCTGCCTGAGCCGGTATCTTGGGTCACTGCAGGGCGTCCCTGGAATGGCCGCCTCACTCTCCAACCTTGCTTCTCACTCCCCGCTAAGCCAATGGGTGTGGTGGGGTGTCCCAGTGCAGGGATGCTCCCAGGGCGGGGATGCTGCTTGCCTAGGGATGATGCGTTAGTGGTCCCCAGAGGGAAATCTGAGTCATCCCTGCCTCTTAGTGGGGAGCATGGGAGCCTGAGTACCCTCTTCAAGCCATGCCAGTGTTGCTCACTGCTCCTCAAAAGCGGGCTGCAAGCACGGGCACTTTCTGGAAAGTTCCTCGGGGTTGGGCCTCCAGCTTCAGTCTGCTTACCAGGAGATCCTTCTTGGTTCCCACGAGGAAGATGAAGCAAGAGCCTGCCTCATTCTCCCTCAGTGCGTCCTCCAGCCACTGCCTAGAATGTACAGAGCGGAAACAAGAGACTTGTAGTCAGCCAGGAGGCACAGGGAAGGAAATTACCCCAACCTACACTAAGTGGGATGCTGGTGCTAGAGCCAGAAGAGCCTGAGTGGGACCAGGAGGAGCTGGGAACATAAAGGCACAGGTTTGGGAGAGGTGAAGACTCCTGTTGTGAGAACTAGGTGACCTCTGCCCTTTATCAGCTGGAGAAATCATCCCTAGCTCCTTCATAGGGCCTGGAAGATGCTGATGTGAAGGGCCCAGGCAAACAGGGAGGAGGGGTTTCGATCCATTAGGTGGATTATTTCTGGCAGATGATGGCCTTCTGAAATTGGTCATCTGCCCACACATCTCTGCCCAATGTAGCAAGTGAAACATTTCTGTCAGGGAGGATTAGCTATGAAATTATTAGGGGTCAAGGTAAAAGTGGACGGAGGGGCCCCTCGTTCAAAATGAAGGTTTAATATGCTGGCGGCAGGATGTCAAAGCCAAGTGTGGCCTGTCAGCTTGAGCTCCTGAGCAGCAGATGGGGATAAGTCTTTAGGGGTAAGTGGGGACCTAGACAGTAAGTGCCCATGGTTCAGGGCCCAGCCCAGAGGCTGGGGTTGGGGAGCCCTTCCAGGCAGCTTTATGAGTCGAGGTGATATACAGAGACATACAGGGAGGTAGAACCTGGGACTACTTGCCTGGTGTGTCCCAGAGTCTGCACATCAGTGAGGTCAAAGGCTGTGATGATCACTGGACACAGGGAAAGCCAACAGCCAATCAGCAACAGGTGTGATGGAGGAAACTCCCCTAGGTATCTTCCCAGATCACAAGGAACTACTGGGGAGGCCCCACTGTGGAGGCTGGTGAGGAGTCACCCTGTGGTGGCCACCTTGGACCTGCCTTCCCACCAACCTCCCAAATCCCCCAAACCTGTAGCTAACAGGACAGGGGCAGGGGGCACAGTGAAAGGCCTGAAGCATGTGGACTCTGGGAAGAGATCCCCTGCCACTCGCAGCCCAGTGGGCTTGGGTGAGAGCTGTGACTGTAGAGAGCCTGCTTTCCCTGTCTGTACAGTGATGAGAATGATACCCCTAGCTGTCAGGAGGGACACTGTTTTGAAAAGCTGCTGGTCTAGGGCCCGGCTCTGGGTAGACTTTTAATTGAAGGATGGGGATGAGTATCAACCACTTAAAGGAAATGGCTTTTGTGGTGCTACGTGGGCAGCAAACCATCAGGTATCTCTGGGGTCAGCTCTTTTCATCACAGAGTCTGCCCTGGATTCCCAAGGGGAAGGCCACAGGAGGATGGTCCAGGCAGAGGTCGGCTCTCTGCTGCCCTGCTGGGAGTCAGAGCAGGCTGGACAAGGGCTTTCTGTGCACTTTGGCTGATGATAATCCAACCAGTGATGGGCATGGCGAGTAACTGTTTACAAAAGTGTACTAGGTACCTCACACCATTTGCTCCAGGGAGGCGCAACCCCTCAGGAAGAGGGGCTAGGAGAGGGGGTAGCTGGAGGAGGTCAGGGTGGACATGGCTAAGCTGGAGGTTCCACCCACATCTCAGGTACATACAGCTTACATCCTGTTCTCCCTTCTTTACACTGGGATGAAACTAGAGTGAGTCTCACACCGTCTCCAAGAAGACCTAACTGTGCCTACACTTTGAGCCTGGTTTAGGATCCCACCTCCTACCAGACTCTCCTTCTGTCTCCTTCCTGGGGACTTCACGTTGCCACCTCTGCTGACTTTGAGCCCTGCTCAGCCCCCCAGCTGCCGCACCTGGCCATGTTGGCAGTGGGCAGCAAAGCCCCAATATGGGACCTGCCAACTCTGCTGGGTCCATCTGTCACTCCTCTCTGGCCTAGCCCCCCTCTGGCTAAGACAGGAAAAGGCTCTCCTCATCTTCACCTGGAATGTGAGGTCATCTCTCTTTCCTGGGACCCTTAAACAAGAATACTCTTTCGAGTTGAAAACTGGGGGGCCGAGGCAGCCTGCACCTGATCCTTCAGACTCCCTTAAGGTGTGACTGTCAAAGACGGCCAGGGTCTAGTCCTCTGGGCAGCTTCTTCATCCCTAAGCACTGGCTAGACTGCTAATCCCAGTGGCTCCTGGAGGACAGAACAGTAGTGTTTGTGTAGACGACTTCGGTTGAGAGCTTCAGTGTCATTTGGCTGCTCACCCTGGGCACCGCGGTAGTAGGCAGACGCAATACACTTGAACTTCTCCTGCCCGGCCGTGTCCCAGCTGTGAGGGGAAGAGGGAGACAGGAAACCAGCGGGGGCAGGTTAAGCAGTCACAGCATTCCTAGGCAATGGAATAGTGAGATCATGGGAAGATCTCAGGACCTATGCCAACATGCCAGCCACACGTGAACAGCAGGAAGTGCCTGGGTGATCCAACTCTCCCTGCCCCGGCTCCCTGCAATCCCCCCCCCGAGTTTTTTCCTGGGGTCACCGTGCCAATAGGGGAGAAGGTGTAACACTGCAAACTGCCTCGTCCAAACAAAGTTACACCTCTGATAAAGTTACCACCCTTCTGACTGTGACATTATAAAGGGCCTTATGTTCCATAACAGGACAATGCTGGGGTTCCGGGACAGGCCTTCAGCGTATGTGTGACCGGGGCACCCTTCACCTTCCCACAGTAGCTCCCCACGTGGGGAAGGGGGATAACAGGGACACAGTTTGCATCCCTTGGGCAACTGATCAGTTAGCTCTGGCTTTCTGAAACAATTTGTTGAGAAGGAAATAGAAGTTGAGCCCCAGATCCATGGAAAAGGAATGGGACAGCAGATTAATCATGTCTGCCGTGGGTACGAGGTGCAAGAAGGGAAGGAGACACGCTGAGATCTACTTGTATGGGCTGAAAGCAGGTTGTCAATATGCAGGGATGACCCCGAAATCCAATCATCAACCCATCACTTTTTAAAGTCAACAGGTTAACATTTAATTTTTCTCAGGAAACTAAAATGATAGGCCACAAATATGATACTGAATTTGTTTTCAGGCAGTTCAGCATAATGAAGGCTTGTGGGCTTTATTCCTTCATTAATTCATTCTTTTTTTTTTTCATCTCTGAAGAAGCCTCTAGGTGGGGAAGGGGCATAGAGTAAGCCAGGCAGGTGGCTGTAATGGCCTCACGATAAGATCCCGAGAGCCTGTGGCAAGGCAGTGCCCATTTTACATTGGGCCCTCTGATTCGAGACTGCCTGAAGCCTCAGAGAGAATCCGCTGGCCGGCCGCTATCTGTACAGCTCCACCTGGCTGCTCCCTCTAGACCAGCCCTTTGCTCCTCTCAGCTTTCCAGAACTCTCAGTCACGAAGCCCTGGATTTTCATAGCGTCTTTAGCTCTGAACCAACCCTGGGCTCGCCCTTGCACAGGATGTATTATCA
Source organism: Peromyscus leucopus (assembly GCF_004664715.2). Taxonomy (NCBI): domain Eukaryota; kingdom Metazoa; phylum Chordata; class Mammalia; order Rodentia; family Cricetidae; genus Peromyscus; species Peromyscus leucopus. The sequence goes on from NC_051084.1 coordinate 20,944,817, forward strand.
TCTGGCTCCAGGATTATACTGGGCTGCTGTCTCCACGTGGAGATGGGACCTGACACAGGAGCTGAGGGGTCAGCCTAGGCAGGGCACAGAATAAAGACTAAAGCCAGGGAGGAAGCCAGGGAAGGGGGCTAGAACAAAGGCTTGGTGAATGCCAGCTGGCTGCGAGAAGAACACAGGGGTTGTTAAACGAGACCGGGGCGGGGGGTAGGGGGTGGGGGGGTGGCATGCGTTGGGGGGAGGCTCACCAGAGAGCACAGGGGTCTGGTAGCTGGGTAGGCCTGCAGGATCCTCTGGGGAGTGGGGAGAAGGAGGTCCAAAGCACACAGCACTTTCATCAAGGTAGAAGAAGGTGAACCCCAGGAAGGCCTTGCACAGATGTGAGGGGAAGTGAAAGGGGTGGGAGGTGGGGCAGAAACCGGGGGTCACTGAGGGGCAAAAGCATGGATGGGTTAGGAGAGGAGACAGACTGAGGGGGGAAGCACAGTGTGGACAGAGGGGTTACACGTTTACAGAGTGAAGCAGCGATCGGAGGATGGAGAGCATCTGGCTTTCCGGCTTGAGAACGGGATGAGGGCAGGGTGGCCTCCAGCAGAACCCTACTCACCCAAGGCTGGCGCACAAGGACCGACTCTGTCCTACTTTATAATTGAGAATAGAGAATAGAACTCAGGAAAAAAAAAATGTCAGGGGCCACACCTGCTGCTTGGGAGATGACAGGTCCACCTGGGGAAGAAGGCTGGACCTTGGTAAAAAGCTACTGGGAAGGAGAGTGGGTGGAAGTGCAGGTCGGGCCGTGAAGACCGTCCCCAGATCTGTTGACCAGCGTGAGGCTATGTGAGGATGGAGAGAGAATCTGGGGACCCATACACCACGAAGCCCGGTTTCTTACCACCACCCAGGGCTGTGCTCGTCCAGACACATCCTTGCTGAGCACCATGGGGGGCAGAGGAAAAAGATCCCGGCTAAGGTCTTTCCCCCAGGGGAGATCTGGAAACCACATTATCAGAGACTTACATCTGGAGGCTGTAGGGAATCCCCGCAATCTCAAAGCGCTCGATTTCAAAGTCTACCCCAATAGTGGCCTTGTAATCACGGTCAAAAACATTCTTGCACAACCTGTGGGAGGTGAGGAAGTCATTGGCGGTTCCCTCCCAAAATAGGTGGAGGTGCTCACAACACTGGAAGTCTATAGGGGATAAGATCCCCCCAGTAGGGAATCAATAAGTGATGGGCCTGGTGTGGTGGCGCACACCTTTAATTCCAGCACTAGGGAGGCAGAGGCAGTCGGATCTCTGTGAGTCTGAGCTCAGCCTGGTCTACATGGGGAGTTCTGGAACAGCCAGGGCTTTAAAAAAAACAAAAAAAACCAAAAAAACCCAACCCCCTCCCCCCAAAAAAAACCACCACCACCAAAACCAAAACCAAAATACATCAAGGAAAGTAGTAGTTCAGAGGCTGTGGGTGTGCAGGTGTGTAAATAAGCTCTCCACCAAAGGAACAAACTCCTGAGATGATGGCAACCCATAAGGAGACGTTCATCTGGGCTTGTAGTTCTAGAAGCTTCAGTCCATGACCGACTTAGTCATGTTGCTTTGAACTAATGGTGAGGCTTCCTCATGGTGACGGCATGTAACTGAGCAAAAAAACATCCCTCATAGCCAGGAAGCAAAAAAGGGGCCGAGCTGGGGGCACACTGTTCCTTCCCTTCACGCATACATTCCCAGTGACCTAATGAGCTCCCGTCAGGCTCCGCCTCCTAAACGTTCTGCCACCTTACAGAAGTGCCGCAGACCAGAGACACACGCCTCTGACGCAGGGACCTTGGAAAAATACTGATCCAAACCACAGCAACGGGGCAGTCAATAAAAACGACGTGGGGGAGGGGAGCTGCATCAGCCCAGAAAGCAAACACTATCGTACAAAAAAGTGAGAGAAATCGAGGGTCCATTCCCAGGGAGGGCAGTGCAAGGGCCCCAAAGGGACAGAGTAATGAATGCAAAGTATCAAGGACGCTCCATCATCGGGCAGTCACCACAACCGCGCGCATGCACTTGAGCATGAGCACATGTACGGGTCAGAGCCTGACTCGGCATTTTCCTTTAATTGCTCCCCATCTTGGTTTTTGATCTCTCGCTGATTTGGCGAGGCTGGCTAAGCAGCAAGCCCTAAGAATCCTCCTGTCTCTGTCTCCCCAGAGCTGGGATCACCGGCAGGCGCCGCCACATGTGGCTTTTCCATGGGGTCCTGGGGATTCAATTCAGGTTTTGGGTACTTATGCGGCAAGCACTTTATCGACCGAGTCAATCTTCTTGAGCTCCCAATCTCCCTATTTTTAAACTTTTCATTTTAAAATTGGGTATGGCAGGGCAGTGCCAGCAAGCCATTTCTCCAGTCCGTCTCCTTGACTCTTGCCACGCCCTTGAAAATATTTCCCAGGCTAAAGCTGTGTTATGTTCCCAGAAGCCACGTGTTGTTTGGGGCTCCGAGGCAAAGGTACGATAACTTGGTGCTGGGAGGTGGGGCCGGCCTGCCAGCGTGATGGGGCGGCAGGACTTACCTGTGAATGAGGCTAGTCTTTCCCACATAGAGATCACCAACTACCACCACCTTGGAGAGCTTCAGCCTGGAGGAAATAGGTCCGTATCACCCTGGAGAATGGTATCAACAAGTGTCTTCAGCATATCCAAGTCTTTCCTTCCCTGAACTATCTGAATGAGTCCACCCTTCCACCCTAGATGCAGGAAGGAGCCAGAGGGGTCAAGGCCATCACCAGGAAACGCACAAAATCAACTAACCTGGGCTCCTAGGAGCTCACAGAGACTGAACCAGGGAGCCTGCATGGGACTGACCTAGGTCCTCTGCATGTATGTGACAATTGTGTAGCTTGGTCTTCTTGTGGGACTCCTAATAGGAGGAGCAGGGGCTGTCTCTGGTTCTTTTGCCGGCTTCTGGGACCTTATTCCTCATACTGGGTTGCCTTGTCCAGCCTTAGTACAAGGGGAGGTGTCTAGTCTCACTGCAATTTGATATGCTACGTTTTCTTAATATCCACGGGAGGCCTGCCATTTTCTGAATAGAAACAAAGGGGGAGTGGAGGGGGCGTGGCAGAGGGGAGCTAGGGGGAGAGACTGGGAGGAGAGGAGGGAGGGGAAACTGAGGTCAGGATGTAAAATAAGCACACACACACAAATATTTAAATAAATAAATAAATAAATAAAGATTTCAGAGCTCTGGAGCACAGAAAGGTACTATGTAGCGGCCAGGCTGGGGCAGGGACAGGAGGTGGTCAGAGAAGTCTCCCAGAGGCTCTGACATACGGAAACCTGAAGGGATGAGAGGAAGATTGTATCCTACAGTAGAAGACAGCTGGTTCAGACAGAGCAAACGGACCTGTGCTGAAACTTCCCTGCAGCTGAAACGTCATCTGTACGACGTTCTGAGAAACGGGGAAATTGTTCCTAGGGCAAAGTTAGATTCAAGTCCCGATAGTGAGCGGCGCTGGCTCCGCCTGTGTGTTCAATGGGCTCACTTCATTTACACCTGCATTTGTGCTTCTAGTCTTCCCACATCTTCCACACCCTTGTCCCCCGGGCTTACCCAACAGTGCCCGTGTTCCTGCGCTGGCAGGCAGTGCTGACCTGGCTGTGGAAGTGCTCCTTGAGCTGCAGGCAGGCATCAGGTGTGTACCACTATAAAGACAGACAGACAGACAGACATGCAGACAAGCAAGCAGACTGTCCTGCAAGGCCGCATCTCCACAACACAAACTGGGCAGCATCGGAGCATGAGACCTACTTCCTAACCCTCCTTCTCTCCGGAAATTTGAAGCTTGCGGCGCCTCGTGAACATTCCTCGGTCCCGGCAAAGCCACGGGTTGTGGGGTAGCAAGTGCGAGCCCATTTCTCAGACAAGGAGACTGAGAAAGAATCTGCCCCCGGAAGCATCACGTTAGCCCAGCCTGACGTGGATAATAAGTCCTCAGGTCTGAAGTGGCCCTGGGATCCAGGACAGACATGGCCAGCTGTAGCTGTGGCCTTGACTGCTGTAGGTAGAGGGCTGTAAGGGAATCTCATCTTCCTTGGGTAGACTCCTTAGGGCTGGGCGTTCTGGAGCCTTACAAGGACAGCTGGGTCAAATCTTAGCTCTATCATGCCCAACTGTGTTGATGTTAAGCAGTTTTCCCGACTCTCCGAGCCTCTGTGAATAGTGTCTTTTGTCCCATGAGACTGGGCCTGCTCGCCCCCCCTCCCGCCTGCCCCCATTATACTTCCTTTCTCTTCAACTCATATGAGAGACACCAGCCTGAACCATCCCTGGTTACCACAGTCACACTCCATTGGGAAAGCAGTGCCCAAGCTCACTCTAAAAAAACCGGGGGGAATTCTCCAAGATCTGAGGCACAAAGGCTTTCTCTGTCAACGTGTGAGAAGGAAGTTAGAGAAAAAGAAGAAGAAGGGGAAGAAGTAATGGCTGCAGATGGGTACACCCACGGCCTTACAGCCATCTTCTTCCTCCTTCCGAGCTTTGGCACAGAATCTGAAAGACTCGGAAAGTCTCTCTTCACACTGGTGCAAGCCTCGCAGAAGCAACCTTGGGCAACAGGGTTGTGGTGGTTTGAAAGAAAGTGGCCCCCAAAGGGAGTGGCACTGTTAGGAGGTGTGGCCTTGCTGGAGGAAGTGTGCCACTGTGGAAGGCGGGCTTTGAGGTTTCCTATGTGCTGAGGATCCTGCTCAGTGTCCCAGACCACTTCCTGTTGCCTGCAAGCCAAGATGACGGACACTCAGCTCCCTCTCCAGCACCCTGTCTGCCTGCACGCCACCATGTCCCATCATGATGATAACGGACTGAACCTCTGAGCTGCAAGCGAGCCACAATGAAATGTTTTCCTTATAAGAGCTGCCGTGGTTGTGGCCTCTCTTCACAGCAACAGACACTCTAAGACTTTTGTTTTTCTTTTATTGAAAATGGATTTTCTTTTTCATATAACACATTGATTACAGTTTCCCCTCCCCCTACTCCTCCCAGTTCCTCCTCACCTTCCCTCCCAGCTGGATCCATACCCTTTCTGTATGGATCAAACCAGCATCTAAGGAATAATAATAAATAAAAAAAACAAACAAATCAGAGTATGATAAAATAACCAAACAAGAAAAATCACAAACGCACACAGCATCAGAGACACACCTATGTGCATACACTGGAATTCCATTAAAAACTCAAAACTCAGCCGGGCGGTGGTGGCGCACGCCTTTAATCCCAGCACTCGGGAGGCAGAGCCAGGCGGATCTCTGTGAGTTCGAGGCCAGCCTGGGCTACCAAGTGAGTCCCAGAAAAGGCGCAAAGCTACACAGAGAAACCCTGTCTCGAAAAACCAAAAAAAAAAAAAACCAAAAAAACCAAAAAAAAAAAAAAAAACCTCAAAACTCGAAGCCCTAACATACAAACTAAAAACCTGTATGAGGGGGGGCAGGGGCGGGGGGAAAGCCCTGACGACGACATTATGAGACAAAGAACTTCCAAAGATGCCACTGAATTCATTTTTGTTGGTCATCTACTGCTGGGGATGGGGCCTACCTTTAAGAGTGGTTTGTTTCCCCAGTGAGACTCCCTGGGAGAAAACTAATTTTTCATTTGCTCTAGCAGCTATCAATGCACAACAAGATCTTTTTTATTTTTTTGGTTTTTAAAGATAGTGTTTCTCTGTATAACAATTCTGGCTGGCTGTCCTGGAACTCCCTTTGTAGACCAGGCTGGCTTGAACTCACTAAGATCCACCTGCCTCTGCCTCCCAAGTGCTGGGATTAAAGGCATGTGCCACCACTGCCCAGCCCACAACAAGATCTTTTTGTTGTTGTTGTCTGTTTGAGACAGGGTTTCTCTGTGTAGCTTTGCACCTTTCCTGGATCTCACTCTGTAGACCAGGCTGGCCTCGAACTCACGGAGATCCACCTGCCTCTGCCTCCCGGAGTGCTAAGGCGTGCGCCATCACCACCTGGCCGCACAACAAGATCTTAACATTACCTTTCGGAAATATTTTCTGCATGTACTAACAAACAGACACCTCACCCCCACCCCTTTTTTTTTTTGTGATGGCAATGACTTAACCAAGTGCTCCAGCACACTTGACTACACACTTGACTACCAACAGCCCCACTCTTTGCTTTTTACCTGACAATTTACTTTGGCCCTCCTTAGCACTGGGAAGAGGAGCCTCATCCCTCCTACACCTGTAGAGGAGCAGCATTACTACCGGCCTCTCTCTGGACACTGACGCTGACCTTCTGCTTTCACTAAAGGCTGTAATGCCGGACCTTTCACACTCTCCATTCATGCCAGGACATACACAGAAATGAATTCCTAGAAGTGGGATTGGCTCCATAACGGGCAAAAGCATCTGTAATATGGGTTAAGTATTGTCCCGCCCCCCAAAAGGAAAGTATTTACCATTTCCCACTGCAGTTAATATTAGACTATAGTATAGATTGGAGTTTTCAGCAAAAAGTAAAGGTGGAATGGCAATAAAGTCCTGGATCAGAAATTAGAACACCATTTTTGTTTCTAAAAGATGGATCTTGTTACATACTCCAGACTGACCTCACACTCACAATTGTGTCTCTGCCTCCCAAGTGCTGGAACTACAGGTGTGTGCCACTACACCTGTGCGCCCCCCCCCCCCCCCCCCGCAGTGCTGGGGATAAAAGTCAGGGTTTTATACCTACCAGGCAAATGCTTTCCCATTACACCACATCCCCATCCTCTGGAGAGCTAATAATAAGAACAATGAGGAATATCCTGACTTGGGGGAGCTTACCCTTACCATGGGCCTCAGCTCCAAGGCAAGCTTGGGTGACTTGCTTATGGTCACCACTTTAAAGGCAGCATCAGGATTATACCGAGGACTGTCTAAGTGGCTTATAATCTCTATGACACACAGCTACCTGTTGTCACTACTGGCCTGCCTTAGAAAAATTCAACACCCAGTCTTTCAGTGTCTCAGAAATAAGACCAACCTCTGGGATTCACGTGCTTGATTTCTGGGGGTGACGGCATGTTAGCAAAGCTGGACATGGCTGAAGTGTTACCTCAGCAGTGGAGACAGGAAGGGCCGGGAACAGAGTCACATTCCCATCATCCCAGCACTGGAGAGACTGAGGCAGGAGGATTGCAAATTTAAGGGCTAGTCTGGGACACTTAGTGAATTCCAAGTTTGTCGAGGATCGTAGAGGCCTTTTATCAAAGCAATCCAGACCCAAAGAAAACTAAAAACAGCGTCAAAGGTGTTCTAAAGACTGTACCTTAGGGAAGCTGGTGATGATGCGGTCCTGGCTCACAGGGGGCCCCAAAGGGGTCCAAGAGGCCCTCATTCTTCCCGTGTTCTGTAGACTGAATCAAGGGGAAAGAGGATTATATAAATATATGCAGTTCGTTTCTGCATCGTGGCCCAGCAGATCAAAGCAGAACCGAGTGCACCAGGTGCCACATGATCAACGGAATTCTGATTGGACTAGCTTCCCAGCAAAACAAGGGATCCACAGCAACCAAAGGGGACCAGACGACCTGAACCAGCATGAACAGTCCTATAAAGTGAGTAACTTTGAAGAACCACCTGCCCTTTTATTGTTTCCTCTTTCCTTTCCTTTTTTTTTTTGTCTATATAACCAAACTCCTAGCCAGGTGTCGTAGTAACACGGGCCTGTGTCCTCAGCACGTGGGAAGCAGAGGCAGGAAGATGGCTGGGTTCCAGGGTGCTTGGGCAACACAGTGAGAACCTGTCCTAAAAAGGCCCAAACCAACCAAACAAAAACACTCATTTTATTTTACAGGATGAAGTGTTGCCCAAGTCCAGATTCACAAAGTCAATTATGACTAAATTTGTTAAGCTGTCTTTTGGCAAGATTTGGAAAGCCATACAAATCCTCAAAAGGCACCTGGGGGTTTCGGCATCGCTTTTCATCACTTTAAAAGCACATCTCAGCCTGCATCCCTAACAGCAACATTAGGCAGAGGCCATTCAATCTGTAGGCAGCACACTGGAGGAGCAGCCCATACCCCATCTTGCCCAGAGTCAAGAGGTGAGTGTCTAGGAGGAGGGCCTCCTTCTCAAGGTTCCTTGGCATGAGGGAGGTATGAAAAAAAAAAAACCTGGCTGTGGATCACGGCCTGGGTAGTGGAACCGGAGTGGGGAGGGGGTCTCTTGCTCTTAGTGTGTTTCAAGATGGAGCCTCTGAGGGGTATAGTGACTTTAGGTTCCGGCCCCTTTTACTGATGGTCCCCACACCACCCAGAGAGTCTGGCTCCTCAAGCCCAGTGTCCTTCTCATCTGACCGGGCTCCCGCAGAGGCCTGGCCCGGAGTGGACGCTCAGTGAGGAAGAGCAGGCCTGCAGGCCACACTGGGGTTTGGGGGTAAGACGAGGGCAGGGCACAGGAGAACCTCAGGACTATCACCTCCGGGATGCGTCCCTAGCCTGGAGGGTGAGTGGACTCACCAAAGCTGCAAAGACCGGGTTCCGGCGCGCTGGCTGCAGCAAATCACTACAGCAACGCGCGGGCCTCGCGGGACTGGCTCGCCGCTCTCGAATCCCGACGTCAGGGGCGGGGTCTGGACCCTCCTCCAGTCCGTAGAAACTGATGGCACAGGGCCCGCGCGGAGTCATCACCATAGCAACGAGAGCCTCTCGGGGCGCGGAGCTCTGCACAGCCTGCTCAGAGACTTCCGGACTCCACTGGAGCGCCCAGGCTCACCATGACAACCAGGGCGGTGATGCTCAGGCGGGGCCGGTGGGTGGAGCCTGGTCTCTCAGGATGGAGTCTGGGTAGGAGTGAGCGTGAAGGGGCTGGGTTGGCTCGAGGTTCACTCTGGCCACCTTGGTGGGCTAGGTCGTGACAGTCCCCAGAAAAGGGGTATTGGTATTGGATTGAAGCCTGACATCCTCCCCGCGGCAAGGGAAGGGCCCACCTCATGCTTACCATCTGCCTTACTGCATCAGTTTGAATTTAATGCTATTTGGAAAGCATGTGCCTGGCTTCTGGCACTCATGCTGAAAAATTAATTTCCTCCATTAATGGATGTTTTAAAAGCTGAATCAAGTTCCTGGGCTCCTTCAAGCTAGTTTCGGTTGAAAAGCAAGGTGTGGGGGTACAGGATATATTCCAGGATACATGCCTCAGAACTCTTACCACCACCACCACTCAAAAAATTAAAAGCCTCATTCAAAACGATTTGCCTAGTGAGTTAGAAATAGAATTGAACCCAGATTTTCTGATTCCCAGCCCGGGGCTGTTCACCACACTTTCCTAAAATAGCATTAGGGCAGTCTGGTTAGAGAGATCCTTTCGGACTCGATCCTCTGACAGACAGCAGTAGGTAGATTTCTAAGTGTCATGTGGGTGATACCAAGGATGGAAGATCTATTCCGGTCATCTTTAAGGCAACAGGAAATGCCCTGGAGACCGATGCTTCTGCTTGTGTCTTGGTTAAGTAGTTTCGCTGCTAAGGCTTCAGACTTAAAGGGTTTTTATGCCTCCCACCCTTAGTTTACTCAGCTATATTAAATGGCCCATCAGGCACATTTGCAAGGATTTCTTGTGAGGAAGACGTTGCTGGAGCCGGTTTCTTTTAGCATAGAAGTGATAGAAGAGATGTGAGTGTGTGCAGGGTCAGCAGGCAAGGCTTTAATGGGTCTATTGCTAGGGAGTGGAAGTGGGACCGGGACTGACAGATCAGGTTCCCCCACCCCAGACCCTGCCCCTTGGAACAAAATGTGACACAGGCCTATATCTGTTAGCCAGGGTGGGTGAGATGCAGGTGGTTCTCACCATGCCCGGCAGATCTCAACTGCAGTGTTTTTAAAAACTGTTTGTGGCAAGCCCTCCTGCAGTCTCGGTGGACCTCAAATTTTCCATGATAATGGCCGTGAACTCCTGATCCTGTTGCCCCCATCCCCCATGTGATAGGATAACAGGCCATGCGCCACACCGAGGTGCCTAGTGTCTTCATGTTCTTAAGAGCATGAGGGTGGGGGTGGTAACTACAGCGCTCTGGGTGTTTAAGTTGTAGCAGCTCCTGAAAGATCAGGAAGGCAGAAGACCAGCTCAAAAACCAACCTCCATGCAGGGACAGAGAGAACTTCACCCAAAGGTTAAGGCCGCCCCATCTTTTCATCCCTTCCCAGTCACCCGTCTATAGACTCCAATGAGCAGTCTTCATCAAAAGTAGCCTTCAGATCCCTGAAGAGTAATCTAAACACATGTTATTGTAAACCATACCCAGAGGTGTTCTCTGCAGCAAAACATTGGGAAACTATATTAAATATGTGCTATTCAATCTTTGTTGACAGGATTTAGAATTACCCCTAGGTAAGACCTCTAAGTGTGTCTGTAAGGATGTTTCCAGAGAGGTTTGACTGACAAGAAGATACCCACCATGAATGCAAGGGGCGCACGCACCAGTTGGGCACCAGCCACCGCTGTCCCTACCTGCTTCCTGTTCCATCAAGTTCGGAGGGGGGGCACTGAGAGTCACTTCGGCCGTCCTACGGTCCCCACCGCGACGCATCCTCAATATATGAGCCTAAATAAATCCTCTGTCCCTGGATTTGCTTTTTTTTATGAGAACACTATCTAAAGCACCCAAATATGTGACCTCTCTCATCAGTGACCTTCATTTTAGCCAACTAAGAACAAGGGAAACGAAAGGGGTTTTCCTGGCGTTTGTGAGCGGAATATAAAACATTGGTTCTCAACCTGTGGGTCGGGACTCCGTCGGACTCGGAGGACCTTTTCACAGGGGTCGCCTAGGACCAATCGGAAAACACAGACATTTACATTCCGACTCATAACAGTAGCAAAATTAGTTATGAAGTAGCAACAAAAGTAACTTTATGGTTGTGGGTGGGCATATCACAACAGAGGAACTGCATTAAAGGGCTGCAGCGTTGGGAAAGTTGAGAACCGCTGATATAAAACATCCTCCACAGGTTCACGTTTTGAATGCTCGGTCGGTCCCCAGCTGGTGGAGGTTTAGACTATGGGGGGGGAACCGGGCCACTGGGGCAAGTCCACAGAAATATATTATCCCTTCTACCCTCCTCCTCACCGTGTCCTGCTTCATGTTTTCCCACTGGCATGATATTTTGCCAAACACCCATGGAAATTCTAAACCAAAGCAGAGCTTTTCTCACTTGAGTTACTTCTGCATTCAGTAACATGTGAGTTGTAGAAAAGGCTTTTAATTTTTTTTTTTGTTTTTTTGTTTTTTTGTTTTTCGAGACAGAATTTTTCTGTGTAACATTCCTGGCTGTCCTGGAACTCACTTTGTAGACCAGGCTGGCCTCAAACTCACTGAGATCCGCCTGCCTCTGCCTCCCAAGTGCTGGGATTAAAGGCGTGCGCCACCACTGCCTTATAACTCTGAGTTCAAGTCCATCAAACACTCGTTCTACATTTACCGAAAGCTTCTTGGCATATGTCTGGCACAGAGATGATAAACAGAATAAAAGAGACGATTAACAACAGGCACAGGCAAGGTCTTGCTGTTGGGGGTTGGGCTGGGTCTGACTGAGTTGTGTCTATAGGGGATATCAGACGGATCTTGTTATAGTGTGTGTGTTTGAGTTTGTGCAAGGTTTTAGTGTGTGTGTGTGTGTGTGTTTATGCAGAGTCTCCATATGTCGTGTGTGTATGTTAGGGAAGTTAGGCTGGGTCTGCTGCATTGTGTGTAATATGCTAGGCAGGATTTCAGTATGTTGTGTGTATGAGGGAGGGGGGTTAGGAGGGGTCTGGCTATATTGTGTGTCTACCTCCCAGGTAGTGGTAATAAAGGAATACACGCCGTGGGGTTCAGGTTAGGAGTTTGGACTCAGGACGGAATCCACTTAAGCAGCCAAAGGGGAGGTAAGCAGGTGCTGTTGGGGCGACCTCTCCAGCCAGTATGTGCTTGGGTGATCAGTTTGCAGAAACGTGGGGCCTGACTAGGCAGTTCTGGGGACAGGTCTGTGTAATTGCGGGGCGGGGGCGGCGGGGGGAAGTAACTGAATCTCTTTGAGATTCTTAGCCTTAAAATCAGTAAAGTTACACCTTCTTAACAAGCTGGTGACCCAAAGCATGCAAAGGACACAGGAAAGAGAAGGGTGTAAATAAGTCCTTTCTATTCCCACCAGTACCACAAAAGCGAGTTGTCTTTGTTCTACAAAGTAACATTGTAAAATATTATTGTTCTTCCACCCTCAGCTGGGCTTAGCCCCGGGCTTTTTGTGCCTGCGCCTTGGCTCTCTAGGGCGATGACCAGGAAGCTGCAGACGCTGGCAGTCTCCTAGCAACCAGGTCGCCTGGGAATGGAATCAGCGCTCTGGCTGGCAGACACCAGGAGACTACAGGCACTGTAAATCAAGTGAGGCCGCTGCAGCGGGTAGGTGCCCGGCACAGGGCATGGGGGGCTTCCTGACCTACCCAGTTCCGTTCACACGGGGCTCACGCCCCGACACCCTGGCTCTCGCCTTTTTATTGGCGGCCGGATTCTTGCTGTGTGTGCCCTTTACAGGAGGGCAGCCCCTTGTCCCAGAGACCATGATTCCCTGGAGTGGAGCCCATTTCAGAGATGGCTGCTACCTTCTCAGCCTGGCCCCTTTCCTCCCCTTGTTGGTTGGTGGCTGGCACCAGAGTCTGGCTTGTCGTTTTCTTCAGAACTGAATCCTGCTCTTGCCGCTAAATGCAATGGTGATCAGGATAATAACCACAATCAATGTATTTCAAGTTCTGGTCAGCCAGGCTCCTGGGTCTCAGTTAAATGAACGTGCTGGAAGGGCAGGAAGGAAGCACTCTTACTACCTAATTTTTCAGCTGCAGATACACACATGGAGGGAATGACTTGTCAAGGGTAACCCACAGCCTGGACTATATCCCATTGTTAACCCTGAAGCCACATTGCCTATAGTTTTTCAAAGTGTGTGTGTGGGGGGGGGAGATAATAATAGATCATTGTTTAACCTTCATCCCTTCTTGGGAATGTGTCCTAAGCATGTGAATACATGTCTTTGACATGAAGGAGCAAGACCTCTGCTTGAAAAGCTTCTGGCTTTACCAGCTCCCTAGCCAGTATCTGTTTCCTTACTTATAACTGTGGGCGACACTTTATGGAGTGGTTGAGTTAGATGCCACTTAGGTACTAGTTATGGCTGCCACCGGTTAAGCAGGGACATCAAAGGAGAAGCCATCTTGGTGCTTGCTTGGTTGGCCTATGTTTTCCCTCTTGGTGCCTGTGACCAAGGAACCCATCTATCAAGTAGCCCGAGCAGTTTCTTCTGTCATTAAGGACCGAGATTTGCAGTTTGGGTTACTGACCAGGGCTGTGACCTTGAAAAAACTTGTCACCTCTGTTTGCTCATCTGTAAATCGAGGTGAAAGTGTCCACCTGTGTTTGTCTTCACTGGCAGTTCTGAGGCTGAGATGGATTCCACATGCTAATAGTAATAACGCCATGGGTTTTTTTGTTGTTGTTGTTGTTTTTGTTTTCCCTTTTATTAGCGATTTCTACAGAGCTTCGTTTTCAAAGCCCTTTGGCGGTTGTGGAAAGATGGCTCATGCCCGGATCTCCATGTATATGCCTCCCGACATCGACCCCACAAAGGCTGCCATTGCTTATGGCTGTCGGGCCTTACCCAAGCTTAATGAAGAGCTTCAATCACCGAATCTCCAGACAAGGCAGAAAGCCCTAGTGGCTCTGTGTGACCTCATGCACGATCCTGAGTATGTCTATGAGGCCATCAACATAGGTGAGAGTGTCACACCCCAGGTGGTCATGACTGGGGGCCTGGCGTGGCTCAGACAGTGGATGACATCAGTAGAAGACTGGCTACTTATTAAGCCTGACTTCAGGCCAGCAGTACCCCTAAGTGCAATGCTACCTGCAGGAGAGGGAACAGTCTCAGTCTACAGATATGCAAATCAGTGTCCAGGAGAGCGGTGTGAGTCTAAGGTTGCCTAACCAATAAATTAAATAGGAGGGGCTGAAGAGATGGCTCAGTGATTAGGAGCACTTGCTACTTTTCCAGAGGACCTGAGTTCAGATCCTAGCACCCACATCAGAGAGCCCACAAGTGTCTGCCACTTCAGCTCCAGGGCATCTGGGGCTTCTGTCCTCTGTGTGTCCTTGCACTCATATGCACAAACTTATTTACACACACACACACACACACACACACACACATACACACACACACACACACACACCTATACATAATTTAAAATAATATAAGTAAATCTTTAAAAATTTAAGCAGGATCTTTATCCATTAAATCTGGCACCCCTGGATCTAGCCAATTCAAGGGCATGCATGTGACCAGTTTGTGGAATGTCTCCTTTATTTTTTAAATTTTACTTTTTATATTTTCATTATGTGTATGTGTCTGTGGGTGGCTATGTGTTTGTGAAGGCGCGTGCCTGGGGAGGTCAGAAGAGGGGGTGTCTGATCCCCAGAGCTGATGTTATAGGTGGTTGTGAGCAGCCTGATGTGGGTGTTGAGAATTGAACTCGGGATCCTCTCCAAGAATGGCGTGCATATGGCAGGTTTCCAATCTGACCTCATGTCTCTCCTGAGATCAAAGAAATGTCAAGGGCAATTTTCTTAACCCCAGGGCCTGCCTACAAGAGGAGGAGTGAATAGGAAAAGTGAGGATTGGGGATTTAGCTCAGTGGTAGAGTGCTTGCTTTGCAAACACAAGGTCCTGGGTTCAGTTCCCAGGTCCAGGGAAAAAAAAAGACAAACCAATAAAAAGACAAAAAACAAAACAAACAAACAAACAAAACCCAAGGTAACTGGCACAGACAACTCCAGGTGTAGAGGCACATGCCTTTAATCTCAGCACTTGGGAGGCAGAGGCAGGCGGATCTCTGTGAGTTTGTGGCCAGGAGCCTGGTCTACATGGTGAGTTCCAGGACAGCCAGGGCTACATAGTGAGACTCTGTCTTTAAAAAGTCAGAGAGAGAGAAGAATTATGAAGAGATTAAGAGAGATGGTCCCTGGTTGTGAACCCCTTCTACTAACATGCTGTGCCACTGACTTGACTCCCCCAAATTCAAAGTACCTTTGGTATTTTCCTGTTGCCAAACATTGGGTCACATGCTGACTTCTATTCATTTTTTTTTTTTTTTTTTTTTTGAACTGGCAAACGTTCAAAAGGTTTCCTGTCTCCACAGGCTGCCTGGAGAGCCTGAAGACCCTGCTGAAGGATGATGATAACCTGGTCCGGATAAAGACCACCGAGGTGCTGTACATCATGGCCACCCATAACGTAGGCAGGTGGGCAACTACTAATGAAAACCAAGGTCACAGTTAGAAATTGTTCTACTCCCCCTGGGTAGACATCCTTGCATGACCCGAGTGCTTTGACTTCTGTTGGTAGTACTGCCCTCAGGTGGTGCTTTTATTTGTTGGTGACAATCCTCTCTGTAGGGTAAGTTTTGGTTGTCCTTGTGACAGCAGAACAGGGTTCTGTTCCAAACCCTTTTCTTGGTCCTGGGGGATCGAACCCAGGGCCGCATGCATGCTGTGCAGGTGCTCTGCCCTGGAGCTGTACTCAAATGCTGTGCTAGACTAGTTATTAGCTTCCCCCGCTGAAGGCGGAAAGTTCAGATCCAACATCCCACAAAACCGTTGCCATTCCGGAGTCCCTTGTCTTAGCTGCTCCTGGGGAGCGTGGCTTCACCTTTCTGTTGTGCGGTCTGAACAGGTCTCGCCTCTCTCTCACTGAGACGCCAAGGACGTAGTGTATAATCCCTGCAAATGGTCCTCTCCTGTGTCGGGTTTCGTTATTTGCATGTAAACGCTATTTCACCTTGCTAGTTAGAGACCGGGTGGCAGTTGGGGCAGGGTGTTTTCACCCGTTAGCCGAGCTCGTCCCCTCGATTAGGGGGCACTGGCTGTACTTGGTTCAAAAGCAGAATCCTGGGTAAGGCTATAGATCAGTGGCAGAGCATGTGCCCACCATGTATAAGACCCTTGTTCTGCTTCCAATACTGAAAAAAAAATTTAAAGAAAAGGTAGCACTTCAGACCACACCACCATGCCCTCTCCGTAGTCTCCCGCATAAAGACCACTGCCATTGTATAGAGGCCCACAGTGAAAGACAGCAGCTCCGAGGGCAAACTGCCAACTGTCTCCGGCTTATTTAGTGTAAATACTGACACTGAGAAAGGCTTCATATCGTACCCAAAGGGCCTCATGGTGTTGCAGAAAAATTCAAAGCCACTCTGGGCTCTGATGTTACCCCATGCTTTCAGACCCTTAGTGACCTCCCTGTACCTGCTTGAGACAGATGCTGCTTGGTGCTGTGATGGGACATGTGTAGGAGGTACACGGTGCCAGTCTGGGCCCTAATTCAAGAAGGTAGATCAATGCTGCGGTCAGAGCAGTGAGGTAGGGACGCGGGCTCTGGCCCATCGGTGGTGAGGTACCCTTTCCTGCTCTGCAGCCTAGCCAGATCTCTTGGTCTCACTTACCTTGTCAAAGAAAACCTCAGGGGAGAGAGGATGACCTTTGTGCTCTGGAATTGGAGGCAGACTGTAGTAGCGTTGACCCACCTGTGCTCCCCGAGGAAGCTCCGGATACTGTCTGGGGGAGGTTGTGGAACCTTTTGGACATGGAGCCTAGCTGTCAGCATGGATTCTATGGGTCACAGCCAAGCCTGGGTTCTGGCTGGAGTCGGCCTCTTCCTCTCCCTCCCAGTTTGCTGGGATATAAGCAAGTGTGCAATATAAGCTTCTGATGCCACAGATAGTAAGTGGCTGGTCCTACCGACATGCCTTCCCTGCCCTGACACTGAGCCAGAATACATCTTAAAGTTGTCCCTCCCAAAGGTGCTCAGTGTAGGATTCTAAACTTAGCCCTTTCCCTGCACATTACAGTAGATAAGGAAGGGAAATCGTCCCCACCAAATGTTGGTTTCTAAATCCCACCTCCAAATCAGTGTTGACTCCCCCTCTCCCCAGTACGTGCTACCCCCTTTTCTTATTCTCTCTCCTTCCCTCCTTATTTCCCTCCCTCTCTCCCTCCCTTTCTCCTTCCTTCCTACCTTTTTGGGACAAAAGACATTGGGGCTTTGTATATGCCAATCGAGTACTCTAGAACGGAACTGTACCTCTAGCCCTCAATGGTGATTTTATTGCTCTGGCCAGTGACTCACCAAGCGCTAAGTGACTGCCCCAAACTCCTTGTGTAGAAACTTCACCCTCACGTCACACAAGTAGTGACAAGGAGGAACAAGGCTGGCCTCCTAAGTGTGGCATCTTGGCACCTTGGGTAGTCAAATCACCTAACACCCTGATGGGCAGGAAGCTCCCTGAGAATTCTGGTCCTTGTTCTTTGGCTGGCATGCTAGCAAAGGAGCCACATTCTTTTTTTTTTGTTTTGTTTTTTCGAGACAGGGTTTCTCCGTATAGTTTTGGTGCCTGTCCTGGATCTCACTCTGTAGACCAGGCTGGCCTCGAACTCACAGAGATCCACCTGACTCCGCCTCCCAAGTGCGCCACTGCCACCCGGCACCCCCCAACGTAATTTTTGATTAATTATTTGGGGATCTCATGCAATGCAGCCATATCACACTCACTTCCCACTCCTCCCGGGTCCACCATCCCACTCTTGTGCCACCCCGTCCCAATCAACAGCAGCAACAACCAACCAAACAACCAAACAACACCAAGTCCAATTCGTGTTCTCACATACACATCTGGAGCGCGGTCAGGAAGAACCACGTTCTTTATAGTCAAACAACTTTCTTAGTTTTAGTTTTTCTTTCTGGGTGTTTTTGTCTTTAAATTTCTTATTGTTACCAAATAGTCATTGTATAAAACCCATGAATATCATCATATTTCCTAAGCAGGTATATCATGTACTTTCTTTATTCCCACACCCTCTGTTACATGGTTTTATCACCCATCCCTTCTTCCACTGGTCTTTCTTTTCTTCCTAAATTATCTTTTTTTTTTTTTTTAATCCTTTGATTCCGGGAATTGAACCCAGGGATTCATGCTAAGCACGTGCTTTACCAGTGAGTCCCCTGCTGGCTTCTCCCTGTCCCACACATTCCTCCTTCCCTTCCCCTCTCCTTCCCTCCTTGCTGTGTTACTCAGGCTATCCCAGAACTCCTTGGTACAAGTGATCCTCCTGTCCTAGTCCCCTGAGAACTGGGACCAAGAAGCATGCCAGCCAGTGTGCAAAGAATGCTTGGTGTGGAATGAATCATGGGGTGGGGGTGGGGGAGGAGAGGAGGGAGCCCAGCAGCTCTGGAGTGGGTGTGTCCTGCCGGCACCTCCTTTTTCCAGAAGGGTGCAAATCATCCTCTAAGATTAAGTTCTCACCAATCTCACAGCGCCGTGACTGGCTGGGCATGTCCTTTGTGCTGGACAGTTAGCAAAGAGCTTCAGACATGACTTTATTCCTGAACCCACCCTGACGGGTGTGACCTCAGCAGACTCCTTTGCAGATGCTGTTGTCTGCTTCAAAGAAATGGTTCACAGTCAAGGAATAAAAGAAACAATGTATTTCCTTTAAATCAGCCCAATTAACTCGAAACCACAAACAACAAGACATTTGCCCATCTCTGCGTGAGACCCAGGCCTTTTCTAGGATATGGGTCCATCAGGTGGTGGTTGCTATGGACTTTTCTGCTTAAATCACGAGTTTGATTTGCAGCATGTATCTCAAAAGCACACTAAGATAAAAAAGACATGATTGAAATATCTGCCCACAAAAACGTAGAACATCTTACAGTCACCTCACTTTCTTTGAGACTCATTTGACTTTTTACATAGCATTCAAAATTTCTTTCAAGAGGAAATAAAAATAATTCTTTATTTAATTGGCTTACCTAATATTTAATTAACTTATGTGTTGTTAGAACAAGCGTAGAGGGCAGCCATGGGTCTGGGGGGAAGCAGAGGGCGGCAAGCAAATGCATAAGTCAGTTGGGAGAAGGCAAGAGAAGAGAGGACTGGGAAGAGTCTGGGGGTGCCAGGCTGTGAAATCTCCCCCTGGGAGCCAGAGCTGGAGAACGGCGGTGAGCTCAGCTCCACTGTGCAGGCAAGGTGGGTTCCAGGTTTCTGCTGCTGTGTGCCACTTCACAGGTGGCCAGACTGATGCTCGAAACGGTGAAACGAATCCAGGCTAGAAGGATCCAGAGACAATCTCAAAAGTGAGAGGGCTGTGAGTTTTGTCACCCCACAAGCCACTATGCTTTGTGTTCATGGCCTCCCAGGTTTCTAGAAGGTGGAAGATCTCTCTGGCTTGAGATAGCATGGATTCCAGCAGGGTCACTGACCTGATCTTCTCTGAAGCTCTTCAGAGATCACAGGGCTATAGTAATAAAAACAGCACTGCACTGGCATAAAAGCAGACATATTGGTCAGTGGAATAGGATTGAGACCCCATATGTAAGCACACATGTAGCAAAGTTTCTCGGGTCCCACCCTGCCCCTCGGTCCCATAGCCGCTTATAAAATAACCATTTAGAGGCTTATATTAATTACCAACTGTATAGCCTATGGCAGGCTTCTTGCTAGCTAGCTCTTACATCTTAAATTAACCCATTTCTATTTATCTTGTATCACCACGTGTCCCGTGGCTTTACCTGCATCCCATTACATGTTGCTCCTTGGACAGTAGTTCAGTGTCCCCCCTCTCCCCACACTCTTTTTTCCTCTCATTATCTCTCTTGGATTTTCCCACCCAACTCCATCCTGCCCTGTCATAGGCCAATGCAGCTTTCTTTACTAACCAGTGGGAACAACGTATATTCACAGCGTACAGAAAGAAATCCCATGGCACTTCCCCTTTTCTGTCTAATCAAAAAGGAAGGTTTTAACATAGTAAAATTATATATAATAAAGCAGTTATCAAGCAACAATTACAGTTACAATATCTAGTCTGTTTATATTTGGCAAAATTAGAAAATATTCTACCATCTATCCTATTTTGTGAGTCTAAAGTTTTATATCTGATTTATCTTTTATGGTGACTAAGGAAACCTATAATTATAACTATCTAATCTTCAACTCCACCAAAGACCCTCAGAAGGATATAATTTTACCTAAGTAAACAGGAAGTGCATTGTAAGCAACTTGCAAAGATCTAGAATGACAGAGACATCTGGCTGCCTGGACAGTCACCTAAAGTTCCTCTGTAATGTTGGGGCATCCATCTTCAGCCTATAGGCCTAGAATTTCTCAGTCACTTCTCCCTGGAACTTCTGCTACACACACATTCTTATAGCCACCTGATTTTTGACAAAAACAAAAAATACACATTGGAGAAAAGAGCATCTTCAGCAAATGTTGATAGTCAAAGAAAATAGCTATGTGTAGAAGAACGGAACTATAACCTTATTTCTCTCCTAACACAAAACTCAACTCCAAATGGATCAAGGACTTCAACATGAGTCTTGATACCCTGAATCTGATAGAAGAAAAAGGAGGGAATACACTTGAACTCACTGGCACAGGGAAGGACTTTCTGAAAAAGGCACAGATAGGGTAGGCCAATAACTAATAAATGGGACCTCATGAAACTAAAGAGCTTCTATACAGCAAAGAAAAACCATCACTCACGTGAAGAAGCAGTCTCCAGAATGAGAAAAACGATCTACCACCTACGCCAGCCATATCTAGACGATACAAAGAACCAAAAAAAAAAAAACTAAACTCCAAGAAAACAGCCCAGTTAAAAATGAGGCATAAAACTAGTTAATCAGAGAGTTCTCAAAAGATGAAATACAAATGGTTGAGAAACGTTTTCAAACATATTCAACATCCTCTGTTATGGGGGAAATGCATATTAAAAGGAGTTTGAGATTTCAACTTACTCCTGTCAGAATGGCTAAGATTTAAAAAAGTGATGACAAAGTTAGCCTGGATGTAAGGAAAGAAGACTTCTTCTTCACAGCTAGTGGGAGTGCATACTGGCTGCAGCCACTGTGGAAATCAGTGGGGTGGTTCCTCAAGAGGCTAGAAATAGATCTACCACACCACCCAGCTATACCACTCTTGAGCTCATGCCCAAAGGACTCTGTATCCCACGGTAGGGATAACTGATCAGCCATGTGATAAAGCGCTGCTTTATTCACAATATCCGGGACACGGGAACAAACCCGATGCCCATAAACTGATGAATGGGTAACTAAAATGCAGTGCATTTACACAACAGAAGAGCCTTCCGCTGTTAAGACAAATGAAATTGGGTTTGGAGAGACGGCTCTGTGGTTAAGAACACTTGTTGCTCTTGCAGAGGACCTGGGTTTGGTTCTCAGCACCCACATGGTGGCTCCAGGTCCAGGTTTTCTTCTGACTTCCTTGAATACCAGGTGCACATATGATATATACACATACATGTAGGCAAAACACCCATAACACATAAAATAAACAAATCTTTAAAACGAAGAGGCCGGGCGGTGGTGGCGCACACCTTTAATCCCAGCACTTGGGAGGCAGAGGCAGGCGGATCTCTGTGAGTTCGAGGCCAGCCTGGACTACAGGGTGAGTTCCAGGAAAGGCGCAAGGCTACACAGAGAAATCCTGTCTCGAAAAACCAAAAAACAAACAAACAAACAAACACAAATAAATGAATGAATGAATAAATAAATAAACAAACAAAGAAAAGAAACACGAAATGGTCTTCTGATGTCTCAACCCATCTTCCCTTCCTTAGAACTGGCTTCTTAGAGCATGACATCATCCTGGCCCTGTCACACCTGCTGGATGATCACCAGATCGTCTGCCGGGAGAACCTGCACCAGGCATACAAGCATCTGGCACAGCTGCCTGCAGGTAGGGTTGCATCGCACATGGGATCTGGTATACGACTGTCTATGATCTTCCCCTCCAGGTCACTTGGTGCAAGGCTGCAGATCACAGTCCTTGGTACTTTTTGTTTTTCTTCCTTTTAAAATGACCTCAGGCCGGGTGGTGGTGACGCACGCCTTTAATCCCTGCACTCGGGAAGCAGAGGCAGGCGGATCTCTGTGAGTTCGAGGCCAGCCTGGGCTACAGAGTGAGATCCAGGAAAGGCACAAAGCTACACAGAGAAATCCTGTCTTGGAAAAAAAAAAAAAAAAGATAAAATGACCGTGGGGCAGGTCTGTTCTCCTAACTCCTCCTGAGTGCTGAGGAGGACCAGCCTGGACCGCAGAGTAAGACTTTGTCTCAAAACCACAGTGGCAGCAACAAAGTTACCTTTTTGTTCCAACATGACAAACGTATTTTACAAAGTTGGGCGTGTAGCTCATAAGTAAGAGAATACCCGAGTCCTATCCATTTCTAAAAATGCAAATAAGCGAATGTTTTCTTTAATCTGTAACAAATGTATGCAAATAAAAAGCCCTGGAGCCTCCCAAGCCTTTCCACAGGCCTGATTCTGGGTCCCTCTTCCTCGGGGTGACTTCTTCAGTTGGTAAAGCCA
The DNA here is from genome assembly GCF_004664715.2 of Peromyscus leucopus. Lineage (NCBI taxonomy): Eukaryota > Metazoa > Chordata > Mammalia > Rodentia > Cricetidae > Peromyscus > Peromyscus leucopus. The sequence goes on from NC_051084.1 coordinate 20,967,259, forward strand.
CACGCTGGGTTGTCTGGTATTTTTTTTTTCTTTTGGGGGTAGTGGTATTGAAGCCAGGCTCCACATGTGCTGACCAATACTCCATCATGGAGTTTACATCCTAGTTCAGTTTATGGCTCTAAGCTTTATGAAGATGAGAATATCCAGCCTATACTATTTTGGTTTTGGATGATTTTGTTTAGTGTTTCATTGCTGGATCATAAATGATTTTGGAAGGCTAGGATTCACATTAAGTGAGTATACTAGAGTTTGTCTATTCTGCTGCCAAAGGACATCTGATTGTATCCACTTAAGGCATAGAAACAGTCCAAGTACTCTCTGTATCTCTCCACACACAGTACCCTTCCTCTTCATCTCCCTTGAGCCGCTAAAAATTTAGTGAATATAACCTACAACATGTACATGGATTTTTGCCACAGATATAGTATATAAAAAAGTATGTATATAATGCTATTTTGCATATTTTAAGTCTGTGTTAAGTGGGTCTTGCTGCATGTATCCCTTTCCAACTTAAAAATTCCCTAAGAAGTAATATAATTTTGAAAGGTATTATTGTATATGTGTTGTGCATCTCTTTCCACACAGCATCATAGTTGATGATGATGATGATGATAATGTGTGTGTGTGTGTGTGTGTGTGTGTGTGTGTGAGAGAGAGAGAGAGAGAGAGAGAGAGAGAGAGAGAGAGAGAGAGAGAGAGAGAGAGAGAGATGATTTGTGTGTGGAGGGCAGAGAGCAACTTTTGAGCTTTTGGGAGTCGGTTCTTGCCTTCCACCTTGTAGAGGTAAGGTTTGGTTTGTTCCTGATGCTGTCTGTCCTGCATACTCCAAGTTAGCTGGCCCAGGACTTCTGGGCAAATCTGGCCCCACCCTCCGTTTTTACCTTAGGAATGCTGGGATTACAGATGCCTGCTACTGCATCCATTTAAAAAGAACAACAATAACAACAACAAAACATAGATTCCAGGGATAGAATTCAGGTTACCAAGAATGTGTGACAAGTGCTGCTACCTGTAGAGCACCTCACTAGCCCTAATATTATAATTTTGAAACATACCCATGTTGTATCGCAGGGTCTTATACTCTCACTGCACTCTTTTGTCATTTGAATGTATCACGTTCTGTTTTGTTCTTTGGGTTTTTTGAGACAGACTTTCTCTGTGTAACAGCCCTAGCTATCCTGGAACTTACTTTGTAGACCAGGCTGGCCTCGAACTCACAGAGATCTGCCTGCGTGTGCCTCCCAAGTACTGGGGTTAAAGATGTGCGCCACCATGCCTGGCTCTTGAATATATTGTGACTTGTTCCCATGTTGGCTGTTTCCACTTCTGGGATGCAGGAGGAATGAGCACCTCTGCACAGAACTTTCTGGTTCACAAGAGGGATGCCCCTAGAGTCTGCTAGGGAAGGTGATGCTGGCCTTAGATGCCTGCCTGCCTTCCCTTTGCAGGATGCCAGAACTGCTTCCCAGCCTACCCTCCCCCAGCCAGTGGCATCTTTATCAATCAGTTAGCCCAATGGTGTGCTGTGGTAGATCACTGCCGTATGGTGTTGCCCGCGGGTGTGACCAGTGAGAATGACATCACTCTGCTCGGCATTACCCCAGGCTCCTCTCTGCTCAGTGCCTCTGGGGAGCTGGGATCCACCCTGCCAATTAGTTCTTCTACTTCTCGTCAACGTGAAGGAGTTGTCCCAGATCCCAAGTGTTTGTTGATCACCTGCACTGACAATATCATTTTTTTTTTTCTTCCTGGACTGGCTGGGTAGCATGATGGTTAGTCTCCATTGCCAACTCAATGAGACCTAGAATCACCTAGAAAACGGGCTCTGGGCATGCGCTCGTGGGACTGTCTTGGGCTATGTTATTTGGTGTGGGAAGGCCCACCCACTGTGTGTGGCATCATGCCCTGGGCTGGGATCCTGAAGAAAAGGAGAAAGTGAGCTGAACACATGAATCAGCCACTCTCTGCTTTCTGACTGTGAATGTGTCGCGCGCTCTCTGACAGCTGCCTCAGGCTCCCGCTGCTGTGACATTTCTTGTGATGGATCATTCCTGGATCTCTGAGCCAAATAAACCCTTCCTTCCGTTAACTGCCTCTGTCCAGAGTGTTTTATCACAGCGACAGGAAAACTAACCGAGATAGGTCGCTTCTCATCATTTGTTCGTTTGTTGACCCGAAAGCTCTTCATTTGGAAGTCGGTCTCCCCAGTCATTCCTTTGTGCTTCCCCAAGGTGGGGGGGATTGCTACAAAAGACAGCCCCATTTATCCTGAGCTCGTGAAGACATCCTGCCATGCTTTCCAGGAAATAGGAGCCTTTATTTTTCACGTTTAGCCTGCGAAGGTCATATCTAGAATGGAGCTTTGCCCATCTTTCTAGACCTTACCAATCAATCCTGCCAGAGGTCTGAAAGCTCTGGTGTCCTGGGCTCTCTCGGATGCTCCCCGTCTCCCTGTAGAACCCAAACAACACGAGTGGGGCATCTGCTGTGCAGACAAGCCCAGTGAACCACAGCCTTTCCGGAGACCACAGCGGCGGCGTCAGCTCTTGGCCCCGGGGACCTTGATGGGTGCCGATCCCTGTGGATGAGGTCCCCAGGAGGGAGGCCAAGGCAGCCTGGTGGAAGGATTGGCAGCAAGGGCTTGGGGTGGCGACCGGGAAAATGGACAGAGGGAGGAAGGCAGTGTGGTGGGTGCCTGGGTCGAGATTCGTCTTGGGACCACTTGGGTGCTGCGGCTTTGGGGTTCGCGGGGGTGGCTGTATGTCACACGGTGTCCTAGCTGGGCTTCTGGGTGTGGCCTGGACCTCTGCTCCAGCATCTCTCTTATCAGTATGTAACCTTGGGCAGTAACCAGTTGGTGGGAGCCTGTGTCGTCTGTTTGGGTGCTCGGCTAGCTTGAAACATATGTTATGGGGCTTCCTGTCATTGGTCACATTGAAGGTTTTTTTTTTTCTTTCTTTCTTTCTTCTTCTTCTTTTTTTTTTTTTTTTTACCAGTGTATCCTTGATGTCTGCTGCTCCCATGGCACCCCAGCCTCTAGAGTATCTTGCATGTAGCTAATATTGTTTAGCAGTTGGATATACCTGCAGGTTTTTTTTTTCCCCCTTCCGAATCTTTGGTGCTACCAAGGTCTGACTTGTTCCTAGAATAACCAGCAGGGGGTGCTCCAGGACTAGGGCCTGCCCCAGTGACTGGCTTCTTAGGTCCTAAGGGGTTGCCCTGTTGCGAGAAGAAACCAAAATAGAAGAGGTAAATGCCACAGAGGGGCGGCCAGGCCAGGCTCCCCAGAAACTGGTGGCCGTGAGTTCCCACCCAGGATCCTCCTTCGTTTCAGACATTGACTGGTTCTCTGGATGAGTTTGGCCTGGCCCTTTCTCACGTAACTTCCTCCTGCTGAGCCTGGCTCTCAGATGTTGGCCCAGATATAGTGGTGGCAGGTGTAATTTACTACCTCTGGTCCTGATGTGGGCTGCCTGGCCTTGGGTCAAGCCCTGGTGGTGAATGCCGGTATCCTGTCTAGCCAGACATACCCACGAACAGCCAGAGATGGGGTACAGCCTCCATCTGTGGAAATCATTCCCTGGCTTCGGACCACGTCTAGATCTCAGCGGGGGCAGTGGGCACCACAGGAAGATGTCTGCATGCGGTTTTGAACCTGGGAAGGTTAAAATGCCGCCGGGAGCTTCCCTGGAGTCGTATTGTCTGGGCTCACCTGAGATCCGGGAAGCTGTTTCCACAGGGAGCTGAACCTGTAGGGACCGGCTATTCCCTGAAGTGAAGGGCTGCTGGAGAAACTCGCCTTTCATTAGGATGCCTTTCATTAGGATGCCTCAGCCCCAGCTGGGCAACCCTTGTTCTTCTGCAGCATCTGCCTCAGTTTCCTGGCAGCTGGGAAACACCCCCCCCCCCCCCGTCTTGTGTCTGCACCACCCCCATGCCCTTAGCCCGACAGTCCAAGCTGCTGTGTCCCTGGCCTTAGTTAGGACAACGACTGATCACAAGGACCTATGTGGTTTCTGGGCTGCTGTCAATAGTTTCTGGGTACCTCCACCTCTCCTCTCTACCCCCTGGCACCTCCTGCAGGACAGATCCTTCACCTGGCTAGCCCGTCAAGACTGACCACAGTTCCAGAACATGCCCTCACCACCTCTCTTGGGCCAAGAAGGCTTTCTTAGCTGATTCCATGATGTTTTCACAGTATCCCCTAGGGTTCAAAATAGCCCATTACCAATGGAATTACCACAGGGGCTGGGTCCCCTGGGGCCACACTCTAGGCTGTTCTGGCTCCCTGTCAGGCCTCTGTTGGTGAGATGAGTCCCCCAAGAGTGCCACCCAGCTTCTGGTGGCTGCTCATCCTGTGGTGCAATGCCACCCACCCTCCATGGCATTCACCCCTGTGCCAGCTGGGACCACTCTCTGCCCATTTGTTTTGGATGTCTGCTATTATCTAGGGCCTAGACAGACCACTACAAGCCTTAGACGCTGTAGACTGGCCAAGTCATTTGCTATGCTGTTGGGTGGTTGTTGGGTGGGAAGTTGTCTTGTTAGGGTCTCTGCGTGTGTGTATGTGTGTGTGTGTGTGTGTGTGTGTGTGTGTGTGTGTATGCGTGTGCATGCACAAACAGGCATATGTGTATGTGGAACCATAGGTAGGTTTTAGTTCATGGGAACTGTCCATCTTTTTTTTTTTTTTTTTTTTTTTTTTTTTTTACATTTTAATAACGTTTTATTTCCTTTAGACATTTTTGACTATTTAATTGGACTAGATTTCTCTAGAGTATTCACATACGATTGAACACTTTTTTTTTTATGAGTTTATTTTGAAAGCTTTCAAACAGAGGATGATGAGAAGAGGGGAACAAGGATGAGAAGGTGTCCATCCTATTTGGAGACAGGGTACTTGACTGGGAGGTAGGCTGGGCTGGCTAGTGAGCACTGTGGATACGTCTGCTTCCACCGCCCCAGTCCCGGGGTTACAAGCCCACACCACGAGGCCCAGTGTCTCATGTGAAAGCTGCGAGTTGACCTCTGCTGCTCAGGCTTGAGCAGAGCCATCTCTCCATATCGTTTCCTCGTTTGTGCGGCAGAGTCAACAATGTCAGCTTCCTAGGAGTGTGGCGTAGAGCACAGCTGTTGAGGGCGGCCGGCATCACCGTAACCATCGTGGATTCCCATACATCCGTGACCGTACAAGTCCCCGAGGAAGGTGGTAGTCCCGGATGGTGGTGTGTCTTGGGAGAGGCTGGACAGCACCCTCAGAGGGCAGGCCAGTCCCTTCAGCTAGTCTTGTCATCAGTTTCCCACTTACTTCCTTTTAAGTCCTGTTGCCAATTTCCCTGCCAAAGCCGGCTAGTGGTGTTTACCTTGTAGGCCTCTCCTGGGCCTCTCCTGGTCAGCCTGTGGCCCCAGGGGTGGGGGGTGGGGTGGGGTGGGGGGTGGGAGGTGGGGGTGGTCAGACAGTACCTGGCGGATGAATCAGTGAAACTTGCTATTATTATACTGATCTAGAGTGGGTGAGTGTGGGAAGGTTGGACTATGGGGAAGGATACGACTTTTCAGACAGGCTGAGGTGGACTTAAGCTTGATTCTGAAGGATGGAAATATCTAGGCCTCTGAGGTTGGAGAGCAAGAAGGAAGGAAGTAAAAACTGTCCCAGGGAGCCCGGCATGGTACGCAGAACGGAGGTCTGTCTCTGGAGGATATGATGGTGGATACTGTGAACTTGACAGGATCCTGGGAGATCAGGTTCTGGGCATGCCCTGTTGATGGTCAATATAGATTAGCTCAGCCATTGGACAACCCTGGGAAGGATTATATAGATTAGGTGGGTGGAGGACGGAAGATCCACCTTGATTCTGGGTAGCACCATGTCACACACTGGGTTCTAGATGGAACAAAAAGGGGCATGTGGGCTCCCCATTCTTGATCATGGATGCAGTGTGATCGGCTGCTCTTACCGCTATGACTTCCCCAACACGACGACGGCCTGGAACCTCAGACCGTGAGCCAAGGTAAGTTGCCTTTGTCAGTTATTGTAACCAAGGCAACGGGATAAGTAACCAACACAGGGGCTGGGAGGGATCACGAGAAGGTGCCCACGGGGCTCTAGAGGAAAGCCACTTCCCAGGTCAGGCCTCCTCTGCTCCCCGCACACACCCGGGGAGGCAGAATCTTTCTATTTTCCCTTCAGCTGTGTATTTTTAGGTTCGAGATGCTCACAGTGAAATCTGTTTTCTGTTTCACAGCTGGTATTAAAAGCACAGAGTACGTCTTAGTGACTTACAGTTGAACATTTTATCTCCTTAAACAAAAGCCCCCCCCCCAGGGGGGGGGTTCTTACGTTTGGTGACATGGGGACAGGCGAAGGAGAGTCCCACATAGGTAGGAGGGTAGGTGGACCAGAGACCCGGGGCTGTGTGTTTGTATCTGGGTATGTTTGTGTGGATGTCGGCTGTCCTACACTCAGGGCTCCGTCTGGAGTTCTCCTTGGAGGAAGCAGTTTCAGGGTCATCCTGCGCGCCTCCTGGATTCCTGCTCCATCCACATGCAGCGCAGGGTGGGGATCCAAGCACCCTACTCCTCCTGTGTTCCCCACGAAGAACACTGAGTTCCGCCGACTTGAGGGAATCCCCCCACCTGCCTGATTCCTGACCTTGATCTTGGGATGCTTCCAAGGGTGGTGATAAGGTGGTCACCACTGGCCGCCCGCAGAGGTGCGGAGTATTACTGTAACTGTACAGAGTCTGACTGCACCTGGAGCGGGCCCTTGTTGGGCATACCTCCTTGACTTATATCGGTACCATTCTGCCACCCCAAGTACCTGTGAACACAAAAGCCACTGAGTGGGTAGGAGGGGATCTGTCCTATGCTTTCCTCCTTCTGGGAAGCCACCTGACACCCCTGAAGAGCTTATCTGTGGGGTAAGGAGTCCCAGTAACAGTGCAAGCAAGGGCCAGTGCTGGGTGGGGTCTTGGGAACCGCAGAAGTGGGGCAGAACCACCATCATTTACAACCTTCTGTCATCACATCTGAGGGGCCCGGTAGGTTTATTCTCTTCTGTAACTCGCCTCCTTTTTAAATTCAGTCCAAAGTGACTTTACCTGTGCATGTATGTAGACATGGGGAAGGAGTGGGAGAGACCCCAGCGTGGAAGGCATCTCTAGCTGCTTCAGATGGCACCGAGCTAAGGCACACACGAGCCACACACACACAGCACGCAGGAACAAGGTTCGGCTCCATTCAGGGTATTTTATTTTCTTAAAGTAGACAATCTTTGACTTTCATACGGTCATCAGCTCTTCTCTCCCTCTGTACATCTCAACTCCTTGGCTGCGGCGATCTGTACATTGACCTTGGACTCATGGGTACCAAACAAAGGGTTGAGAGAGATTTGGCAAGGGCTCTACTGGTGCAGTCCCCGTTGGCAGCAGGGGGTTTGTGTTTATACACAGCCAGGGCTCATTCCAGACCAGCGTCTGTGGGCCCTGGGGCTAGAAGGCCTGGAATGCAAGGTCCCAGGTTCCAGCAGGGGTTCCTTCAGGCCACAACTCTGGCTGTGCCTTCACAGGAGTCTGAGCAGCTAGCTCCCAGCCCACCTCAGGCTTGGAGTATTTGGGGACCAGGGAGTGCCTTCTCTTGCCCGCCCCCCCCCTCTTTTGGCAAAGCCATAGATAATTTACACTTTAAATACCAAGACATTTAGCTATTGTTCATTCGCTCCTAGTAAAGAACCTTCTGTAAATACATCACATTTATTTTTCTTAAATAAAAACGAAGCAGAAAACGGCACCAATTACAAGAGGACGTTGCAGAGGCTTATGTACATATATGTCCCATGAGGCTGGCGTCGGGGTGCCACCTGCCCCAGAATTCTTTGGAGCCGAGGAGCAGAATCGTCCAGATGTCAGCTTCTATACTCACAGCAGGCCAGAGACACAAAGGGGACACCTGAAATGAAATGTGTTTTGAAAATCTGCATTTAAAAAAGAATAGCTAATCACGTCCGAAACTGTAGTTCTGTTTCGTTGTTTTTTTTCTGCGAAACATAAAATTTGGCCAAAAATAAAAAATTAAAAAAAAAAAAAAAAGATGCCAGGGAAGAAAAACCAGGTTTCCATTTATAAAACATCAGACCAGCAGAAGGAGAGCCGCAAACCCAGCTGGCCTAGTTTGAAATAAACGATGCCGCTCATTTTCCTGGGTTAATTTTCGCTGCATACTTTTTAGCTGTTTAAAAAGAGCCACCAGTGGTTAGAGGTCCGATCCGTACAGTCCCTTGTTTCCCGCGGGTCCGAGGTA